>NC_056745.1:95913576-96181076 GCF_019279795.1 Protopterus annectens | reverse complement strand
GTTAGACTTAAATTTATCTACTGTTTGACTATTTCCTTGGGGTCTGAGTACATGGTATTGTTTTGTATTTCATCATTTCATTCAGTTGTCTACTTATGAAAGTAAATAAATCATACTTGTACAGTAATATTTCTAACAGTAGTAGAAAAAAGAGGAAACACCAGGAAGCAGTTAATGGTTTTATATCCATTTAACAATATAAATGATAAGAAATGAAGCAGTAGGCTGACATATCTACATGTGAATGCAGCATATGTTTCTATCAGCAGAAAAGCTGCTAACATTGAAGAATCAGTCAGCACAGAACTAAGAACAGCATCAGAGGCATCTGTACACAAAATTAATGGAACTCTTTCAAAGATTATTTTTGTATTCAGTGATACTGGGATTGTGTATAAGTGTTACTGAGACAAGAATATATGGCAGTGGCACGACAGACATTGTGGACTAAAGGGAACTGCATCTCTTCTGTAAATGCTGTCAGAATTTAATGACCTAGTACATACAAGACTGAGTCTGAGTGCTGGCAAGTAAATGTGCTTATTAAAAAATGTTGTTCAAGTGCATGAGTCAAGGTACGAATGCTGTTTCTTGTACAATGAGAATGAATTTGTATGGCAGTCTTGTGAATGTGAAGTAGATGGTGTGCTTGGCATGATGTGACGTGTGTGCCTGTGAAACTGCAGCAGTTGTCATACTCCTTTTTCTATGGCAAAGATGACTTAAAATGTTTAAAATACAGAGTTACTAATAAATCTAGTATAGTATCAGTTTCCTGAGTCTTTTTTATTGTTAGAATATTGACATAGATGGAGTAGGGCATAAACCCAAGGGCAGTTGCAACAGGCTTTGACCAACCCCAAATGAAACTGTGTGTGTGTGTGTGTGTGTGTGTGTGTGTGTGTGTGTGTGTGTGTGTGTGTGTGTGTGTGTGTCTGAATGCATACCTGTGGGTGAATTATTGCATATATGTTTAGTGTGCAATGCCAGTAGCTTGTGTTTCCAAAGTTCTCCTCTTCTCTTGAACATTTGTGATTTGAGACCTTGGTTTTGAACACTGATAATAAGAAACATATGCAATTAGTATAAGTACAATATCTGAACCATAGTTTTGAATAATGAAGTAAAGTGGACCAGCAGCAAAATAGGGGTGACATACTACAGGACAAGGAAGTAGGCATATTACTTTGATACTTATCAACACAAACATCAGGTCAGTAGTAAACTACTTGTTGCAGACAGCTCTTCCCTGCTTGGCTGACCTTTTAGTATCTGTCTTAATCCTTCTCTTTCAATGCATCCTGTACACTACACATGAAACTAGAAATTTGAAGAAAACTAGGTCATAATAGTCCACTGAATTTGTTCCTGTCACCACTAAATAACTTATTCACTGATATCCAAATTATCTGTTAATCGTTAAATACTGTTATGACATTTTCTGTTCAAAAGACCATTTTACAGTAATAAAAAGTAAATGAATATAACTGGATGTACCAGTGAAGTATGTGCAAGAAATAATTGCAATTCATAGGAAAACAGCAAAGTATGAATATTGGTATTGAGCATTAAAAGCATTTTTATACTTTGGGTCTATTCCCCTGCACCTCCAAACATTTGTATATAGCATCATAGGATCATAGGAACATAGGAAGTTACTAGGCTAATGGCCTAGGGCCCTTACAAGTCTAGCCAAGTTGTACTCTTATTTCCACAATCAGCATTTAATGCCTGTGTCCAAGAGGGATACGGGTGGAAACCCTGGGGTGAATTTACTCTTACCCATCCAATCGTCCAGATTGCGTTTGAAGAGGGCCAATGAGGTGCTCTGTTTGACATGAAGTGGGAGTCTGTTCCAAAGGTGTGGTAATTTCTGGTAGACAAATCTGTCCCTCCAGCAGGTTCTATTAATGCCACATACCATGTTAAGGTCTTTAGATTGAGTAACCCATGTACCATTTGACTTGAGGATATGCAGCATTTCCAATAAAGCAGGGTCAGAGATTGCCTTATATGCAAGGCAGAGCTTGCCTCTGAGTAGCCTGTATGAAAAAGAACAGTGACAGTGATTTCAGATGATCCATATAGGACAGATGCTGAAGACCTTGAATTTTCCTGGTGAGGAACATTTGTAGTTTCTCCAATTGCTGCAGGTGTTTGGACAGGTACATACCAAAAGGGGCATTTTTTTTAGCCTGGTGAGGGAAGAGTACAGGGAGGTTATAACTTCTTCTTTTTTTCTGGAGGCAATGCCCTTACTTATGAGATGAGCAATACAGAATGCCCTTCTTACCACTGTGGAGACATGGTGATCAAAGGTAAGATTGCTATAAACCTCTGTGACCAGGTGTTTCACCACTGAGTACATACTTAGAGTGTTGCTCTTGATGTGGTAGTTAGCAGGAACATTGCACTTACCAAAAGGGATGATACATTTATTTGCATTGAGTTTAAGGCCATGACTTTGGCACCAATCATTTGTTTGTGTAAGACCCTTTTGTAGGATGTTGACATAATTTGGAGATTCTATGACTGTTTCCATTTTGCAGTCAATAGCAAACTGTGAGCCACAGACCTTATTTTTTGCTTGTACTTTGGCAAAATAGATTCCGAACAGTAGAGGTCCCCAGAGTGATCCCTGTGGAACACCACTGGTTACATGTCTACTTTTGGAGCTGGTTTCCCCTGTTTTGACTATTTGTGTTCTATCAATGAGCCATTTAGCGACCCGTCTAATAATATACCTAGCTGGGTGAGTGTCAATGATGCCTGAGTGCGGGATAGTGTCAAAAGCCTTGGCTAAGTCTAGGTAGGCTGTATGCATATATTTCCTCTCGTTCAGGGCCTTGGTGACTGTCTCAAAGAAGTCCACCAGGTTTAACAGGCATGATCTCCCTTGATAAATCCAAACTGAGTAGGGCCAAGTGTTTGGAGATTACCTATATCTTTGTTGATAAGGTCCATGATGATTCGCTCCATGGCCTTGCAGATAAGGCTAGTCAGGCTAATAGGTCTATAGTTCCCAGGGTCAGTGGAAGCACCACCTTTGTGTAATGGAATAACGATGTCCGTTTTCCATTCAGCTAGTTTGAAGCTGGTGCTTAGGCTATGACTGAAAAGAGTACCCAAACGTATTGCTAATTCTTGTTGGAGCCTATGTAGAATGCATCCTGGGATATTATCAAGTCACATAGATGCTGTGTTTTTGGCTTTAGAGAGGGCATTTACAACCTGCTCTTTAGAGATACAGGGTAGGGTACAGGTTGTGGGGATGTCATGGGGTAGATGTGGCAGGGACAGAGGAGTGAAGTTTTCACAGAACATGTCAGCCAACAGTTTAGCTATGTCCACAGGCTCAGTATATGTGATATCAATAACTACCAGTTCAGAACAAATCCAGGCCTTTCCTTTTAGGTTACAGATGTAACTAAAGAATGCCTTATGGTTGTCCTTAGTTGAGGAAGATAATTTGGATTTGTAGTTTGCTTTGGAGGACTTCACAGTAAGTCCTATTTGTTTGTTTAAGCTGAGGAGAAAGCGTTTCCAGTTTAGGGCTTGCTCCCTCTTACTCTTAGACAGCAGTTTCTTTCTCTTATTGTAAAGCCTGTTAATGGCAGTTGTCCACCAGGCAGGTTTGCTCTTCCTTGAGGAGCTTGTTTTGGTCTTATCAGGTATGGCTAAGTCAGTGTCGTTATACAGGTGTTTATATAAATGCATTGGTGTAGAACTCAGCAAAGTTGCCAATTCCATCTGAGGGGGGAGGTGCAGTGAAGCTATTTATACCATCCCATAAGAGGTTATAATCTGTTTGAGAACTTTTTTAGTTTAGTTGCTGCTGGGGGATGGTCAGATGTGATAGTTACTTTGAATGAGACTGATTTGTGGTCAGATCTTACTAGAGAAGACCTCACAGTGGGGGTGCTACAGTGGTCCCCCATATTAGTAAATACCAGATTCAGGATGTTGGCACCCCTTGTGGGGGTGTCAATCAGCTGGGCCAAGGCATTGGAGTTAATGAAGTCAAGGAACCTTTGGGCAAGTGAGGTTTGAGCACGAGTAATTTACCCAGTCAATGGATGGGTAGTTAATGTCTCCCAAAACCATGGTGTTCAGATGTATCTTGATAGACTCTAGTAGATTCAAATAGGCAGAGTGGGTGTCTTGATTCATGGAGGGGTTCCTGTAGATGACAATGACTTGAATAGGTGCCCCACCAACAGTTGCGTGAATTGCACCTGAAGTATCTCCAGGTAATCATATTATTTAGCCAATCTGGAGGTGTATTTATCTTTAATGAATATTGATACACCTCCTCCTTTAGTTTTCACGCCTTCATTTTCTGGTCTGAACATGTGGATAGAGGGTGTAACCTGGTATGGGTGGGGTGCCGTCCATAGCCTTGAACCAGGTCTCTGTGACTGCACAAATATCTGCGTCTTCCAGGGTGAGGACTGCTTCCAGTGAATGGAGTTTCATGTTAAGACTCCTAGCATTTAGCAGCGTAATGCTGAGGTTGTTTTCAGATGGAGTTTTCAATCAGGAATTTTGTCCTTTAGACACTGCCTAAAAAGGCACTATGGGGGTGACAAGAGCCTTAGCCAGTAGCCAAAATCCCAAGGGTGACAGATGAAGACCATCTCTGGCAAAGCATCGAGGTCTTTTGATCATGTAATCCCAGGCTGACAGATACTGAATCCCCTTAGAATGACACCAAAAACTAAGACAATTATTGAAGTCAGTGATTTTCTGTTTGTATTGAGACATCATCCTAGGTGAAGGTAAAAGGCTGCTTAAGGCTAGGGTCATACCTGCCTAAGACACATAATCTGAGAGCTCAGTCATTTCTCTCTTCATATAGTCCATAGAGGTATGTCTCAAGTTGTTCACACAAACATGGACTATGACGGAATCATAACAGTACCTGTTGTTGAGAGACTTGAGCGCATGTGTGATATGGCGGATCTTAGCACCTGACAGACAGCTGACCATTTCCTTTTCCTTATCCAGTCTGATGGATATATACTAACTCTATGATCTCTTTACCTCAGAGAAGGGAAAGTTTCCTAAAATACAGCAAAGTTGAATGTTTATATATAGATATATGTATGTACATTATATATGTGTGTGTGTTGCAGTATTTATATTTTCATCCAAAAATTAAACTTAAAAAAAAAAAAAAAAAAACTTAAATTTTCACTCTTCTGAGGAACGTACCTGCCTTCCTCAAACTTTCAGTGGAAAGCCACAAATCTAAATGGGTTTGATGTTTTTTCTCCATCTCTCATGTTTGTGTGTCTATGAATATTGTAATATAATGTAGTATAATATAATATAATATAATATAATATAATATAATATAATATATTATATATAATATACTATAATGTAATGTAATGCCCATGCATGTGTATTTGTATTGAGAGACAGGCAAAGAGGCACTAATACATCTAGAAGAGTATACTTTTCTGATCTGCTTTATTCTGGTTTAGAAATTAAAAAATGGAAATTGTCTGTATTTCACAAATGTAGCTATTGTTCAGCTGAAATAATTCATCTGGCTGATAAAACTTGCTTCCGTCCATATTTATGTGTTGTGTGCTTCTTAGCTTTGAGAGTTCAGGAGATTCAGTACCAAACAGTCCAGCTTCAAACTGTAACCACTAATTTGTTCCTACCCACAAAGAGACTATTTCAGCAGTATTAGATGTTTTAAATAAATGCCAGCTTTTATGTAGACAAAAATAACATTGTTTCAGTTTTAAAATACAACAGTGAGATTCAGTTAGTTGATCTTTCAATGAATTGTGGTTATTCTTGTAGCACTTGAATACCAGTTTGTTTAATTTCTTTAATTGAATTAGAATTGTCTGAATATAAAATGTTAGACTGGTATTTAATGCTTACCTGGTACTTTTAATATCAGTAAAAAAAATAGGCGAGTGGTTATAGTAAGAAATTTAATGGACCGCTATAAAACCCTACATTCTATATTATGAGAAGTACCACCAACAGTTTTATCTTTAATTTTCCATTTGTAGCCATATCTTCCTGTATGGAAACATGAAAATATCTGTTATTTGTCTTTATCTAGCTTCTTATTATTTTCTGTATAAAACTAACCAGTTTTGGTATGGTGCTATTTAAAGAAAAGAATTTCATAAAATGACACATTAACATTTTACAGTGCAATACCACTCTATATAGGCTACAGATTTTGGGAATCAATTTCATTTATAAGGGGAAGAATGTTAATCTGCTTATGTCACATATTGCTACACAATCATGTATATTAATAGGTGATAAACTGCCTGTAGCATTTGTTATCACATAGCTTTTGAGAAAGACACAAAGGAAATCAGATCACTCATTTTGTATGACCTGCATGTTTTGTTATTTTGTCAGACTTTCTCATTTCTTACCTTTACCCAATTTTCTGCTGTCATCTGAATAATTGTTTAGTTGATCTGCAACACCTGTTAATAAATTTGTAGCTATAGGCTACATTTGCTTATCGGTTTATGTTAGTGTCTTATTATTTTCCTTAAAGCATTTTCCCCTGAGAACCACTATCTAGGTGGCTAAAAGATCTGCATGTTTTTCTGTTCACAACGTGCGGGCATGCAGAGACACACACACACACACACACACACACACACACACACACACACACACACACACACACACAGAGGATTTCTCATTAAATATCTGTATTTAATTCTCTGTTACAAAAATGGTATATTGGATGAAATTAATTAGTTGCTTGTGTTTTGCAGGGTCAGTGTCTTGTACAAACATACATAAATACTACTTAAGGCATATTACCAGCCTTTGAATATATCCTATTTTGCAGCATTAATAATTGAAGCAATAATTTCGCATGAACAATGTATATTATATTAACAGAACACTGCCAGTGTTTCTGATGTCGACAAAAGAAAAAGAGATGTGTCATGTACTAATTACAGATTTATGCAGATCTTCATTTGATGTGCACTGTCTAGTACTCATTGTAGAGATACAGAATCTTGTTTCAGAACAACATAACTGATCAGAAATTTGATCACAGCTTTAAAATTGGTTTTAAACATTTTCTTTTTCAAGAATGCTGTAAAATTTGGGGTTTTCAGAATTGTTTTTGGCATAATATGCTATTAGACTGCCAAGTGCTGGTTACTGGGAATATGTTCTCATTTCTAAGTGTACTTATTAGCCCCTGCTTTAGAAATAATGGTCTTACATCCGTTTTTCAGAGTCTATAAGCTCAACACAGAAGATACAGTGCATCAGGCAGACTGTTATAAGTAAGTGAGAGAGTAGGGTTGTCTACTTGTGATAGTCAGTGCCTAGGTGACATCCCTTTCAAGGAGTGCACCTTTTTTAAGTCAGTAATGATTATTTAAAAAACATCTCTAACCTTATAGTGATCTTCTTTGTAACCAAGTGAAGGTGTGCAACTTTCAGTGAGGCCATTTATTATAAATTATGACAATCGTGTTAGCTGATGTTACAAATTTAAGTACCTCTTTCATAACCATGTTGAATCAAAAATGATCCTTAAAAGAAGACTATGTTGAAACAGGCTGAGTAGGGCTGCAAAGTATGCTGACATTGATTTCAGTTTATTTTCTCTTCATTGCTTCAAGTTTCAAGCATTAAGTTATACCAATGTATGGACCATGTGTTTTTCACTAGTTTAATAGTATAGGATATCGGATTAATAAATAATGCAATCAACAGGTAACTGCATGGCTTATAATTCTATACATGCTTAGAATATCTGGCATTACCAGCTCTCTTAAATACTGTGATTAAATGCTAACAGTTAAGAAAAAAAAAAAAGGACTTCAACTTTTATACAGTTTTGATTGCACAAAGGCTAAGGTGCTGAACTTCAAGCCACGGCCTATAAAATACTTGCTCACATTCAGCTTGAATGGGAAACAATTGGTAAATTTAACCTTGTATCATATTTTGAGAGAGAGTTCATACCTATCAACTGTCCAGATTTTTGCCTCATTTTTGGTCTGTTCCTGATAAAATTTGTGGTTTTCTAGTAACTCCCTGAGGACTGAAGTAATTAAATAGTGACATACATTTGACCTTCAGACTTCATACCCTCCAGAAAATGCATGCTAACACAAATCCTTTTATTCCAACAACTTTCTAAGTTTACAGGAGCAACATTAAAATCTGGCCCTATTTTTGAGTCTTTGCCCCCCCCCCCCCCCCCCATTATTTTAGGCTTTGTCCAGATTTATTGCACTAAGAGGCTGGGAGGTATAGTGTGCGTGTTGTGCTTGCATGGGTAATGTTGGATGGGGGGGGTGGGAGGGGGAAAGACAGCTGCATTAAAATTTGAAAGGTATTGAATAATATTCAGGTCTTTTTAATTTAACTTTCAGTTCAGTATTTTGCTGTTGCCAATCACCAGGCTATAGTGATAAGCTAAGGTTGCCACAAGTGCCCAAAATGTAACTTTTTACGGAAACGCAAGATTTTGCAGGACAAATAATAGCCACATGCACCCAAAGGACTGGACTTATTTACCTACTCTTCCTCATGAAAGCTCGCTGTTGTAGAATGAGTCGTTTCTGTTTTTTATTTTATTTTTTTTAACACCATAACATTAAACTATTCCAAGCACAGACTAATTACGGGAACATTAGGAGATACTTTTTGACCCTATATGTGAGTTTCAAGTTTTATTGCGGGACGCAGCTGCCCAAATATGGACTGTTCTGTGTAAAGACAGGTGGCAACACTATAAATCTGCACAAAGTACGCATCTGTTTTATTAAGTGATTTTATGCACTAACAGGATTATATTCTCTTAAATGTTAATATTTGAAACGAAGAAATTATTCGACTTCATTTCCTGAAATGCTTTTCTATATGTTATTCTAATATGTGCTATTCCCTCAGGAGGAAAATTAACTGCTCTTTTCAACTTTTACAGCTATCCCACTAAGCTCTTCGCAGGTTGAGTACCGAGAGACTACCGAAGCTACACGTGAAGCATCCTTCATCCAGAATGAAGAGTACGTCTCTGTGCCACGACATTTGGCAGCAGTCCACTTAAGTAGGCTTAAAGGGGGATTCGATCCTTTAGCCTACATACGTGAAGAAGATGGCCCGGTAGGTGAATCCCATTTAAACATTTTTTTACGTTTCCCAGGCAGTTGCTTGTATAAGCTTTATGTTTTTTCAAAGTACGCAGAGGACCAACTTTGCATTTATACTGAGGCAGTACCCAACAAGTGGGAGATTTTTTTTACCTTAGGTTCAAACAAGCACGCTGAGCCAGATTTGAACAGATGCTAGTTAAAAGCGTCATGCATCATAACACCTGAAGACACCTTTAGGGAGTGGAACACGGAGTTTGCAGCTTGTGTTGCTATGGTGAGCTCATCTAACTAGGGAAACCAGAGTGCATAGTACATTCAGTACACGAAAGGACAGAGACCAGCACCCAGGTTCGGGCTTTTCGAAGCTGGTTTGTTTCTCGGGAGTTGATGGATGCAGCTTCCTCTTAAAACATCTTTATTCGTTTATTCATTTCTGCAACTGCAGAAAGTCCAGAAGGGCAAGTAGCCGCCTCTCATTCTAACCAGAAGACATCTGCTGTTTTGTTCGAGTGATATCCCTCCTTGCAAAATTGTAAAAAAAAAAAAAAAAAAAAAAATGCCTTCTTTCAAAAATCCCTTGACACCATAATTTTAAAGGCAGAACTTCCGTTTTTAAACGTCGGATGGATCTAGGGTTGTTGAACGGACTTCCAGTAAGTATGGAACATTTGGAAAGAATGTGTGGTAGATTATCATGTTTTTTTTCTGATTTTTCATCGTGTATAAAGTCTTTACTAGTTTTTTCTCTGAGGCTATAGATTCTTTTCAGTGGAAAATATTAGCTAAGAATTTGTGACATCAAAATCAAAATGCTTTTTTATTGCCTGAATCATATTTATATGCTACAATTATTTATTTTTAATAAATTTGAAAGGCAATGGGTGACTTGAGTTTGAATATGGACGCAGTCAATGATATTTCCTTTAACAATATTTAAAACTTAAGAATAGACCACTTAAAAGGTTTGCCATTGTAATCTATACTTGTGTTTATGAGCAACAAGTTAGCATGCTTCAGTATCCTGTTTTATTTTTAAATCAGATCTTTGTTTATCATGTGTTACTAGTGTTTTCTTTCTGCAGTAACTTCATTTTTAGATTGACCCATTTGCAATGCTTTGTTTATATCTGGCTAACAAAAATAATACATTCAAAGCCAAATGGAAAAAATAAATGAAACGGTGCCTATGTCATTCAAATTTTGATTCTTTTTATGCAGGTTGTGAACAATTATTTTGATGGAAACCCAGCGAACACAAAGAATGGCTTGTATTTCAGTGATGGCAAGAGAAAAGTGGACTATGTTTTGTGTTACCATCACCACCATCACCATCATCACCACCTCCGACTTCGCCACTCCCCACACAGTACTCCGCCTTCCCAAGGACCTGCTGTAATTTCCAATGGCAACACTATCAATCCTGAGGGGATCAAAATTGCAGAACAGTCTATACCTGGGACTCACCAAGAGGTAGCTGTAGATATTGGCTCTCACGATCCACACGAGGAACAGAGGAGGAGTCGGAGGGAGGAGTTTGAGAAGAACCTCTTAGAAACTGGGCTTGAGCTTGAAAGGGACAAGGAGGTAAGGCAAACAAAAAGCATGTGTGTGTGCATGCATATGTGTATGCATGTGTGTGTGTGTGTGTGCATGTGAGAGAGAGAGCGGGGAAGTGATAGAAAAACAGTGATTGTTAATGTTTATACTTATCGGAAAAGTAGTCCTGCTTTATTAAAATAAATCAACATCAGCAAGTAAATAAACAAAACATGCAGTCAAACACAATATTTCCACTATGCAAGAAGTTCTTATGCACTACTTTCCGAAAATTCAATATATATGTTATTTTCCTGATTAATGCAAGGACAGAAATGTCTTGTCTGAGATGGCTGAGGTAGAATTAAAAGGCTATTTTTGCTTCTTGTTCAGCTGCAGTGAAAATAATAGCTTATTTCTGTTATGGCACACTCTGTGTTCCTCTGCATTCCAACAAAAGGAAGAAAACATCCACTTACATAAATAGAGTTTCACTACTTTGTAGGAAATAATACCAAAATGATAACTAGCAGATTTTTGTTTTCTGTTTGTTCAGCATTGTATCAGTAGCAGCATTAATGACAATGTTTTATTTTTATTAAAAGCTTATACTTTGTGATCCCAGATACCCATTTATTGTCATCATTTTTCACCAGATTCCTTGCTGTAATGGCATTTAAGGAAATAGTGTTGCCTGTGTCTGTCTTTTCTTAACCTGTGCCTCCTCTCCTCTGTTAGTAATATCATAGTGTTCCACATACTGAGTCATTAGAATCTGATATATGTGATGTGTAAGTTTCACAAAGATATGTTTATTACTGTAAACTGGAGAAATGAAGAAGAATGCTGAGATACATATACCCTTTTCTGTAAAATGCATGTATACAGATTTAAAATAAATAAAAGTTTATCTGACTGGTACTCTTACGATGCTTCAGCCTGCAAAACTATAGTAATGAATAAAGGACGTACCTGCATGTGTAATGGTGAACAGATTGTAATATAATAATATTTTATATTGTATTTCATGAGCTATATCTTGTTAGGATTTTTTTGTCTCCTTGAGTTAAAGGATTTCTGTAGGTGGTGATTGCAAGCTACGAGTTTTATGATAGCATTAGAAAACACTATGTATAGAGTTAGATTTCCTTAAATAGCTAGGATCAAAAGACATTTCATTGAGAAAAATATGAAGCCTAGTCTTGAGCAAAGTGAAAAAAATATCTGCTAATAGGCTGTTCAGCAAGACCCCCTCCCAGCATATGCAATCATACACACATTTTGAAACAGCTGTGCCTTTACAGAGAGGTCAAGGAGAAACATTTTGCATAATCAATAATTTGTGAGGACAGCATAAGGCACTGGTTGAAAAATAACAGAAGAAGCTGTTTTCATGAATGTTATGTTTGATAATTATACTTTTTGAGAATGACATCCATTATAATGAGCATTACTGGCTATGACTCGTTAGGCAGAGTAGCATAAAGAACTATTTAATTGAATTCTTATTGGAGGTATGACGGTCACAAGGAAAGGGTTCTGTGTCTCAGTCCCACAGTCAATGCATGAGTACAGCATTGTACAGCATGGTGTTGTGTGCTACAGAATGGCATAACTCTCAACATTTTAGCTTAAGAATTAGGAAAAAGACGGATATAACGAGGATCAAAGATTCCAAATCAGGATTCGTTTTACGTATTATTCATTTAGCATATTAATAGAATAACAGGTTTTGAGTAAGTCTCAAGCTGTAATATAAAAGATTAGCCAGAAAATGGCGGACTTTACAAAGGACAGTCTAAAAACATGAGTCAAACTCATGGACATTTTGCAAAATCGGAGACAAGTTGGGAGTCTTCCTGAATGGAGTAAGGCAATGTGTCAAAACATACTGTCATATGCTTGGTTAAGGCAAAAAGCTGTTAGTGTTCTCGACTTTGCAGATAATCTTAGTAAATATATATATTTATAGTTTGTTTGCTCATTAACACTTTTGAGCTGTAGACTGTTGCACCTCTATCAACTTGCACACATCATTACATTCTGGAGCATTTTCTGAAAAATAATGATAAAAAGGATAAGCCAAAAATATGTTTACATCTTGTGAACAGTTAAAGCAATTAAAAAGGAACATACAGCATTATCATTGGTAAAAAGTATTCTTTTCAATGATAATTATCAGTTTATTCACAGTCTTTATTTCAATACTCTCACTAGTTTGACTCTGTGAGGGTAAATCCTGTCTATTCAATCTGGTAAACCTTGAAAGGGTTACAGAGGCTGCAGATGGTGGCCATGTAATGCATGCAACATATATTGTCCTGTCCAAGACCTATGACACCATTCCCTATTGCTGGCATCAGACAAAAGCTAAATGTTTCAACAATTGACCCATATGCATTAAGATGGCTATCAAACTGGGTGAAAGACAGTCCAAAAAGCTGCAGGTGTCTCACCAGAAAGAATGAAAGTGACCAGTGGTTCCCCTCAGGGCTCAGTACTGAGACTTCTCCTGTCTGGTATTTACTTCTCAGATAATCAAGCAGAGCCAAGACTACTGGCTAGTAAAATTAGCAGACAGCTGCAAACTAGGGGTTGCTGTTAAGTCACCCTATGACACCCAAACTCTTCAGAATAATCTCTGTCTAGTAACCTTGTAATGTACTAAAAATGCACTCAAATTAAATGTTAAAAAATGTGGTATCATCATTTTTTGTAGACTACCCTTCCCATCATCATACTGTATAAACAACACATCTCTACAAAATGAAAATATAGTCAGGCACCTTGGTACTTTGGTTTAAAGCTTCCTCTGTTTTGGCCATCTTGTGATAATGGCTGTCAGGAAATTGTTTTATTTAGCATAGCTAATTGGTAAATGAATGTGATCAAGGTCTAAAGAGTTATACATTCTTTTGTACTCAACATTGATCATGCCAGTGATTGAGTACAACACCCACTTTGAGGTTGTATCTCACCAAATATATCAAGCAATTAGAAGGACCCAAAGGTTCCTAACCAAAAAGATTATAGGTCTAAAGTCCCAAAGCTAACTAGAGAGGCTGGAAGTGATCTCCATTTATTCAGTGTCTTATAGACTTTAAGAGGAGATGTCTATCTTGTTTAGTGTGTTATTACAGACCCAATTGTCCAGGACCACCTGTTTCTTCATAAGTCCAATATCTCCACAAATACTAGATCCAGGGACCTAACTCTTCACCAGCAGATAAAAAATCACAGTGGAGCGACAGGTTTATAACCCAGTACCTCCCGAACCTCTGGAATAAACTGCCCCACATGTTAAGGAGTGCTTTTCACTGTTGTCCTTTAGGCATAAACTAGATGATCAGATGGGTATCCTCAAATTTACTCTAGGATCAAACATATTGGTCATAGTACTCACCAATATGGGATAACATTGCAGCCCCCATGTCACATGCTCATTGGTGAGGTTAGACTACCAAACTATCTCCCTCTAAATAAAATCAACCCAGAAAACCCAGCTAAACCTGTAACAATTAGGAACTATTCCAAAGCAAACTACGTCCTAGTAAGTGACAGTTTGTCAAAGTTCATGGCTCCTCTGAACCCCAAGAACACAGATACCTGTGCAGAATTATTTACAAAAATCCTGTACAAACATGTAAGTGGCTGCATTGAGGCTGCTTTACTACCAGAAGTAATCCTAGATCTAGCAACAAAAACAAACCACACTGGTGGAATCCTTACCTTAACAGGCTAAGTGGCAAAACTTTCACTGATCAGGGTGCCATAATGAATCTATTGGCTGGTAAATTTAGCTCTAAGCTCACCCGCACTTCCCCCTCTGAAATCCCTTCGAGCATATCCCTCCAACTATCAACACGAAGCAGGTCCTGGTGATACTCACTAAGGCCAGAAGCATTGTTTCAATGGGCCATGACAATATCTGTGATTGCTTTCTAAATTGCCTAAAATAAGACCTAGCAGGACCACTTGAGGCATTCTTCAGTTACAGCATCAAAACAGGTGATTGGAGGACTGCAATAGTCATTCCTCTTCTTGAAGCGGGACCATCAACCGATCCCCAGAACTACAGACCCATCAGTCTGACAAGTCTGATATGCAAAGCCATGGAATGAGTTATCATGAAAATGGTAACGTCCATTGGCAACCTACTGACACTGGATCCATCACAATTTGGCTTTGTTAAGGGAAGGCCTTGCCTACTGAACCTGACAGACATCTTCAAGAGGATCACTAAGGTTATGCCTGAGGGGAAAATGGTGCATACAGCCTACCTTGACCTGATCAAGGCATTCAGTACAATACCCACTCAGGTATTGTTGACAAACTCTCAGAACTAGGCATAAATCCTTATGTAAGTTGCTGGATTTTTGTCTGATTTACAGATATGATCCAAGATGTCAGGATCATTCAGATCACCTCCACCAGTAGACCAGTCACTAGTGGAGTATCCAAGGGCTCTGCGTTGGACCTGCTCTGGTTTGGCTCTAGTTCTTGGAGGTAAAGGCTAATGTCAAAGGCCTCTGGGTCACCAAGTTCACAGATGACTCTAAATTGAGAGCTATGATAGATTCCCCCCATGACAGCAACATCCTACGAGAGGGTCCAACACAAACAAACGAATACTGCCAAAGCCATGGATTAAAGCTCAATGAGAAGAAATGCTTTATAGTGTCCTTTGGGAAATCATGCACCCAAGCTAATTACTCCATCGATAATACACTCCTAAGAGTTGACCCAATAGTTAGGGATCTGGAAACATATGTAGACAGTGTGACATTTAACCAACATTTATCCACATTAGGAAAAAATCATTCTATGTCATCCGGCTCATAGGCAAGGGCATGGCATTCAGGTCCAAGAAATTTATTGTACCAGTCTACTCAGTTCTTATCAGACCCAGCATTGAGTACAATGCTCCCTTTGTAATATACCTAACCAGGCACTTGAAACAGTTGGAACACCCTCAAAGGTTCCTCACCAGGAGTATCCAGGGTATGAATACTCTGTCAGACACAGATTTCCTTAAGGCCCTATCTCTGTACTCAGTCTCTTACTGGTTACTGAGAAGCGATCTATGCCTGGCATGTAAGGCATCCTCAGATCCAGCTCTGATGGATTTCTTCCAGATTCACAAAACAGAGAGCACCCAAAACACTAGATCAAAGGACCTGAACTTTGCCTGTGACATAAATAGAATATATTGGAGAGACCTCTATGTACCTCAAAGTATCCCCACACTATGGAATAAGCTCCCCATCTACGTGAAACAGAGTTCATCATTGTCCCTATTAACAAAAAAAAAAAAAAAAAAAAAAAAACTTGATCATTGGATGGGAAATTACAAATTCTCCCCTGGTCTGGCTCCCATTTCTCTGATGGACAGAGGTTGATAGTAAGTAAATTAATTCCCAACTGGCATACCCTACACACACACACACACACACACACACACACACACACACACACACACACACACACTCACACACTCACATAACCTATAGCTATCTCCTAACATACTCCACCATGTAGGTGTCCAAGGAACTCTGGGACAAAACTGCACTGGGTTGCACTGCTAGGCTTATAAAGACCCTGGTGGTCATTAGCTTAGTATAAACCTATGAACCAATGATTGACTGGTGTGGCATGCATAAGGATAGTGGCAAGGAATGAATGGTCATAAGACTCAGTGGCTTTGGAATATCTGTGAATACTGTAATATATTATAATGCATGCACACAAACCCAGAATTACATTTTTCTATAAAGTTTCATGAACAGCTAGTCATATCTTAGAAACTCTACAACCTAGAGAGATAAGTTCAGAAAACTTGCTCAGCCATGTGTGAGCTTTCATGTTATACCATTTCCTTCCTACATGCGTGTTTAATGTGGTATTTTCAGACATAAAATGCTTATTTATATTATTAACAATGCAAATAACATTGAACATCTCTCACAATGTACAATTTACAATTGAAATGTCAGTGACAACTTTCTTAAAATATCATCTAAGGTTTTTCCTGATGATATGCAATAGTTTGTACATCACTTGCTTTTGGAGATATTAATGTGCATTCAAGAGTATTGCATATCTTCATAATTACTTCCAAACAACTAGCAGTTTTTCAGTAAAATGTGCTGCATGAGGATATTGCATAATTACTTCCAAACAAATAACAGTTTTCTGGTAAAACATGCTGTATGTGGACAGTAACAATGCATTTTCCTGTTTCCAACAGAACATTTTACACAATGCTCCTCACTAACATGTAATTCTCTCAGTTATGAAAATATGAAGGTAAATGTCAACATAAGAATAGCGGGTGACAATCAGTGATTAACTACTCCACCACAGATCCTAGATTAACAATCTAAGTGTCATTTTATTAATTTCACCCTGCCCTTTTAGATGCCGTCTACTATAAATTAGAAAGTCATTTACTTAAGGAAGCCAGCCTGAAAAAAAAAAATCAGAAAACCTGAAAGATCTGTGGATGTTAAATGGAAGTAGAAACAAAAAGGTACTATGAGATTAAGTGGGTTAACCAAGCATTTTTTGGTGGATGCTATTTACAGAGGGGACCCAGGGAGAAAAACTCCCTGTATCATGTAATGGATAATAATGATCGTAATGCAAATCCCCAAATGTACAATTAATAGCATCAAAACAATTCAATAATGGGGGGCGTGGCCAAGGATGAACACAGGATAGCAGCAGATTTCTTCAGCTCCACCAATTTCATTACATTGACAGGAATTAATTACTTAAAAAATTAATTCTTGAAGTAATTTTCTTTCTAAATATGTTTGTTTTATATAGTTCTTGAACTATATCTAAAAAAGAAAGGAAATCTTAATAATGTTCCTGTCAGAAATTACTTTGGAAATTTTCCTGTCAGTTTATCAGTCTGAAATGAGTTCCAGTAAGACAAATTCTCAAGACTCCAGCATCAAGAAAGAACTTCAGTCTCTGATAATTATAGTCCAGCAACTTACTGCTAAGATGGATAAAATGGATACTAAAATAGACACTTTCATAGAAAAAACTACAAAACAAATAGACTTGTTACATATGGACCTGCAACAACAGAAGATCCAGATAACAGGCATAGAAGAAGCTGTGAATGACATGGAAAATAAAATACAAGAAGAGGAAATCAACATTGAGTTTCTGCTGAAACAAAATGCACATTTACAAACAAAGCTGGATGACCTGGAAAATAGATCTAGGCGCAATAACATTAGGATTTTTGGACTGCCGGAAAATATTGAAGGTAACAATATTACTTCTTTTTTAACAACATGGCTCCCTAAAACTTTAGATTTACCAGAAGCATTCTCTTTTGGTATCGAAAGAGCACATAGATCTATAGCTAATACCAACTCTAACAAAAACTATCCTAGATCAGTTATAGTTAGATTTCTATCATCTTTTGATAAAGAGATGGTTCTTAAATCTGCTTGGGCTAAAGCTCCTGTTAAGTTTAATGAGACAACTGTGCGTTTTGACAATGACTATTCCATGGTAATTGCTAAAAGAAAAGTTTTTCTGCCACTAATAAGGGAGCTTAAAAAAGCACAGTTTAAAACATACCTTCTGTTTCCTGCCAAGCTTAAAATCTTCCTTCCTGATGGTCCTAAGGTCTTTGATGATTTAGACTCTGCTTTACTGTTTGTCAAAGAAAAAAGGATTTTGGATAAAATAGAAGAAATGGAATGGGCTAGTTCTTCATTAAAGAGATTGGCAACTGAAGCTTCCTGGAAGACTTCAGAGAAGAAGAAGAGACTAAAAAACAAATGATTTGTTATATGTTTTTTTTCTCTCTCATCATTTTAGTTCATTATTAATCTTTTTGAATATAGTTCCTGCATTTCCAGAAAGCCACAAATATTTTGGAAAAGATTTAATCAAAGTTATTCTCTATGTGCAAAGAAATGATGTTAAGTTGTCTATCTCGCCTTCATTCTTGCTGGATGGGGTTCGGAGCCGACCTCGGCTCCGACTCGGCCACTCTAAAAGCTCGAGAGTTGGTTCCACTGGCTCGAGGCTCCCCTTATATCCCACAATGCTAGGCGTGAGTTACCTCAGATCTCGTTTGCCGCTACAGCGATCGAGGTGTTGGTTTTCTACCGGCTTCTTGGTAAGTGTATTTTCAGTATAGTTAGGATACTTAAAACCCTATATTTTAAGTTTAACTACTTTTTCCCTTAGTTTAGTGGATTTCTACCCCTTTTTTTCATAAAATCCCGTTTCTTTCCCACAAGAACTTAAAAGTTCTCCCTCGGGCCTTCAGGCCTTCCCCCATTCCCTAGTGGTGTGTGTGTGTTGCTCTTAATTAAAACCTTTAGTTAGTTGTTTTATTTTTGAGTTTTAAAAAATAAGATAAAGTGTATTCAGTGTGTCTGACTGAGTGTGTGTGGTTACACTTTCTTATTCTAGGATGTCTAAAGACACAAAGGTCTCAGGCTTCAAGAAGTGTGATGCGTGCTGTCAGAAAATGTCTCTGACAGACGGTCACACTTCTTGTGTCTACTGCCTGGGGCCTTTGCACCTGCAGGACTCCTGTGCTGTATGCCACGGCTTCAGTCCCAGGGTCCTGCAGGAAAGAAAGAACAAGTTGATCCTAAGGGGTCTACTTAAGCCTGAGGATTCCCTTTCTGTCTCTGGGAAGCCCTCCAAGGTTTCTAGGTCCTCGGCTCCAGCTACTGAGCCGAGACCTAAGGCTACTAAACCCACGTCTGCATCGGCTCCGGCTGGAGCCGATGAGTCTCCAGCTTCTGTGGTTCCCTCGGCTCCGGCTGGAGCCGAGGTATTAGAAATCCCCTTGTCGGCTCCGACCAGACCTTCGGAGCCGACATCTAGGAAGAGATCTAGGTCACCATCCCTTGGCTCCATTCATTCAGCTCCAGCATCTCCTCTGCTGTCTGAACGGAGCCATAAATCTCACTCCTCTAGGTCATCGAGGCTGTCGGATCATGACCTTCAGAGGGTAGTGAGTCGACTTCTTAAGTCCGAGGCACTGGCCCAAATGCTTCAGAGCCCGACTCATCAGTCGATGCCTGTCCCTGTCCATCAATATGTTCCTCCTCCGACTCCGTTGAGCTCGGAGCCGGGGCGTGTCGGAACAGAGACTGTGGTAGCGTCGGAGCCGATACAGATGTCTTCGGCTCCGTCGTCGGCTCCGATTTCTTCTTTCGAAGAATCTCGGCGCCGGACTTCCCTCGTCGGCTCCGAGGGTGAGTGGCATCGGACCCTTGTCCGACCCGCTCTTCCTCTCGGAGCTCGGCGCTGGTGAGTTCGGCTCCGACATCGGCCTCGGAGCCATCACTGTCGGTGCCGAGGAGGTTCTCAGCTTCTCGGGCGGGACCTCTGGCTTTGCCTGACAGGGGTGCGTTTGAGGTCATGCGGAGTGTGTTAGAGCCTGGCTCTACTCCACAGTCGGCTCCGTCCGCCCCTCCCTCTTCGGTGCCTCAGGTCAAGTCGACTCACTCCCTCATCCCGGACCGCAGAGAGCCAGCTCCTCAGGAACCCCCTTTGGGGATCTCATCCTCTTCCGAGGCCTCTCCACATTTGGCAGAGGAGCCCCCTCGGAAGAGGAAGTGTAAGAGGAAACACATTGACTCACCTGAGTCCATCACATCTGACACAGATTTAGAGGATTCCGAGGGTTCCCCCCGTTCCCCTTCTGAAGATGTCTCCTTCGCAGACATTCTAGAAATCCTCAAATAGAGGGGAAATTGGCCAGCCCTCAACCCTTCGGAGGATGAATCTGTGTACCTTGAGGCGTTTGGCTCTCGTCCTTCCACCTCCTGGGTGTCTCCCCCCTTTGACCCCCTCATGCAGGTGGTAGCTAAAAAGGCATGGACGGCTCCTGATTCAGTGGACCCCACTCCCAGGAGACCCTCAAAATTCATAACGGCACCAGCAGACAAACAGTTCTTGACAAAAGGGGTTTCTGTGGATGCTATGGTGGTTGCTGCTGCCACTAAGAAGGAACTAGCTGATCCTTCAGTACCTGTCCATCCACCTAACAAGGAATCTAGGTCCATGGACAGGTACGGGAAGCGGATGTTCTCGTCAGCGACATTTGCTATGCGTTCGCTGAACTACCTGTGCCATTTTACTCGTCTTCAAAGGGACTTGATCAAAGAAGCGAGTGACATGTTGAAGGACCCTACAGCTGCGGGTTTTCAAGATAAGATGAACACTCAGCTGGCTACCCTGAACTCCATAGCTAACTCCTCCATGCGCCTCCTTTCTTATGCGGCTGATGGAGCGAGCAGGGCCACAGGGACAGGTGTGGCCTTACGTAGGCATGCCTGGATGCAGCTATGCAATTTTGCGGACCCCTTCAAGACGTCTTCCACTAATTCCCCATTCGATGGATCATCTCTCTTTGGTCCTCAAGTGAAAGAAACCTTGACTAGGTGCGAGACTGATGGCAAGACTCTTTCTGCCGTCGGAGTCCGTTTTTCTACTCCTTCTAGGCCTTACCCCAAAGGCCAGAAAAGTGGGAAAATGTGGTTCCGTAAACAATCTCAAGGGACTTCGCCTGACGCACAGAGTCGGTTCCCTGCCAGAGGCAGAGGCGGGAATAACAATGGTAGACGTCGCCCTCGAGGCAGGGGGGCTCCGCAGAACCAGGGCAATCGAGAAGCCTTCTCTGATAAGCCCTTTCAGCATCCCTGAGGTGTTGCCCGACTGCCCACCTTCGGAGGCAGTCGGGGGAAGATTGTCACTGTACCCAGAAGCCTGGCTATCCCTGACTCAAGACAAATGGGTACAGTCCATCATTTCCGAAGGCTATTCTATTCCCTTTCTTCGCATTCCAAACCAATCAAAAAAATCCCTTCCAGATGTTCCACCCGCTCAAAGGGATCTAGCGGTTTTGGAAATTTCAAAGCTGCTTGCGAAAAGAGCAATTCAGCCAGTTCCAGCAGACCAGCAAGGATCCGGAATCTACTCAAGGTTCTTTTTAGTTCCAAAGAAAACAGGGACTGGAGACCAATTTTGGATCTCAGTATCTTGAACAGATCAGTCAAGAAAACAAGATTTCGGATGGTCACGCTGCAGTCCATCCTTCCCTATTGGGAAAAGGAAACTGGATGTGCTCTATAGACCTTCAGGATGCGTACTATCACATAAAAATGAACAGACGCTCCAGAAGATTCCTCCGCTTCAGGCTGGGAACCAGTCACTTTCAATTCAGGGCCCTGCCCTTTGGTCTCACCACTGCCCCCCGGGTGTTTACCAAATGCATGGCAGTGGTAGCTTCTCACCTGAGACGACAAGGATTCCAGGTGTTTCCATATTTGGACGACTGGCTCTTCACAGCTCCCACCAAGCATCTTCTTCTAATGGCCAGGGATTACACCTTTCGCATTTGTCAAAAGTTAGGCATTTCAATAAATTGCAAAAAGTCTGTTTTGTCGCCTTGTCGTACTATTACCTTCATAGGCGCAAATCTAGACACAGTCGACATGTCTGCGAGACTAACAGATCAGAGAATAGCAGACATACACAAACTGGTCTCATTCCTCTTCAGCAACAACAGAATCAAAGCCAGGTTAGTTCTGAAAGTGTTGGGAATTATGGCGGCGGCCATACCCCTGCTTCCATTAGCCAGATTCCACATGCGAATCCTTCAATGGATGCTCTTTACACAATGGTCATACCAGCAACTTCCAATGTCCCACACCATTATGATCACGCAGGCGTGCAGAAATCATCTCATGTGGTGGATGTCTTCCCCTCAGCTCTTGTTGGGAAGACCCTTTTTTCCTCCCCCTCCGGTTGCTACTCTGACAACGGACGCCTCCCTGATCGGGTGGGGGGGGCATTATCAGGGCAGGACGGTCCAGGGCACATGGCAACCAGACGAATGCCACTTGCACATAAATGTTCTGGAGATGAGAGCAGTGCTTTTAGCGTTGCAAGCCCTTCAAGACTCTCTTCCCTTGGGAACGATTGCAATCCAGACAGACAATATGTCTGTAGTGTGGTACATCAACAAACAAGGCGGAACCAGGTCCTACCCCTGTGTCGAGAAGCACTCAGATTGTGGCAATGGGCGATTTCTTCTCAGCGGTTTCTGATAGCAACGCACATCCCGGAAGTCCAATCAAATCGCGGACAAGTTGAGCAGAGCTATCCTCATGCCTCACGAGTGGTCTCTGAAAGACTCTGTTGTGAGAGAAATTTTTCTCAAGTGGGGTCAGCCTTGCTGCGATCTTTTGCTACTCCCCAAAACAGCAAGTGCAGAGATTATTTCACTCTATTCCCTTTACCAGGCCAACCCAGCAGAGACGCTCTAGTCCAAGTTTGGCCCGGGACTTCTGTATGCATTTTCTCCCTTCCCACTAATCTCTCAAGTGATACAGAAAGCTATCGCTCAGAAGGCCTCGTTGATCCTCATTGCTCCTTACTGGCCTCGACAGGTGTGGTTCCCCTTTCTACATCAATTTCTATTGAGCGACCTTGGCAGCTGGACCTAGTGCCAGATCTTTTGCTCCACCAGTCAGGTCAGTTTCAACGCTCACCTCCCTCTCTGAACCTCACTGCTTGGTTCCTCCAGTTCCAACCTTAGCCAGGCTTCCTCAATTATCTCACTCCGTTCGAGATATTTTGATAGCTTCCCATAAATCTTCCACTCGGAAGATTTATTTGAGTAAGTGGAAACGCTTCACATATTGGGCTCAAGGAAGGGACATAGATCCTTTCACTGCTTCCATCCAAATAGTCCTTGATTTTCTAGCTGAACTCTTCCATGCAGGTTCATCTCCTTCTACTCTTAAAGTTCAATTGGCAGCTATTTCTAACTTTCATGTGGGTATTTCTGAGTCTGCCTTAATGTCCCACAAGCTTTGCAAGGCCTTTTTGAAAGGAGTTTTTCTTCTCAGACCTCCTATAAGAAATCCTCCTTCTCCTTGGGATCTAAATTTAGTTCTTACTTCTTTGATTCTTCCCCCTTTCGAACCTGCAGCCTCCTGTTCTTTAAAATTGCTGTCATGGAAGACACTCTTTCTGGTAGCTATTACTTCAGCTAGAAGAGTTTCAGAACTTCATGCACTCAGCTGTCGACCTCCTTATCTATTGTTCCATAAGGACAGGGTATCCTTACGAACCAACCCGTCCTTTTTGCCTAAGGTAGTCTCGATGTCAAACCTAAATCAAAGCATTGACCTCCCTGTCTTTTTTCCAGATTATTCCAATAGGTCTGAACAAAAATTACACTGGCTAGATGTTCATCGTCAGTTGAGGTACTATTTAGATAGAACAAAACAATTCAGAAAATCTGACCAGCTGTTTGTCTCCTATGCAGAAGGCAGAAAGGGACTTTCAGTTTCAAAGGTATCATTATCTAGATGGCTAACATCTTTGATTTCCCTTGTTTATGAAATTAGACACCAAAAGCTGCCTAACAAACCTAAGGCTCATTCCACCAGAGCTTTGGCTACTTCTTTAGCCTTCCAAGACAGACTGCCTATTGACACCATTTGTGCAGCGGCTACTTGGGCTACTCCTCACACTTTAATTTCTCATTATAAGTTGGATTTAGCTTCTAGGCATAGAGCTAACTTTGGTTCCACTGTTCTCAAGAGTCTGTTCCGTTAGGCCACCCGGGACAAGGTGCTAGGACCGGTCCCATCCAGCAAGAATGAAGGCGAGATAGACAACTTAACATAAAGAAGTTATGTTCTTACCATAACGTTCCATGTTAGTTGTCTTCTTCTCGCCTTCTTCTTGCGTCCCACCCTCCTTCCCCCTGGCCTGGACAGACCTAGAGGAGTTTTGATTGTGACCTCTCTTTCTACCACCTCTGTACTTTAGGTATATGCTCTGCTGTGCATATTTCCTGGATCAGGATGTAGGTCACCCTTCTCTTCTCCCTTATTTATAGAGGTGGACTTTGTTACTAGTTATTCTATTACTATTATAGGCTGGGCCTAGCTTACAAACGAGATCTGAGGTAACTCACGCCTAGCATTGTGGGATATAAGGGGAGCCTCGAGCCGGTGGAACCAACTCTCGAGCTTTTAGAGTGGCAGTCGGGCCGAGGTCGGCTCCGAACCCCATCCAGCAAGAAGAAGGCGAGAAGAAGACAACTAACATGGAACGTTATGGTAAGAACATAACTTCTTTTTTTGTTTCATAACCAGTCAAAATGCCTGAGGATTTAATGGCAGGCTGTGACTCGATTTGTTTTTCTTTCTGAAAAAAGTAAGGTTAGTAATTTGATACATTTTTTTATCTTTACCTTTTTTTCCTTCTTCTTTTATTATTTTCTTTGTTTAAACAATGACATTCTATTTAGATTATGTAGTGGGTAAAGGGTGGGGGAGGGCAGGGAGAGAACAGTAATGAAAATATCATTAATAGAATAATAACATATTTATTTCTTGTAAAAGTTTATAAGTTCTTCAAATGCTATTTCTAATTATACTTCCTTGATTATACTGCTTATGCATGTTTGTAAATAATCTGTCATGCTTTAACTAATAATAATCAGAACTAAATAAGAGTAAATAATATGTTTTATTTTTAACTCTATTAATATAAACAGTAAGTAACATTCCATTGTATATACTTCTTACAGCTTTCTCTTACATTTTTTATTTCTGCCTCACTCCCTTTTATTTTCTACTCTTTTTCTTTTCTTTATTAATATATAGAAATGCTTTTGACTGTGTGGGCACAGTGAATAATAGGATTTGTATGAAAATTGAGTTGGGAGAAGAATGCTGAGTTTTATTGCTTGTTGGTAATTTTGAGTTTAATTTCACTTGCATAGAGGCTGTGATGATCTGTGGAATACATTGTGGAGGTTCTGTCATGTTTAGATGCATTTACACTGCTAAATGAATGTTTGTCACTAGTTTTTAATAAGTTTCCGCCAAAATGTTAAGAGAGACAATCTGGGATGTGGGCTGTCTTATGCACAATGTCCTTGAGTTACCTCAGAATCTTCAAATCACAGAATTCTCACAGAGAAACTGAAAGCAGTTAGTATAAACATTGACAAGGTTATCACACTGACACACCACAGATTCAGGAAAAATACTCTGTTCATAAAATATGTCAGTTATAATGAGTTTAAATGATGTAGTTTCTTGTAGTAAGTAAATGTCTTATTTTAGAAGGCATAAAAATGAAACATTTATTTAAATGTTTTTGAAAATCTACTTAACAGCAGTATAATAATCTGTGTTAAAATTTGTGTTCCAAACATATACTTTACTATAACTCATTTAATTCATCTGATTGACAAACATAAATAATCTTATAACTCTATTCTGGAAGAAATGTCATGTGATATATTTTAAAGCAGTAGGTTAGCATGATTGTAAAATCTGGTTACCAATATGTGTTTGCTGTGCATTGTTTTGTATAAAGCAGACAGATTTATTCTGGGGACAGCAAGTGGGATGGTGCTCTGCAGGGGCACAACTCAGTGAGATCAGATATATATATATATATATATATATATATATGTGTGTGTGTGTGTGTGTGTGTGTGAGTGTGATGGCTTTTTTTCTGAGAGTCTGCATGGCTATCCAATATGATTTGTAATGATTTCTATGAATACAATGTTTTACTCTATTGACAAAATGAATGTTTGCCACAAGTTTTAATAAGTTTCCCGCCAAAATGTTAAGGGAGACAATCTGGGATGTGGGCTGTCTCATGCACAGTGTCCATGAGTTTCCTCAGAAGCTTCACTCACAGAATTTTCACAGAGAAACTGAAAGCAGTTAGTATAAACATTGACAAGGTTATCACACTGACACACCACAGATTCAGGAAAAATACTCTATTCATAAAATGTGTCAGTTATGATGAGTTTAGATGATGTAGTTTCTTGTAGCAAGTAAATATCTTATTTTAGAAGGCATAGAAAATGAAACATTTATTTAAATGTTTTTGAAAATCTACTTAACAGTAGCATAATAATCTGTGTTAAAAACTTGTGTCCCAAACATATACTTTACTATAACTCATTTAATTCATCTGACTGACAAGCATAAATAATCTTATAACTCTATTCTCGAAGAAATGTCATGTGATATATTTTAAAGCAGTAGGTTAGCATGATTGTAAAATCTGGTTGCTAGTGTGTGTTTGCTGTGCATTATTTTGTGTGAAGCGGACAGATTTGTTCTGGGGATGGCAAGTGGGATGGTGCTCTGCAGGGGCACGGCTCGGTGAGATCAGATATATGTGTATATATGTGTGTGTGTGTGTGTGTGTGTGTGTGTGTGTGTGTGTGTGTGGGTGGGTATGTGTGTGTGTGTATATGTGTGTGTGTATATGTATGTGTGTGTGTCTGTGTTTATGTGTGTGATGGCTTTTTTTTTTTTTAGGTAATAACGCAGGTTTTTTCTGAGAATCTGCATAACTATGCAATATGATTTATAATAATTTTTATGAATACAATATTTTACTCTATTGACAATAATGAGTTTAAGTAAATGCTCATATACAAACAATTCAAGATTTTTTTGGAAGCTGTTGATAGAATTCACATGACAGAAAATAGATGCATCTTAATGCATGTAATGTCTGAATCATATTAGCCAAAGTTTTTGATTTAAATGAATGTTAGAACATACTTTTCTCTCCTCTTGATTTCTAACATTAAGATTATTTGAATGCTATTAGAATACAAGTGTTATATATTACATAGATCTATATAATAGTATGAACAGTTTTAAAAAAAAAAAAAAAAAAAAAAAAAAAGTTTATTTTAGTTTATATGATGCTGTTTTACCAAATGTGTAGTTTTGTCTTGATAGATAATTGAATTGAAAACTGTTAACCTCAGTTAAATATAACTAGTATTAAATTGATAAGGTGGTAGCTGAGGTACTGCTGCTTAGGGTAGGGGGTTAACTTGAGTAGTAAATACTGCTCTAAGTTGGAGTTTTCAACTCCAGGCGGGATGCAAGGTTTAATCCTTACATTATTTTCACTTGTTCATTGTTATATGTATATAGTTTTGACATCCACAATATATTTTGTACACTCATTGTCACTACAAACAAAATTGAATCCTATACAAAATCCCATAAGAGATTTAATAAATACAGCTATGTTTAAAGGTACACCTAAAAGAGGAGATGTAACATTATTTATCTTGTTATTTGTTATTTCGATCATAAGATTCTTGAGTTTTAAAAATGCCAAATGACATCTTTAAAAGGAATTTCTTTAAACATTAATGGATTGAATAATCCGTGTAAAAGGGCAAGCCTAATAAGATACATTAATCTACACAAGGCCAATCTAGTCTTCCTGCAAGAAACCCATCTCTTGAAAAAGATATTGATAAACTAGCCACTAATAAGTATACAGTATTGGTTAGTTCAGAGCACACTCAGAAAAAAGAGGAGTGGCTATTTTATGGAATAAAAGTATGCCCATTCCTAAAACCATTAAGTCTTATCAGGATGACAAAGGAATGTTTTGTATGGTTACAATACAAATTAATGGGAAGACTTACACTTTAATTAATGTATATTGGATACCTGGAATTGGTATTAATACAGTGAAACATCATATTGATAAGATCATATCATTCTCTGTAGGGGATATTATTTTAGCTGGTGATTTTAATTGTATACTACATGAAAGTGGTACTACCACTATAAAGAAAAGAAGAATTACATCTAATGCAAAACATTTAAATGATTTTGCTAATTCTTATCATTTGAATGATATTAATAATCAGATAGAGTCAAAATCATTACCATACACCTTTTTTCTAACAGATACAAAACTTATTCAAAAATAGATAGGGTCTTTATTTCTAACCAGATGGTAACAGATTTAATTAATTCCAAAATCATTTCATGTCCTATATCTGATCATAACTCAATTGTTTTCGAATTCATGATAAAAAATACTCATAATGTTCAGATCAAAAGGATACCAGCATACTTAACTCAGCTAAAAGACTATAACGAATATATACTTTCAGAAGTACAACATTTTCTAGACATAAATAATACTCCTGAAGTCTCCATTGTCTATGTTTGGGATGCCTTAAAATCATATCTATATGGACAAAGTATCAGATGGTATAATAACAAAAGGAAATCTTGGGATAAGTAATTGTTAGATATTCAAAGTAAACTAGACTCTTATAAACATAATAATAAAGAAAATATTATGGACAAGAAAGTTATTGAAGAAATAAACAAACTAAATGAGAAATACAAAGAAATTTTAACTCATAAAGTTAAAATAACTTTAGAGAAATACAAGTTTTTGTCTTATTCAATAAGCCCCAAATACTTACATAGACTTAAAAATAAAACAAAAGATTGAATAAACAAAACCATATCAAAGAAATCTTTTCTCTAAGGAAAAGAAGAATGTTTCTAGTATACCAGAAATACTGGATGAATTTAGAAATCACTTTCACAAGATTAACCATAACAACATTAACATGGAACCTAAAGATAAAATAAAGGAGTTTATAACCACAAACATGAATAAAAAGCTTAATAAACAACAGATTAAACTATTGGACAAGAGTATTTCATATACAGAAGTTATTACACAAATAAATAAGCTTAAATCAAACAAAGCACCGGGTAATGATGGTATTATACCAGAAATATATAAAATCCTTTCTAAAACTACATATTCATTAATACATAAGGTTTTTATTCTGGCCCAAACTGAGTTAATAACCCCCCCCATCTTGGCAATATACATTTATTTCACCAATTTTAAAACCTAATAAAGATCCAACTAGATGTTCTTCATATCGACCCATCTCATTACTTAATGTTGATTATAAAATGTTTATGAGTATTTTTGCTGATAGATTGAAGACAATTATCCCGGCATTATAGACATAGATCAGACGGGCTTCATTGTAAATAGAAATACTTTTGATAATATAAGAAGAACTTTAACATTAATTGATTTTGCAAATAGGAA
Organism: Protopterus annectens; assembly: GCF_019279795.1. Taxonomy (NCBI): domain Eukaryota; kingdom Metazoa; phylum Chordata; order Ceratodontiformes; family Protopteridae; genus Protopterus; species Protopterus annectens. The sequence goes on along the minus strand of NC_056745.1, from coordinate 96,151,458 downwards.
AAAGAAAGATTTAACACTTATTAGTCTTGATATAGGTTCAGCATTTGATTCAGTAAGTTGGGACTATCTGTTTACCTTACTGAAATGCACAAATTTCTCTGATGCATTTGTAAATTTAATTGAGCATTTATACAAAGGAACGCTGGCTTATATTAAGGTAGGAACATATGTTTCACAAAAATACCCATTCTTAAAGGTACAAAGCAAGGATGTCCACTTTCTCCACTATTATTCACTTTAGTAATGGAGCCTTGGGCTAATTTGATTAGAAACAGTACTGACATAGAGGGTTTTGAAATAGAAGAAAATACAACATCAAAAATTCAACTTTTTGCAGATGATGTTCTAATTACATCAGCAGGATCTAATTCTTCTATGCAGTCTTTATTTGATAAAATGATGAATTTTAAAAGTATTTCTGGTTTAATATTCAATGAAGAAAAAACTAAAATACTACCTATATATACACGAAAAAATACTCTCATTAGTGATTTTACTAAATATGTACCCAACTCAGATCAGATAACTTATTTAGGTATAATACTATCTAAATATATTAAATCTATTATATATAATAACTATAATACCTGTTTTCTTAATATACAAAATCTTTTTAATACCTGGAATAATATGTTTTTACTATGGAGGAGAGACTTACAATTATTAAAATGATAATATTCCCCAAGATTTTATACTTAATACAATCAATAATACTTTCACCTACAAAAATAACTATCAAGAAACTGAATACACTAATGTTAAATTTCTTATGGGCACCTAATAGACCTAGGATTGCATTAAAGAAACATACTAATAGCTGGTCTCAAGGGGGTATTTCTTTTCCAGACTTTAATTTATATATTATCTCTTCTATTATAAAAGTTATTACTTTATTAATAGATCGGTCATATGTCGCAAAGTGGAAAGATTATTGGGAGCTAATTAGTATGCACTTCATGAAAATCTCCTTAACACATAAAAATATGATTATAAATAACTCCATGTTGTGGTTGCTAAAGGAATTTTGTACTTCACCTATTACACCTAAACATATGGTCTGTTACCCATTAAATATTATTATTAGTTATCGTAACTTTATATTCATGCACCCTAAGTATAGGGAATGGAATTTTATTGTATTCCTATAATTTATACTCAGGGTATGCTTATGTCATCTACTTCTGAAGGAGCTCATTTAGCTATAGATAATAATCTAAAGTACTGGTATCAGCTGATATCTGATAATAAAGTTAAAAATCTAGATTTCTTAAAACAAGAATTTGATCTAAGAGAAACTTGCTGGTTAGAGGTTCAGATCTTTAGACAACATCTCATTGATAGAATAGATCTAATGTCTATAACAGTTAAAGAATCTATTCCAAAACTGATTGATTACTTGATAATAAATTTACAGCATAAAGTTTCTGATAAAGGTAAACTTTCATATATACATAAAATTATCAGACAAGAAACTTTTTACAATGTAGATTCATACTGGAATTATTTCACCTCTATTAATGGGGACCCACCAACTCAACAAGATAAACAATATATATTGGAATCTGCTTATAGAACTACATCTTCCATTGTCTGGAGACTTTATACATGGAAATTTTTACATAGATCTTTTTATACACCTTTGATGATGAATAAAATTAATAATAAAGATAATCTATGTAGGAGATGTAATGTAGAAATTAATGCTGACTGGGCTCATATGTTTTGTGACTTTATGAAGTTGAAAGAATACTGGAAGTCAATTAATGAATTTTTGCAGGCTCTTTTTACAGATAATTTCATTATTTCTAAGTCTCTTATATTATTCAACACACCTGTACCTCGATGTGTTAAAAAGATTAAGCTTCCCTTGTTATGGTCTATCCTAGCAGTGGCTAGGAAAATAATAACTAGAAATTGGATTTCAGATACACCTCCTTCGTTCAATGAATTTAAAAATGTTATGAATATAATGTGTCATATGGAAATAAGCACAATTAGAATGAGAACAACTAGAAAAACATCACATTTTATTGTATGGGATAATTTACAAAATTTGTTAAAAAAATTCTAATTTCAATAGCACAGTATTTTAGTTTAATTAATTGATCTGATTGTAGTGGATGTCTTTGTAAATACTTTAGTTGTTTTGTTGAATATTATAATAATACCTATTTTTAATTATTTGTATAAAATTGTTATGATATTTCTCTTATATGTTAAAACAATAAACTTGTTTTGAAAAAAAAAAAAAAAAAAAAAAAACAATTCAATAATTTTGTTAATTGGTAAACCTACATATAAACAAAAAGCATATAAGAAATTCAGAGAAAAAAAGAAGAAGAAAAATTAGAGTTGTGAAAGTCAAGTGGAAAAGAAAAATAAATAACATTTATCTGGTACAAAGTCCATAAGATGACTATGACAGATAACACATTCAACCAAACTTCCTGTTTTCTGGCCAGCTTTTGCTTTGGAAGTAAACGCTGATTCATTGTGTTTGAATTGTGTTTGATGGTTTATATGTCTAATGTCAAACTTATTTAGCAAAAAGAAAGAAAGAAAGCACTTGGCTTAGTTCCTCTTCCTGCATATGCTGTAGTTTTAATAAACCCTTAGCCAAATCTCTGTTACTGTTTTACCACTGGAAGAAAACACATTTGTTTAGAATGTTACCAAATTAAAAAAATGCTAACATTATTAAGAGTGAACAGAAAAAATATGGAAACTGCTTTTAAGAAGAAGAATGAAGTTACTGCTCTGATACATGTATTTCATAACATAGTATTTATTTATTTATTAATTTGTTGATATATATTAATAGTTTATTTCCTATGGACTGGATCATGGCTAAAAATATGCCTTTTAGGTTATCTCACCTATTATGTTAACAAATGTGCATATAAATAATAAACAGTGAATAAACGAGTTACAGTGGCTGTGAAGTCTTGTTGCAAGGAAATAAACAGATCGATATTGAAGAAGAGGATAAAGATGCTTTCTTAAAATATCTAATAAAATGTTCCTAACTATAAATAATAGTATCTTTTTTCCTTTGTCGTCCACCAAATCTCAGTAAGTGACTTACCATGATACTGGCTTGCAGTGCCCTCTGTGGCATGCAAATATGTTAAAGGTAAATCTTTGTACTGCTTGTTTCTACAACAGGATGGGAATAAGAATTGCCTTAGCCAATGTCGTCAGAGACTAATCAGCTAAATAAGACACACATTATGTTGAGGCTGTCCCTTTTGGGTCTATATCAAAACACTGAAAGTTCACATTTTCGAATGTTCTTACATCGACCCCTAATCAGCGAACGCTGACAACATCGAACATTCAGAACAGCAAATTTTTTCCTAGGGAACATTTGCTGTTCCAAAACACATACACACAACATAAGCATACCAAACAAACAGCAAGCCACACACATACACCCAAAATCTTACAGCTAACCCTACACTAAACTGTACAAACACCACTAACTATCCACTTACCTTAACCCAAACCCTAACCCTAAGGTCTGTCACTATCGCACACTCACCTCACTCGTGCCCTAACCCTAACTCACCTAACCTGCCCTAACCCTCACGTCCACACAATCACACACATACCTCCCTCGCACTGTAACCCTAACTCACCTAACCCACGCCCATTCATACACTTACCTGAACCCGACCCGTAACTTTCCACCACAGAGCTGAAAATAGCGAAACGACAGAAACGGACAACCGACTTCTTTCCCTAGGAAAAAATTCTGTTATCTGTCATTTCGCTATTTTTAGCATTCGCTGAATAGTGGTCGATGTAAGAACATTCAAAAGTATGAACTTTCGGTGTTCTGATATAGACTCGTCCCTTTTCCAGCATGGTTTTGCAATACATAGTGGGATGCATGGTCACAAGTGCCCTCTTCCCAATCTACTTAGAATCCAAAGTATATGACCTTATATGGTTTTGTAGAGTAGATTCAGGAATTGATTTTTGTAGCCTAGAGTAAGATTCTGTCATTTCCTACTGTTTGGTTTACAAACAAGATTAAGTTAGTATCATTTATATTGTGTTGCAGCTTAAGTAATCAGTAGTGCCTGAAAGGTTGGGAATTATCGAAAAAATAACCTTTTGGATCACTCAGTGGTGTTGTAAAGACAAGCAACCTTACCATTCTTATAAGGTCTTGTTTTCAATCTAATTCACATACCAGAAGGTATTATTGGGCTTAAAGTAAAATGTGTCTACTTTTGTAGGATCTTTAGCATGCCTGTCATTATTTTATTTTTTTTAAACAAGAAACATCTTTATTAAATTATCATGTATGACATAAATGAAAATAAACCATCCCAACACAGTTTCAGTTGCAAACATTATACATTACAAACCATGCTGACAACTGTAGCTACAAATATTATACATCACTTATAATATATCCAGTCATTGTCAGTCAGATATTACATAGCTCATTCAAATTCTGCCTTCTTTTAAACATCATTTCTCCTCTGCATGCATTTTTTTTTTACAAGAAACACCTTTATTAAATTATCATGTGTGACACAGACAGTCTTACATTTATATAAATGAAAATAAAGCATAGTGGCACAATCTCAGTTGCAAACATTATACCTTACAAACTGTGCCAGCACAACTGTAGCTGCAAACATTATACATCACTTTTAATATATCCCGTCATTGTCAGTCAGCCATTACATAGCTCATTCAGATCCTGCCATCTTTTAAACATTGTTCCAACTCTGCATGTAGTGGTCCCACAATTCTCATTTTCCCTGTGTGGTTTACTCCTATCCTTTTCTAAAGATAGACTTTGATTTCCATTTTCTAGTTATTGCTCTTTTGGTAGCTATCATAATTAGACTCATCAAGGCCTTATGTCTAGGCAATTCCAACTCTATATCATAGCTCAAAAAATCATTTCCCTAGTTACTCCAATTTGCTCACCCAGCATTTCCAACAGAGCAGTCTGCAGGGAATTTTTAAAGTTAGTCAACTCATTACACTCCCAGAAAATATGCTCCCAGTTACCTCTTTCTTTCCCGTCACATCTCCAGTATTTGCTGTCTACCTGAGGAAAGATTCTTTGGAGCCTGCTTGGGGTATAAAAATACCTATGTAAACACTTCCAGGCAAAGATCCTATATCTTCCAAATTTTGTTGCATATTTGGTAGACATACATATATCCCCCCATTATTTCTTTGTGAATTACATATCTAATCTCTCTTCCCAGTATTTTCTAACCTCTTTGAATTGATTCTTATAGTTATCATGCAATATTTTATATGTTATACTAATTATTCCTTTCTTAATGTCCACTTCTGTTCTAGATTCTACTAAGAACTCTACCGATGCTGGTCTTTTATTTAGGACCCCCTATTTCTTTCTCTTTGCTTGTGCTCTGATATCAATCCTTGATATGGAAAGCAATCTCTAACCTGCAGAGCAAATAAGTTCTTGGCATCTTCTCATTCTATTACTTTTCCATCTCTAGTTGTTTGCTCCCAATATGTTGGTTCTTTTGCTAGTTTTCTCCAATATACTGCCGCCCCTTATGCCTATTGTATGTATTCCTAATTGCAGTCACCCCTATCGGCAGAATCTCCTTTCTCCATTCCCGTATTGACTTATTTCTTAGAATACCTTCTGCTACTTTATAAATATAATATTCTGTATGATTATTGTTGCTCTCCTTAAAGGAAAACTCCATCCACCCTCTCATACAGTTTAACTCAATCGTTATGTTTCTTTTCTCCCTACAATATGGTTCCAGCATTGTGTACGTACCAGAAACTTGTTTGTAGTTTTTAAAACTTTTATTTCCTTGCATTGAAGTCAAAGGAAGGGAAAGCCCACCTACTTTTTTTTTTAAACTCAACTTCTCACATACTTTGCAGAGAAATTCGTCTCTACCTGCATGCCATGTCATAGACACAGTTAAATCTGTAGTTTACCCAGTCAGATACTGCTGTCAATCTTAGATGGGTAGTTAATCCAGTTAATGTCAGGAACACAGCAGCTGATGTAAAAAAAAGACAGAAAGCTGTGGAATTGTTTCCACTGTTTTTATTGCAGAGGGGAGGAGAACTTAACACTTCCTTCTCATAGCAAAACAAAGCAATTAGATCAGTCAGGGGTTTAAAGGCGATCACATTACCAAGACAGGCTCCATCATCCGCCATTTTGAGAGAAACACATTAAAATTATAAAAGAAGCACTTAGAGTGATTATGTGGCATTAAGCAGCAACACAGAATTGAAATTCAAAGCTTTAAGTGTTATTTATAATAGTTTGTGTTAAGATAACTTGAATAGTAGCAACACTTTTTGTGACACTTAGAGAAAAGTCAGTAAATATTTTTTCTTGTAAAGTATAAATGCATTTACCATTTTCAAGCCCCCCACCCTCCATACACATAGGCCAGAACTGCAGAAAGAGAGTCAGGTGGCAACCCTATCAACTAGGTGCACTGATACTGTTCATAAAAAAATGTCTTTTATGCTTTGTGTGACATCCTTTTAGAGGGGGATGCATATCTGGCACATGCAGATCCATTGTAAGAGATTCCCACGGACTTGGAGTCAGTCCTTGCATTGTCAGAGAGCAACCATAATATACAGCTGAATTTACTTTAACATACATTTACTATTTGCCCTAACATTAAGAACACCAAGAAAAGGAAATCAGAAGTACTTAACTGTGTTTAAATACACACAAACACACACACACACACACACACACACACACACACACACACACACACACACACACACACACACACACACACATATGCTTTTGTACACATGTATTTTATACACATATACAGAAACACACACACTATATATGTGTGTGTGTGTGTGTGTGTTTATGCACGCGCGCAATATGTGTGCATACAATTAATTATTTATAATAAACAATTAAGCATTATTAATGTATACATTCTAGTAAATGCTGCTCACTGATTTACTTGGTCACTCACACATTGGCTATGTGTTCCACATGCAATCTTGGTCAATGTCTTTCTGTCAGTATTTTTTTATTTGTATTGATAAGTGCATTTAATAATTGTTATTATCTTTGCCAGTGTAGCTTATGTTGTGGCTGAAAAGGGTCCTGGGGCCAGTTCACTTTCCTGGTTACCAAAGTATAAATAAATATGAAAAAGAAAAAAAGAAGGGGAATATGACAGAAATAATTGAGGAACTAGTAAAGCACATTTTAAGTCTGCATCATTCATGAGAGAGAAAAATCCTCCCATTGAAGGCATTGGGAAGTAGCAGACAGACTAAGTTTAGAGTCCTACTACTTGTCACTTGTAAATGTACTTAAAACACATTGGCTATGCACCTGTCTTAACCCAGACTAACATCTCTTGTCTTCTCACTAAATTTCTAAATCTTAATGTCTGCATAATCTACCTGCATACTGGAATCCAGAAGCATAACTTGTCTTTCAACTAATTTGGACTCTCTCTTATATCTTAATATCTCTCTCTTTGTCACTCTAGTATCTTATGTTAACACACCTCTTTCTAGTGTGTTCCTGTACTGTACATTTTACTTATTTTTACCCAGCTACTTACTTCAATGTTCTTTTTTGCATAAAATAGCTTAATTGTATATAGTACTTCTATTTGCTAAACTTTGAATTTATTTACTGTTTTTATTTGATTAACGTCAAACATTGTTTGGTACTCTCCAGGAGCTTTTCTCCCTGGGCCTCTGCTGAAAATGGATATGTATCCAGCTGGACTAGCCTGGTCAACAAATATAAAATAAACAAATAAATAAATAATACAGCAAAGATTATTTACTGCAGTGAGAGTTTTCACACATGAGAGTATGGGGGAGGGTTTATCAAGTTTGTTAGGACTTCAAAAGACTCCTCTTACAAAAAACAGTTTTTAATCTGCTTTCTTTTGCTGCAAGTAGCTAACAGCTATTTATAGCATAGAACACACTCTGGCAGATAGATAAATGAGGCTCAGTCAGGTAAACAGAAAAGCAGCTCTTTTACAGAAGGTGTGTTTAGATGACAGTGTTCACAGTTGTGCCATTGTATTTTAATGGCATGAGAAAACAGAACCACTTCTTTATGTCTGACATGAGTCATATAAAGAGGACTTGAAATGTATTCTGGGAAGAAGGAAGGAAAGCAAGAAAATAAGATCACGTTACCAAGACAGGCTCCATCATCCGCCATTTTGAGAGAAACACATTATAAAAGAAGCACTTAGAGTGATTATGTGGCATTAAAATATCTCAAAAACAAAGATACAATGAAAGAAATATGATCTGATGTTGTTAATCCTCGTTCATTCCTTACGTCTGGGTAGTCGGTTCCGACATCAGAACTGAGCCGGCCATCTTCCAAGCTCGCGCCAGCCACAAACTCTCGAGCTAAACTCTTACCCAGAATTCCCTTCTCCCTGTTACCTCAGATTTCGTTTGCCGCATCACTATTCAGTCATGTCAAGCCATTGCTCTTGAACTAAGTTACTTTTCTTGATTTATTACCTCGTAAATTTATCTTTCTTCAAGGAAATTTATTTATATAGTTGTCTCTTATCCTATCACATCTAGCGACTCTGTTTTTTATGTGTTTACCCTCTTTCTTACCTTGTTGGTATCTGTTTTACCATCGTTGGTAATCTTTCCCCTCGTACCTTCGGGTATCCTTTGTACCATAGCTGGTACTCTACTTTCCCTTTTTCTTTCCCTTCTATCTGTTTTTTTCTCTCACCTATCATGGCAGAAAAGAAAGGATGTCTGGGCTTTAAAAGGTGTACTAGTTGTGGCCACAAGTTACCTACTTGAGACGCACATGCCTTATGTGTGTACTACTTGGGTGAATCTCATTTAACTGTCGACCCACCTTGTGGGATTTGTAAAACTTTTTTCTTCCCGGACCCTCTTAGAGAGGAAAAATAAACTTATTCTGAAGGGTATTATAAAACCCCACTTTACAGAGGCTATGTCTGGGTCAGAAGCTTCATCCCCTCCTAGCTCCCATAGAAAGAAAGACAACCTAAAGAAGACTAAGTCTCTTCCTTCATTCCCCGTTGGAAACCCCCAGGAACCAAGACCAAAGAAAGTTAAATTGTCATCTTCTGAATGGACTTCTTTGGCTCCTAGGCTTTCGGAGCCAAGACCTACAGCTCTGAAGCCGTCGGCACCGACTCCTACTATGGCACCGAGTGTGCTTCAGACAGCATTGGAACCGAGGGGCTCCGAGGCTCAGACCCTTTCACTGGCATCGAACATACAGTCGCAGACTGCTATGTCGTCGAGGGATTTTCTGGCCCCTGTACCTTCTTCAGCACAGACAGTGCTCTCGGCACCGACACTCCAGTCGGTTCCGAGTACTCCTTGGTCGGTGCAGACTCTCTCGGCACCAGTTATGGTGCCAACCACCGCTACGGCAATGGCCTTGTCTGTGCAGACTCTGTTCTTGGCACCGACAACTCTCTCAGTGCAGACACCGATAGTACAAGCCATTACAGCACCGTTGCCTTCGGTGCGGACACCTATCCTACCAGCTGTTACGACTTATTCTCCTTTTAAAGACCCTTTTGCAGGCTCTCAATTTACTCCATCTCTAGGTAGACCTGACTCCCCATCAACTATGTCCATGAGATCCACTAGAAGCTTCTCTGAACATGATGTGGCACGCATTGTGGACCAGTTGCTTTCGGCTAGAGGAATCCCACCTCCCAAGACCTATCCCTCCTTTGGAGGGGAACATTTTTCCTCAGAGATCCCTACTTGTTCTCCTCCATCATCTTCAGCCTTTAAGCCCCTTCCTAGAGCACAGACTTCCCCTGCTGTGGCTCCTTTTGTAGACCTTACTAAGGAACCGCAGCTGCCTTTTTGGCAGGGGAGACACTTTATTCCTGTCACTTCTCAAGAAGATAGCTGTGGCACGGTTTCCCCTGTGTCCCATGGCCATCCGGAGACTCCTAGTCGGCAGGCTGGCTTGCTTGAGTGAGGAGTGACTGTAGGCTCCCAACCCCTCCTTAGGTGGACCAGCCTTTTAACTTATGGAGAAGGCTCTTGCCACTGTAGGTGATCCTGTGCCACCAGGTTTTCCGTCCTCCTCTGGGCCTCAACTCACACAATCCACCCTAGCGAACACCGGGCACAAGGGCCTCAGGATACACTCCCACAGGAGGCCCCTCTTTCTCTGCCTTCCCCAGCATCTCCCTCTGAGGAAGTTCATCACAAGAGTTCATGTAAGAGGAAGCATGTGGACTCCCCAGAAGAGTCCCTCATGGAAGACACAGATTTTGATGATGGGGAAGGGTCCACTCGATCACCATCTGAGGTATCCTTTGGGGATATCCTTGAAATCCTTAAACAGAGAGGTGATTGGCAGCCCTCTAACCCGACCTCTGAAGAGTCTGTGTTCCTGCAGGCCTTTCGTGCCCGGCCCCCTACCTCCTGGGTTACTCCAACTGCCGACGAACTTGTCCGGCTCGTCGTGCAGTGTGCATGGAAGGCTCCCGACACCGTTGAAGCCATTCCCCGGAGGCCAGATAAAATCTTGTCCCCTCCAGATACTGACCCCCACTGGTCCAAAGGTCTTCCAGTAGATGCCATAGTGGTGGCGGCCGCAACTAAAAAGGATCTGGCAGAAGAGAGCCAGACTGTCTATCCACCCAACAAAAGAGTCCCGGGCACTGGACAAATTAGGGAAGCGTACCTTTGTATCAGCGACCTTTGCGGTTAGGTCCCTGAATTATATGGCACATTTTACTAGGCTTCAAAGAGACTTAATTTCTGAGCTCTCTGATACTTTGGCTTGAGCTGTGTCTGATGAGGTCCATGACAAAGTGGCCTCACAGTTAGCCACCCTTGAATCAGTATCTAACTCCTCCATGCGTCTGATTTCTCATGCATCAGAAGGAGCAGCTAGAGCAGCAGGTGCAGGCATAGTCATGAGACGGCATGCCTGGATGCACCTGTGTGACCTCATGGAACCCTTCAAGGCTTCCTTACTGAACGCTCCCATTGATGCCTCTTCGTTATTTGGACCCAAGGTGAAAGACACACTGGCTAGATGTAAACAGGACAGTAAGACCCTTGCTGCCGCGGGCATGTTACTCTTCCCTTCAACGGGCTTTCTCCAGAAACCAGAAGAGCGGGAAGATGTGGCACAAAAAGTCTCAAGGTTCTTTCCGTGACACACGAGATAATTTCTCCCCTAGAGGCAGAGGGGGAAACTCATATGGAAGATGCCCCTTTCGGGGCAGAGGAGGTCCGCATAACCAGGGTTCCAGAAACTCCTTCTCTGGTCAATCCTACCTGCGCTCCTGAAGAGTGGCCCAACTGCTTTCCTCTGGAAGCGGTTGGGGGTCATTTCTCTTTGTACCCTTCTGCCTGACTAACCATTACCACTGACTCTTGGGTACAAAAGACAATGACCAGAGGTTATCATATCCCCTTCAATCTTTGTCCCATCCCCCCTAAGAAACCTTCCCGATGTTCCACCCAGTCAAAGGGAAGAAGCAGCATTAGAGATCTCAAAGCTGCTAGAAAAATTAGTCATCCAAGTAGTCCCCCCAGACCAGATAGGATCCGGATTCTACTCAAGACTATTTTTGGTGCCAAAAAAGACCGAGGACTGGAGACCAGTTTTGAATCTCAGTGTATTAAATGAGTTTGTAAAGGTACAGAAATTCCGGATGGTCACAATTCAGCCTATCCTCCCACTTTTGGAAAAAGATGATTGGATGTGCTCCATAGATCTTCAAGATGCGTACTACCACATAAAGGTGGTCAGACCATCAAGAAGATTCCTTCACTTCCATGCGGGAGCCAGTCATTACCAGTTCTGAGTACTGCCCTTCGGACTCTCTACAGCTCCCAGAGTGTTCACAAAGTATATGGCAGTTGTCACAGCTCACTTGCGACTACAGGGATTCCAGGTGTTTCCATACCTAGACGACTGGCTCATTACTGCCCCCACCAGACATCTGTTGGAAGCAGCCTTGGCATACTCTTCACATCGCAGGAAGGCTAGGCATAACTATAAACTGGCAAAAATCCAACCTGACCCCATCTCAGTCCATAGAATTCATTGGGGTCCTGTTGAATACAAAAAACTGCGAAACATCCATTCCAGAGCACAGAATCCTAAGGATAAAACAGCTCATACTGATCCTTTCAAGAGAAAAACCCATGGCACATTCTGTTCCCCAGCTGCTGGGTTCCATGGCAGCCTCCATCACTATTGTCCCCCTTGTGAGGTTCCACATGAGGCTTCTACAATGGCTACTACTCACCCAGTGGTATCCCTTTCAGTACCCTCTATCATCCAAGATTCGGGTAATCCAGAGGTGCAAACAAGACTTAATTTGGTGGATGTCACAGAACCCGTCACAATGGTCTCACCCCTTTACCCCCCAACAGCCCAAGGCTACAGTGACCAAGGACGCCTACCTGAGCGGGGGGCTATTTCAGGGAAAGACAGTCCAGGGCACGTGGTCCAAAATGGAGGCCCATCTGCATATAAATGTCCTAGAGCCGAGGGCGGTGCTTCTAGCATTGCAAGCATTCAGTCCCCTACTGCCGTCAGGGACTATTGCAATACAATCAGACAACATGGCGGTAGTCTGATACATCAACATACAAGGCGGAACCAAATCTTACCCACTTTGTTGGGAGGCCATGAGAATATGGCAATGGATGATGGCTACCAACTGCTTTCTCATCACAACGCACATTCCCGAGAGTTCCAAGGTGATAGCAGACAGACTCAGCAGATGTATTCTACAACCTCACGAGTGGTCCCTGAATCCTTTAGTAGCGGCGGAGATTTTCAACCGCTGGCATCTCCCTTGCTGCGACCTCTTTGAATCCCTGATCAATTACAAATGCAGCAATTACTTCGCCCTGATTCCCCCTCAGGGACAGTCACCCAAGGACACTGTAGTCCACGATTGGCCCTTGGGTCTACTTTATGCTTTTCCCCCTCTTCCCCAGTTCCTAAAGAAAGCCCGCCGGTTGAAGAGCAAAGTAATCCTCATAGCGCCATATTGGCCTCAATTTGGTTCCCCTTTCTATGGCCTCACCTGCTAGATCAACCATGGATTCTCGATCCAACTCCAGAGTTGATCTCCCATCCACAGAACCTGATTCACCCCAAACTGAACAGCCTGAAGCTCACAGCTTGGCTCCTCCACTTCCTGTGATTGCCAGGCAGAATGATCTTTCTTCCCCAGTACGTGACATTCTTATTGCATTTCATAAGTCTTCCACCAGAAGTACACATCTCAGCAAGTGGAAAAGGTTTACTATTTGCCTGAAGGAAAAGCAGATAGATCCCTTTTCAACACCGGTGCTGGTGGTACTGGAATACCTGTCAAGTTTATTCCAATCTGGCCTCTCTGCTTCTACCATTCAGGTTCATTTGGCCGCAATATCTAATTTTCACAATGGTGTCCAAGAGTCTTCCCTTATGTCACACAAATTATGCAAGACCTTTCTAAAAGGTGTAAATCATTTGAAACCCCCATTTAGAGAACCTACCCAGCCATGGGACCTGTCATTAGTCCTGCAAGCTCTGACAGCGTCACCTTTTCAACCAGTTTCTCTATGTGACCTCAAGTTTCTTTCATGGAAAATTTTGTTCTTGGTTGCCATCATTTCTGCCAGACGTATTTCTGAACTTCAAGCTCTATGCGTCAAACGGCCCTACTTGACCTTTCATAAAGATAGAGTGTCATTGAGAACTAATCCTTCCTTTCTGCCAAAAGTGATCTCTGAAATGTCCATTAATCAAACCACTGAATTGCCAGTTTTCTTTCCCAATCATTCTAACAGGGGAGAGTATAGACATTCATAGGCAAATCCATTTCTACCTGGACAGAACTAAGGCTTCTTGCAAATCAGATCAGTTATTCTTGGCCTGTTCTGGACCTAGGTTAGGATGTGGTGTTTCTAAAGTCACATTGGCTAAATGGTAAAAGACTGTGTAACATTTATTTACAAAGAGCACAATATCCCTCTAACTACAGCCATAAGGGCTCACTCCACAAGGTTGGTAGCATCTTCTGCTGCCTTCCATGCTAAAGCTTCTTTACATGACATTTGTGCAGCTGCAACTTGGGCTAGACCTCATACCTTCATCAACCATAAAAAATTGGATTTGGCCTCCAGAGGAAGAGCATCTTTTGGTTCAATGGTGCTCAGGAATGTTCTTCCATGAGAGCCTCCCAGGAATAAAGGTAGCTGGGGACTCTGTCCCAGACATAAGGAATGAACGATTAACAACATCAGATAAAGAAGTTATGTCTTACCATAATGTTCCATCTGTGTTGTTGTTCCTCGTTCAGTCATTACGACCCTCCCTCCTTCCCCCTCCTGAGGCTTATAGTAGATCTCACCATCCGATTCTGTTAGGTCATTTGACCAGCGATAGCCTCTACCTTCTTTTGACTTGCAAACTCAGTCTGAGGTAACAAGGAGAGGGGAATTCGGGGTAAGAGTTTAGCTCGAGAGTTTGTGGCTGGCGCGAGCTTGGATGATGGCTGGCTCAGTTCCGAGGTCAGAACCGACTACCCAGACATAATGACTGAATGAGGATCAACAGCACAGATGGAACGTTATGGTAAGACATAACTTCTTTTTTTTTTTGAGTTCTAGGGTGGAGTTTTCCTTTAAATGTTTGCATCCAACGTTCCAGTCTTTCCCTGTTACTTGAACTTCCCCCCCTTTTTCTTCATAATCTCTTTCCATTTTGAGTTATAGTTTTCTGCTTGTGCTGTGTATAGGAGTCTTAACTGTGTTGTTCTAAAATACCCCTTCAAACTGGGTACTCCCAATCCACCTTGTTTTATTGGAAGAATAAGGTTATCCCACTTGACTCTTGCTGTCTTCCCCTCCTAGATAAAATCCTTCAACTCTTTATTAGTTACTATCCACAACTTCTCCTTTGTTTGATAAAAATATGCCTGACCTGTATATAAGACTAAAGGGACTAACAAAATTTTAACTGCTTGTATCTTACTATAAATATTCATATAACAGAGCTTACATTTTCTCAATTTTTCTATTATCTTTTGTTTAGCTACCACATTGGTATCATTTTAATCCATACTCCTAAATACTTCATTTTATAATGTCCCCATAAGTATGGATATTGCTGAACCAATTTATATGTGGGTACATAATTTACCACTTTTGTTTTTGTTTTGGCTTCATTAATTTTTGTATCCAAAAAGGTTTGAAATTATCTAAATATATTCCAAAGCACTGTAATATCCCTTTCTGGTTTTGTCAGGTATAAAATAATGTCATCTGAAAACAGAGCAGCTTCTCTTGACTATCCTTGAAATTCTGAGTCCCTTATTTTCTTTGCCAATGGTTCTAAATAATGCAAACAACAAAGGGGAGAGAGGACACCCCTGCCTAGTTTCTCTGCTCAAGCAGATATAATCAGACAGGACCCCACTCACCTTACTATCACCTCCGATCCCTCATATATCCTCCTAATCAGCCTTATAATTTTTTCAAGGAATGCAAATGCTTCCATTGCTCTGCTCATAAAGTCCCAGCTCACTCAGTCAATTCTTTCTCTGCATCAAGACCTACCAACAGCAGTGTTTTTTTCTTACATTGTGCTTCCCTCTGGATCATCACTGTTCTGTTAAAGTTGTTAAATGTTTGCCTCCCCTCCACAAAACCAAATTGCTCAATATCTATCAATGTTGGCATCACTGTTGCCATTCTTTTTGCTGTTATAAACATAAACACTTTATAATCATGATTTAGTATTGAAATTAATTGTATAAAGATGGATCTGATAGATCTTTACCCTCTTTAGGTATCACAGCTACTTCCCCTTTCTTCCAGGATGTTGGTACTTCTCCTCCTCTTAAAATACAGTTAACAAAATCTTCCAGATCTTTATCAGGTGTTTCCATCCTAGCTTCCAAACCTTCACAAGGATACCACCTACTCCTGGGACCTTCCTGCAGATTGTTTATACATCACCATTTTTATTTTATCTCCTACTATCCTAACTGGTAGTAATTGAGCCTCCTCTACCTCTAGCCTGGGCATATTTAATTCTTCCATAAACATTTCCATTTGTACCTTTTCTTGATTTCCATATTTCTCTGCTTTATACAGACTTTTGTAGAATTTTCAAAGTGTTTCCAATACTTCTACAGGATCCTTTGTTATCTTCCTTGTTATAGGCTCCCTATGATTGGTGACAGCCCATTCTATTTTCTGTTGCTTGAGTCATTGTGGTAAAAGTTTTTATGCTCTAGGGTTATTATCAAAAACAGTTGCTTAACAGCAGTATTTTTAAATTCATGCATATTATCAAGCTAATCCCTTATTTTCTGTTTAACATTCTGCAGTTGTTCCTCTTGTTCTGTGAAATTATGCCTGTCATTATTTTAGAGAAAGAATAGTGTGCTTCCTTGTTTTTCTAATGCACTGTGCAGCACTGGTATTTGAAAATATCACTTGCCTTTTACAATAGACATTTTGTATATATGTATTACTATATTACAGTGGGAATCTTTGACTAGATACGCTATAGTTCTCAAAAGGGTTTATTTTGTTGCATTGCGGAAACATTGATTATTTGTTTTATGATTTGTATACTGCCTTTTATTGAGATGTCAGACAATTCCATCACCAGCAAAAGCAAACTACATATTTCATTGCCCTACTGTGTTTTTATGCAGGAGCTAAAACTGACAAAAGTAATAGTGTGGACTTCTTCCTGTCAGGGAGAAACTAGCTGTGTTTAATTTGAATATTTTAATACATTAAGAATATCATCATCAGAAGGAGGTGGCAAAGTTTTCAGTTATACTTTTATAGAATAGAATAGATTGTTCATTATATAAGCATGAAGTCGAAGTAGAGGAAATGTGAGATTTTAGTGGGATTTTTATGTCATGACAGTAACTTAGTTCCAGAATTCTGAATAAACAAATGTCTGTCCAGGCATGTGGACTGAGGCAGGATTTCAAGGAATTTGAACAGACAGAGGAAGATAAAAAAAAAAAAAAAAAAAAAAACTTTCATACTTTGAGAAATTAAATCTCAGCCAGAGTAAAGTGAAAGAAGACATTATAAAAATTTGTGGGGACTTTATGTAATATAAACCCATGGGTTGTGCTGATATGTTGTCAGTTTTATAATGATACCAAATTTATACCGAGTTAAACATGTGCTGAATGGGATCATGTTTGTAATGGGAATGACTGGAGATTGCAAACCAGCAGCAGATGCATGTATTATAATCACAGAAGACCACCTTCTGGGTTTTTGAAGGGACAGAGAAGTTATACAGAGATGCATGCAACCTGCTATACTAAAAGAAGTTATATGCAGGGAGGAAAAAATATTTACAGACAATCATGAAGAAACATAAATTTGTGGCTGTTACAACATCATCTACTTAGGAATAAAGCAACAGAAAAGGAGTGGTTTGCCATTCCAGATGATACTTGTACCTTTTTAACATTACTTGACCGTGCTGATTTATAGGCAATTGTTTTGCAGTAAACATTTGCTATTGGTATTTTTAAATATAATAATAGATGCCACCTTTTTTACCTTACTACCAGTGATTTGCATTTTATTCTGAGACATGTTTTTGTTAATAGTTTGCAATGTTAACACCTTTTTTTGCTAGTTATATTGATTTGTTATTTTGTCTTGGTTATTCAATCAGCTGTCTGTCTTTTGTCAAGCCATGTTCTAATATTTGTTTTACTATGGATATGGCTAGTTGCAGTTTTTCCTTTTCTAAAACAAAATTTTGATAAGAGGCTAAAATATTTCATCTGGATGCTTTTCAAGGCTGGCTGTGAGGCATCATTGCAGTGTTCTGTTTAAAAAAAAACATTAAATAGAAGTAGCTCCAGAATAGAACTTTGGGATCTTCATGGTATATATATTTTAATTAGAAACATTCTTATAACCATTTTTTTATAATGAATATATTTAGGCAACCCTCAAACCATTTTGCAGAGGTATTTGAAATTCCTGTGTCCTGTACAAAAGGCTAGAGGTTACATTTGCCAGATCATAAGCTTTAGATAAGTGTAACTATCTCTGTCAGTAATTTATACTTTATTCTTGGTTCAAACTGCATGATCTGAGATAATAAGAAATACAATATCCTGTCCATGTTGTTCCTAAGTCATGCTACATTTCACAGTGTAGTTTGTGAATGGATTTAAACAAGTAGCCAAGATACAACCTTGACAGTGGTTGTCTGTCTTAGGTTTTGAACCTTCTTCATGAAGTGGAACAAAAATGTTTTTTTTTTCCAGACTGGTGGTACAGCACATTTTCTACAAGGGATCTGTGAAAGGTGTATAGTGGATAATGTTAAATAAACGCAAACAAAATGTTTTATCAGCTAATATTCTCCTGAGAGGTTATACATGTATAACACATGCTGAATCATTGTGCCTCTTACTACCATTGCTAAATGGCAACAACCAATTTAACATTTTAAAGTAACTGCATTTTAAATAGTTTCATTTTTCTATGTTCAGGAAGTATTTAACTTCATTCCTCAAAATCTTCCTTTATTAAATATTCTTATAATTTTTTATTCCCAACTTCTCTGTCACAGAATGCTAACAGGTCATTTGTAATTTCAAGGACTGTAAATGTAATTCTTGGAATATTGACAATGTACTAGCAAATGTAGGGGTGGATTTGGTGTCTGGTAGAGGTTACATATTGAGATTACACATCGAAATTACATATACAGTTACGAAGGGTTGTGGGAGGTACAGACCGTGATTTGTATGTATTAGCTTTGTTGATTGGGAAGGAGGTCTGGCCCTTGTTTACATTCATGACATGGGCCAAAGGGCATTTACAAATTTTAACATATAGTAGCATAATGCAGTACACTTCCACCATGTAGAAATATTAACAAGCCATTTCTGATATACAGTGCGTAGCCCCCCCCCCCCCCCCCGAAACACTGCCTTACAGTCATAACAGTGAGTTTCAAAAACTTGCTGTTTTGGGTTGAATTCACATTTTTTTCCAATGAAATGATGTAAATTGTACCTCTCATAGTTATGATAGGCAGCCCATTCCAAATTACTTATTTCATAGCTGTTAAATGATGTAGTTTATTTCTATTGTGGTTTCATCTCAGCAATCTTCAAATAAATGTAGGTTAGTTATTCTACATGTTATTTATACATACAAACATAAAAGCAAGTACTGCAAAATTTAAAAAAAAAGAATCTAATTATTACCACCATTCACCCATTGCCAATATTTGTAGCAGCTCTGGCTTGCATTTCTAAGAACACAGATCCTAACAAAGACAAAAACAAAAATGTGACTTACATTACCAATGTCAAAACATAATTGCTGCAATCTGTGCAAAAAGGAAGGGGTCATAGTGGGATTTGCTCCTCCCGCCTGTGTTTAGTTCATTAGACTTTGCCGTTAGGAATGAACCATGTGAGTCAGTAGTAAATCCCACTATGACCCACACCTCTTGATAACTGCTTATGCATGATGTGTTGGAGTGACAAAATCAATCAGCCATATTTCTTAGAAGTGCAGCTACTATCATTTGTGAAAATTGTTCTTCATAGGGAAGTACAGAAGAAATACCAGTCTGCCACTTAGGGAAGTCATCGGACCTTACCACCAATACAGAACAGTTTTCAAACTTACTGATTCAAATTAAAAATAAATTAAAACAAACTAAAAGGTACCTGCACTGCTCTACCTGATAACATCACAACAGCACTTTGCAGCCATTATTACATTTAGTGCTGTAAGTAATTCATTTCTAGCATAAAGGCAAAGCATTGTAAAATATAATAATAAATTGCTATTAGTGCAACAAAGCATAATCTAACAATGTACTGAATATGTGGCTGACTATTTTATTAAAGTGCTGTACTGTTGTTCATCATGGGTTCATAGGTTCATAGGCAGATACTAGGCTATCTGCCCGAAGGCATTTATAAGCCTAGCCGTAATCTGTTGGCTTTCGCCACCCCCTTAGATTAGTTCCCTGTGCCTCTGTCCAGCAGAGCCATTGAAGTGATCCCTGGGGTAAACTTTCTGTTTCCCATCCACTTGTCAAGGTTGTTCTTGAAGAGGGTTAGTGAGGAGCTCTGCCTAATGTAGATTGGAATCTTGTTCCAGAGCATGGAAAGTCTCTGGGACAGGAATCTATCCCTCCAGCACGTCCTATTTATTGTTGTGGTTAGGTTTAGATCTCTGGAGCGTTTGGCTCGAGGGGATATGGTTTTCTTTAGGTGGAGCATGTCCATCATTTCTGTGTTGGACATGGCCTTGTATGTCAGGCAGAGATCACCTCTGAGTAGGCAGTATGCAACCGAGTACAGCTGGAGTTTCTTCAGTCACGCTGCATAGGGCATCTGCTTGAGGCCAGTGATCCTCTTGGTGAGGTACTTCTGTGGTCTTTCCAGTTGTTGCAGGTTTCTTTTAAGGTACATCCCAAATGGGGCATTGTACTCTATGATGGGTCTGATGAGTGATGCATAGAGGGGCCCAATGACCTCTTTCGATCTGGATGCAAACCCTTTTGTGATTAGGTGGGCCACATAGAAGGATTTTCTAACCACTTTGGCAATGTGATTATCAAAGGAGAGGTTACTGTCTACTTGGGTCCCCAGATCCCTTATTACGTCTTCTGTATTTAGGGGGCTACCACCTATGTGGTAGTTTGTGGGTACTTTGCTTTTTCCAAAGGGGATGACTATGCACTTTTTGGCATTTGGCTTGAAGCCATGGTTTTGACACAAGGTATCTGTCTCAGTGAGACCGTTTTGGAGGATGTCTGTGTCAGCCAGAGAGTCAGTTATAGCCCCTAGTTTGCAGTCGTCTGCAAACTTGGTCAGCCATAGTCCTCCTGTGCTTGCCTGTACCTCTGAGAAGTATATGCCGAACAGGAGGGGTCCTAGGACTGAGCCCTGGGGAATGCCACTTGTAACCGGTTTAGAGTCAGATCTAGCTCCCGCAACTCTTACCTTGTGGGTTCTGTCCGTGAGGAAGCAGGCAACCCATCTCATGATGTAGGGGTTTATGTTCAGGCTGGTGAGCTTGTCTATAATACCTGAATGGGGAATGGTGTTGAAGGCCTTTGCAAGGTCTAGGTAGGCTGTGTGGACCACCTTTCCCTCATCTATAGCCTTGGTAACTGTCTCAAAGAAGTCCACCAGGTTTAGGAGGCGTGATCTGCCCTTAACAAAGCCGAACTGGGTAGGGTCCAGTGTTTGGAGGTTTCCAATGTCTCTGTTAATGAGATCCATGATGATGCACTCCATAGCTTTGCAGACCAAGCTAGTCAGGCTTATAGGGTGATAGTTCCCAGGGTCCGTTGTGGCTCCACCTTTGTGGAGTGGAATAACCGTTGCTGTGCACCACTCTGTGGGCACATAGCCTGTGGAGAGGCTGAGTTTAAACAGTGTGTTTAGGTGAGGGGTTAGTTCATCTTTGAGTTCATGTAGGACGCAGCCTGGGACACCGTCCGGTCCCATTGATGCTGTGTTTTTGGCTTTGGAGAGGGTTGTTTTAACCTGAGTGTCTGTGATTTCAGGGGCACTTAATTCTTCTGGTATAGGTATATTAATCACTGCTCCTGTTACCTTAGTTGTATGGGTTTTATCCTACCAAGGATATAACAGCTGGCCAACTACCAAAGCTTCAGGATACCTACCAAATGTTCAAACCTTTAGGTAGCTCCTAAAAACACAGGGTTGAGTGTCAAATCCTTTAGAGCTTTCCTGCTGCTGATGAGATCCTCCTCTGGGGCTTTGGAGGATCAACAGTCAACTTGTGCTTTACTTTTGCTAGACAGAAAAATTCCCTTTGGGGAAAAGCCTTCCACATAAAAATATTATTTAAATGTACTTTCCTGCTTAGAAAAGTTATTTTAATTCATGAGTTTGTGTTTTAACAAACTGTCACTTGACTTAATTGTATTTTTAAATGGGAGCCCACTTTTATCTTCTCAGTTTAAAAGTTGTTGAAAGTAGTTGAAAACCATTTTTTTCCTTTGGAGAAATTGTGCTTAGTTTGCTTTTCGGGGCTGGCAGAGTGCTTCAAAGTGTTTTTTTTTTTTTTTTGCCATGTTTTAGTGAGAAAAACGTGATTTTTAACAACTTTAAACATTTCCTGTCCTATGCTGCTTGTTTTTACTTGAAAAGAAGCACAGGTTTTGGATTGACCATAGAACAAACTACCTGCCTCATGGTTGTACTTCTTCCAGCCACAAAAATAAAAAAAAAGGTTAAGCAAATAAACTTTGCTACTGCAGGCTAGCAATTTGCCTCAGCCACAGGTGTGTGCTGTGGCCAAAACTGATTCCTTATATCATTTACCTTTTATCCTGGATCCCTCTGGTTTAGCATGTATAGCCACTATGGATCAAGGGTTAGCCACCTCATTTGAGGTTGTTAGCATCCTCACAATGGGTGAGGAAGAGTACCTCTTGTCCGTCCTGGAAGGGGATAGGAAAGGCATCCCTGTTTGGACAGAATGCTGTGCCAATCCCTAGGGAAGCTGCTGTTGCCATTAACAACACTGTTGACCCAAATTTCCTGTCAAAAATAAACTAAACACATATCTTCTCTTCCTCAAATTACTCTAGGCAGGAGTGCTGTACTAGATGAGGCTCAAGGTTTAATTCAGGCTATCGATCCTTCTTATAAGGTGGTTTTGGGTAAAAGAAAGAGGGATACATCTTTTCCTAAAATTATTTAATATTCTGAATCTGGACAGGAAGGTGATGGAACAGTTGCAGGGATTTCACCTCCAATTTCAAGATTCATTCTGAGTGGTGACCACAGTTTCTAATTCTTCCTGTGGGGCTCAGATTTTGTCTGGTGAGGAATTTCAGAAGTGATGAAAGTGCAGAGTGTTTGGGACACCAAGGACAGATGCAAGCACATAAATATTTAGAAGATGCTTGCTCTGATCAAGGCACTCAACTCTCTGAGTCATCTTTCATCCCCTGGAACCCTTCAAGTTGTTACAGACAGTACCACAGTCATATGGTGCATCAGTGGTGTATCAGCAAGCAGGGGGAACCAGATTATATCCCCTTTGCAGACTAGATATGTTAACTCAGGATATAGCTTCAAAGCACATTCTCATTCTACAGGCATCATATTTCCCATCAGGACAAAGGCAGACCCTCACGAATTGAAAGTAGATCAGGGGATCTTCTAAGATTTTATACATCTTTGTGGAGCTCCTCAACTAGACCTCTGCCTCCTCTCTGAATAATTAGCTTGCAAAATTCTGCTCCAGGAGTCCATTCAAGAAGGCCTGGAAGACAGATGCCTTTTCTTTTCCTTGGATAGGAATGTCCCTCTATGTTTTCCACCCTTTCTAATAATATAAAAGGTATTTCTAAAAATTCAGGACTCCCCCCCAGCATCATTGTGGTGACTCCCTTCTGGCCCAAGCAACAGTGGTTCTCACTTCTTTTGGAAATAGCCAGGTAGTTACCAAAAGCTTCCTTACATAATGGATCCATTCACAAAGACTAGGGGGTGTTTGGTATACCCTGACCTCAGTCAACTTCAAATGACTATCTGGATGACAGGGTCTTAATTACCCTTAACCACCTGTTTACTGAAGATGTGCAACAGGCCCTAATGGAAACAAGAAAGCCTGCTAGTAGAAAGTCATACATTAGCAAATGGAAAAGGTTTTCTTGTTGGCACCATCAACATAACCAGCACCCATCCAGGACTAGTGTTTCTCTGATTTTACTATATTTGTGTTTCGCTATTCTTTGCCCGTCTTATTTCTCCATCAATGATTGTTCATCAAAAATGTCAGCTTGTTTGTCAATGGATCCTCCTCTTTCAATGCACTCTCATGTTAAAATGTTTATAACAGTGTTGTTGTTCTATATCATCTTCATTTTTACTAGGATGGGCTCGGTTATGATTCTTGGATCCAACTCAGCCTTTATAACGAAGCTCTAGGTCTTCTACCAGCTTGTGGCTAAACCCTATCCCAGCATGTACCAGGAAACCTCCAGATCTCATTTGTCGCTAAACAAGATCAGGTGCTTGTTCTACTAGCTCTGGATAAGCATAACTTTTCTATTAGTCTCTTTTTGCAAAAGTGCTTACTTTCTATGTTACTTGTTTAAAATTAGTAGTTTTTTGTCATACTGCATAGTGTACTTCCGCTTTTTGTGACTTTGTCTACTGTTGGCCGTCGTCTTTCATTTAGGCCTTTACTCTACCCTTCCCAGCTTTGACCTTAATACTTATTAGCCCATTTAAGTTAGAGGGCTCTTTCTCTGGTTATTATTCCCTTTCTGCTTGTTTTCTCTAGTCAGAACCTCCTTTTTATCCAGGCAGTTTGTTTCAGTTAAAGAACTGATAATCCCTTAGCTCATTTAAGTTAGAGGGCTTCCTCTTTTCCTTCTGTTTCCGGGGCATAGTCTGCTTAAGTTAGAGGGCTTTGCCCTCCTTTAATCCTTTAATTCTTAGTTTAAAAAAAAAAAAGACATATATATATGTATCTTCTCTAGTTAGTTTTTTCTGCAATAATTTTTCATTATGTCTTCTAAGGAGTCGAAACCTCCAGGTTTCAAGAAGTGTGAAGAATGTGGACAAAAAATGTCATTGACTGAGAGAGACACAGTTTGTGTCTATTGTCTTGGAGCTGTCCATCTCCAGGAGTCTTGCTCTTTTTGTCATTCTTTTAGCAGTAGCACACTCCTGGAGAGGAAAAACAAATTAATATTGAGAGGACTGTTAAAAAAAACCCTTGTCAGAGGCAATACAAGAAGGTCTGGGTTTAAAAAAATCTGATAAATCGCCTACTGCAAAGTCTGTTAAGTCTGAGAAGAGATCTTCTTCTTCTAATGCTCCATCGGAGCCATCTGAAAAGCTTCCAAAAATGTCAACACCAGATCCGAAGTCCATCCGATCTGAAAAATCTACTGCCGTGGCGCCATCTGTCTCGGTGCCAATGGAATTTGAGATTCGGAGCAGGTCTCCAGTCTTGGATCCATTCTCTCCTACCCTCAGGTCACCCATTTTACAGACTACCAAGTCTCCAGCCCCCTCAACTCAGTCTTCCAGGAGCTTATCTGATGATGACATGGACCGAGTTAAAGACACCAGCACTGGCCAAATTATTATCAGTTCCAAAATTCAGCAACGAAAATAACAGCCAAACTTGTAGAAAGATTTTGAGTTTTATTACAATTCTGGTACCTCGGCCTTCGCCTTCAATGGAATAACTTACAATTTGAAATACAAATACAAGTCTTTATATACCACTTAAAAAAATTAGATAATTATATAATTAATCAATCAATCAATCAATAGAGTATTTATCCTAATAAATAACATATAAATAAATGAATAAATAAATAATTCATACACATTCCACCACTTTCTGCCTCTCTATCCTCTCTTCCACAGGGAAGCAGGGATCCTAGGCCTCAGGATGGCCCACAGGGTATCCTCCGCTCTTCTGAAACCTCTCCAGAATACCCCTATGAGGAGATCCCTTGGAAGAGGTTATGTAAGAGGAAGCATTTAGACTCCCCAGAGAGAGTCCATCACGTCTGATACAGACCTCGATGAAGCTGAAGAGTCCCCACGGTCGCCTTCTGATGATGTCTCCTTTGGAGACATCCTAGAAATACTTAAGCAGAGAGGTGGCTGGAAGTCCTCTAACCCTATAGCAGAGGAGTCCATATACCTGAAGGCCTTCAGATCTCTGCCGTCCTCCACTTGGGTGTCTCCAATTTTCAATGAACTCATGGATTTAGTTTCTCTGAAGGTGTGGGAGTCTCCAGGTTCAGTGGAACCTATTCTTAGGAGGCCAAATAAGTTCATTACATCTCCAGTAGACAAACATTTTCTAACTAAAGGTGTCCCAGTAGATGCTATGGTGGTGGCAGCAGCCACCAAAAAGGAAATCTCAGAGACATCTTCTTCTGCTCTTCCACCAAACAAAGAGTCTCATACAATGGCCAGAGGGGGGGGGGGGTCAGCAGAATAAGGGCAACAGGGAATCATTCTCTAATTGTTCTTTAAGAGGCAATGCAACAAATATTACATCTTTACAATGATCCAGGCAGCCATGTTTCAATGTAACAAACCTTATTCATAGGTGATGTGCAAAGGTTCTTGACAAGCAAAGCAAATATCTTCCAATAGAGTACTGAATGTTTCTTGGCTTTGGTTATATTATATTAATTTGTACATATATGCAAATGGCTACCCCAACATTTTCAAGTAATTAAAAGCAAAGCCAGTGTGACAAATACTCCATGTGTTGTTTGCACGTGAAATGTAACACTGATAAGACAAGATTTTTATCCATTGCACTAACACAGTATGTGTTGGTTTTGCTTACATTATGGCTCTATATGTATAAACGCACACACACACACACACACACTCAGACAGACACACACATGTATATATATATATATATATATATATATATATATATATATATATATGTATGTATGTAGAGAGAGAGAGAGGGAGACATATATGAGAAAACATACTTAATATATCTGAACACCATAGTGATTCAGTGTTTTACACAGCCACTACTTGCAGATGATGTTGTTATGCAGGATACTGTCATGGAGAGCTGTAGATAACAGTCAGCGCAACCCATGCAAAAAAAATAAAGTCTTGCAGAGGAGTATGCATATGATGCAGGACTTACCACCAGAGTATGAAATGAGGGACGTTAAAAAAACCTGGACTTTGTAGGTTGTCTCGAATGTTGTAGGTAGTTATAATATTGTGCAGTATCATCCTGCTTGAATACACATACAGCTGTTATCTGTTAGTCTGCAGTAGTCTGAGCAATATGAGCATGTATGTGTATGTAGTATTGAGACATGTACCATGTAAAGTAGCATGCAACAGCAATTCAGTAATGATTCATACATGCTACTTACGTTATGAATTGTGAAACTGTAACAATTCCATAGCCGGCCTTAGGCATAGGCCAACTAGGCAGCTGCCTAGGGTGCCACTCTAGCAGGGGCATTTTTTCTACTATTTATTTGGGGTAGGTAGACTAGAATGGGGGCACCGGGTGGTGTGGTGTGGGTGCCGTGGAGCCCTTTTGCCTAGGGCACCAGTTGACCTAAGGCCGCTCCTGAACAATACACTCACATACCCCTCTTGAACAATATCAGCAGCTATATTACCCTTTATCACATACTATGATAGGCTTTGTCATGTTGGTAAAATGTATGTAAAAGGGAAAATAGCATTCACAGCTGTAATTAACATAATACCAAAATACCCTTAAGTACTTGTTGCATACTTGTAGACAGTTTTGTATGATTACATAACAGTCGACATGCTACACAAAGTACTCACAACGGTGACATACACAGATAATGTAAAATATGTTCAGCTTGCATTATATTTGCCAGACAGTGTAGTAAGCACATATGCAACAAATATTGTAGCATTATAATATGTTTCAGATAGCACTGCATCTTTCTGTTTTCTTCTACTTGTGAGTAAGATGTTAGTACAGTTAAGGAAGGTACGTATTTGTTGTAGCTTGGTGTTAAAAGGAACATTGTGATGTCATATTAGTATAGTATCACTGAAGTACTAGTTATTGTAGAAAAATAGGAGGTTTCATTCTCTGTGTTACTTGGGCCCTTTCTGTCCGTTAAGGTCAACATGTTTTGACATGCAGTGCAAAGGAAATTCATACATACACTTGGACTGCTTGTATCTGGAAATGGAGATGCAGTACAGATGTGTTTAGATAAAGTTAGCATATTCTTTCCCAGTTGCATGAACTACTAAAACAACTGCTTCATTATATACTATATAGTCAGAGTGTGCTTTGGTGCAACTATATTTTAGTATAGTATATTTTCCACACACTATACGAACATGCAATGTCACCACCATAACAGAAACAAATATTGAATACACTTACAGCTATAAGTATGTATAAAAAATTAAATTACATCTTATGTTGCTAATTTAAGAATATCCTTATATGAAGATTAGCATATAGACATCTCTACAGTCATGTATAACCATAATATTTTTATTTATTATTTATTTATTGACATTTGAATACTGGGAAAATCTGATTGGGGAGGAGCCCATTTTCAAGGAAGGCAGGGAGAAATGCTCCAAAGTACTACAAAACATTTTAAAAACAATAATTTTACAGTCTTTAAAAATAATAACAAAAAAAAAAAATACAGTGTAAATAATTATGCTAAATTAGACATGATATGAAAACATTGGTTAAGAATAGATACATATGACATTAAGAACAGCTACATATGACAATGATTTAATAGTTAGAGAAATTGTAGCCACTTTGTAGATAAATTAAAAATAGTGTTCTCCTTTTTGGCTTTTCCTGGTTAGGGGTCACCACAGCGGAACAGTCCGCAGAGTGATTGGCAGTGGAGTTTTACAGTGCCGAGTTGCCAGCCTGGCGCCTGACCTTCCACAGAAGGCACACACACTCACAATTTAGAGTATCCAATTTACCTACACCATATCTTTGGGAGGTGGGAGGAAATTGGAGCACATGCAGGAAGCCCATGCGACCGCAGGGAGGACATGCAGACTCTGCACAGAAGGCACCCCAGCTGAGAATTGAACTGGAGAACTTCTCGCTGTGAGGCAGCAATGCTAACCACTGCACCACCACAGCTGCCCTGTAGAGAAATTAAAAGTTAGTTAGAATATTACAAACAGGAATTGCAGTAAAAAAAAATAAGCAGACTTATGGTATATTTAGACAGAAAGCCAGAAGAGAGAAATCAAAAGATGTAGGGAGGTGATTGAAGAAGTAAGAGTAAGGAGATGTAAGGTATGAATAGGTATTCGTTCACAGTTAAGGATATAGTGTATCCTGTAATTCACAAAGAACAGAGCCAGCATTTAGCTAGGAAGTCTTTCAGAATGGTTTTGAAAGATGGGAGAGAGGGTACTGACCTGATGAATAGAGATAAGGAGTTCCAGGCCTTAGCAGCATGGTACTAGTACAGACAATACCTAGCAGATTTGATAGGTTTGTGTACAGACAGGAATTTTTGGTCAGTGGATAATAATGAGCAGCTGGGAACATAGTATTGTAGAATGCTATTTTGTGCTGGACAAGCAGATGGATTCTGGATAAATGTATAGGTGGTAAGAAGTTGTATGTGTGAGCTGACTGAGTAGTTCTTACCAATTCAGGCTTTTTAGTGCTATGCAAAGGTGGGTTCTGAAAGGGGTATTTACTGCAAATTTAGCAACTTTGTTATAGCATTGCTCAAGTTTTAATTTTTGTGATGGCTAAGTTTAGTAAGGATGGGAGTACCATAAAGAAGTGTGGGGAGGAGATAAGTAGTGGCAAGTGTAGCTTTAGTTGTGTCAGTGAGAAAGCAGTTGGCTCTATAAAGCATCCCTAGTTTTGGTGAGTTTTTCATATGCATTTTTGTATATGCATGTCAAATTTCAGATTATCATGCATTATCATTCCTAATAATTTGCTATGAGAAGTAATAGCAATAGTTGTAATACCAAAAGAGAAGACTTTGATGTTATGTGATCCTATCTCGCCTACATTCTGTACTGATGGGCTCGGAGCCGATCCCTCGGCTCCGACTCGGCACGCTTATGCTATAGAGCGAGGCCTCTTATTGGCTGAGCTATCTTTATTCCAGGATGCACCACCACTAATCCCCCAGATCTCGTTTGCCGCTTACAAAGCTTAGACGTGGTCTCAACTTGGCTGGGCTAAGTACTATTTATTTAGGCTTTTTCCTGTCAGAAATTTGCTTGCTTTAAATCCAAAAGCTGTTTTAACAGCTATTGTTGTCATACGAGTGTGTATTGGGTAAGTTTTGTAGAGAAATTTGTGTTTTTTCCTGTCAGGGAAGGTTTCCCGTTTTAGTTAGAGGGGCCTTCCCCTGTTGCTTCTACTATCTTGGTTTTTTGTTTGTGGGTCAAGTACCCGTTTAAGTTAGAGGGTCTTGACTCCCTCTATCTGTCTAATTTTTGTATAAAATTTTGTTGTACTGTTCTTGTAAAAAAAAAAAAAAAAAAAAAAAAAAGAGATATATTTATATTTTCTGTGACTAACTTTTCCTTTTGGCCGCAGACAACTGTTTTTTTGGCTATTTTGGCCATGTCTAAAGATCACAAACCCTCCGGGTTTAAAAAAATGCACGAGGTGTGGTTTTAAGATGTCCATAACGGACGACCACTCCTCGTGCGTCTATTGCTTAGGCGCCAAGCACCTACAAGAATCGTGTAGCGTGTGTCACGCCTTTTCATCAAGAGTCCTCCAGGAGAGGAAAAACAAATTAATCCTGAAGGGGTTAATTAAGCCATCCTTCGAGGAGGCTTTATCTTCCTCTCCTTCTCCTTCAAAAAAGAAGAAAACGTCGGCTCCGACCAGTCAGTCGGAACCTACTACTAAAAAATCTAAGCAGACTTCTCCATCGGCTCCACGGACTTCAGAGCCGAGGGCGGAACGGTCTGCCTCGATGCCTCCAGCCTCGACCCCTCTGGTTTTGGAGCCGAGGACTGGGGCATCGAGAGGCGGGTCACCCTCATCGGCTCCACTGATATTGGAGCCGATAAGGATTACCGGCTCAGACTCTTCCCCCTCAGAGCCAAAGTCCTTATCGGCACCGAAGGAAATTGCCTTGAGATCTCCCTCGGAGCCGATAGTGGTAGAGTCCTTTCGGAGCCGGTCCCCGAGTCCTTCGGAGCCGATGGAGAAATCGGTTCGGGCCCGATCGGTATCCTCTAGATCATCCAAGATGTCTGCTTCAGACATCGGCAGGGTGCTCCTTAGACTCTTCCAGTCTCCGGTGTTCCAAAAGCTAGTTTCGGCTCCAGCCCATTCGGCTTCGGAGCCGATGGTCCACGTCCCTACTATGGTTCCTCCTCCAACAGCTTCGGCACCGTTGGAGCCGGTACTGGTGGAACCGGTGGAGGTTTTAGGGTCGGGCCCGACCCTTGCTCCAACTCCGGCTCTTGGGTCGGAGTTCAGTACACGGACTTCTTCCTTCGGCCCTGGGGGGGAGGCTTCGGGATTGATGCTTTCAGTCCCAAGTCTCCCTCTTGGTGCGTCGGCGGCGGGAGTGCCGTCCACTGTTGTGGCCACGGAGGTGGGACCCTCCCAGGATTCTGGTGGTCCCGCCTTCAGGGCTATGAGGAGTGCATTAGCCAAATCTTCCTTGGCTACCTCCACGGTTTCCCCAGCTCCATCCCTGCATACCGAGACTAGGTCTTTGGCAGTCTCCCTGTCCTTAGACAGCGGAGCCCCGGGGCCTCAGGTTACCCCCGCTGGGGTTTCTCCCCCTCCTGGAGGTCCTTCTGAAGCCTCTTCGGAAGAACCCCCCAGGAAGAGATCGTGCAAGAGGAAGCACGTTGACTCCCCTGATGAGTCTCTTACATCAGACATTGATCTCGATGATGCAGAGGGGTCCCCTAAGTCATCCTCGGATGATGTCTCCTTTGCAGACATCCTGGAAGCCCTAAAACAACGAGGCGGCTGGCAGTCCAAACCTCCCTCTGCTGATGAGTCGGTGTTCCTGAAGGCCTTCGGGGCTCAGCCCTCCGCCTCCTGGTTGTCTCCGCCCTTCGATGAGCTCTTGGATTTGATCTGTCGAAGGGCGTGGGAACACCCAGACTCTGTGAAACCGGTGCCTGCTCGTCCTAAGTTCCTCTCGGCACCCCCTGAAAAAGAGTTTCTAACTAAAGGTGTGGTTGTAGATGCTTTGGTGGTGGCATCTGCTACCCAGCAAGATGTAGCAGAGGCTTCGACGTCCGTCCATCCTCCTAATAAGGAGTCTAGGAGCATGGATCGGTACGGAAAGCGCACCCTGAGTTCAGCGGCCTTTACATTGAGGTCCTTGAACTACCTTACGCACTTTACCAGATTTCAGAGGGATCTGATTAAAGAGCTATCCGATACCCTCTTGGGTAACCTGCCTGAGGAGCTGGCCCAGACGGTTGGCTCTCAGCTGGCTACTATGTCGTCCATCTCAAACTCGTCCATGAGGCTCATTTCTTATGCGGCCGAAGGGGCGAGTAGAGCGGCGGGTACAGGCATTGCTCTACGGAGACAAGCCTGGCTCCGCCTGTGTCATTTCGCGGAGGCCTTCAAGTCTTCCTTTGCCGATGCCCCCTTTGATGGGTCCTCCCTGTTTGGACCCAAGGTAAAGGACACACTGACCCGCTGTGAACAGGAGGGTAAGACTCTGACTGCCGTAGGGGCACGATTTTCCACTCTCTTTTGGCCTTATCCCAAGGCTAAAAGAGGAGGGAAAATGTGGTTCCGTAGATCTCAGAAGCCTTACCCCTCGCAGCAGGAGGATTCCCCTTCCAGAGGCAGGGGAGGGGGAAATTCTTCCGGAAGACGCCGTCCCAGAGGCAGCAGAGGCCCCCGCAACACTGGAGACCGCGAGTCCTTTCGTGGCTCTTCAACCTTTCATAGTCCCTGAGGGATTGCCCGGCTGTGCAGCTCCGGAGCCAGTCGGGGGTCGTTTCTCGAAGCACCTAAAAGCCTGGGAAGGTATCACTCAGGACCGATGGGTGCTTCGAATTATCGCCGGAGGTTACTCCATTCCATTCTCTCACCCCCTCAGTCCAAAAATCCGGACCCACCAGCCAGTCAGCGGGATACTGCAGCCTCAGAAGTTTCAAAGCTGCTGCAAAGGAGTCATCCAACGGTCCCGCAGACCAGATCGGATTAGGGACTTACTCAAGATTCTTTTGGTGCCAAAAGACCGGGGACTTGAGGCCCATTTTGGACCTCAGCATCCTAAACCGTTCAGTCAGAAAGTCCAAGTTCCGAATGGTCACCCTACAAACCATTCTTCCATTGCTGGAGAAGGGTGTTTGGATGTGCTCCATAGATCTCAAGGACGCCTATTACCATATTATGGTACATCAAGCGTCCAGGAGACATCTGCGCTTCAGCCTAGGAGGCAGTCATTTTCAGTTCCGTGCGCTGCCCTTTGGTCTCACCACAGCCCCCAGGGTGTTCACCAAGTGTTTGGCAGTAGTGACTGCTCACCTGAGAAGTCTAGGATTCCAGGTGTTTCCGTATCTAGACAACTGGCTCCTAACTGCCACCTCCAAGCATCTACTACTGCAGAGCCTTCAAGCCACTATATCACTGGGCAGTTCCCTTGGAATCACCTTCAGTTGGCCAAAGTCTGTGTTGCTGCCATCTCAACGAATAAGATTCATAGGGGTAGAGATAGACTCAAACTGAATGCGGGTCTATCTACCGACAGACAGGATACAAACCATACAGTCTCAAGTTCGAGCCTTACTTCCCAGGTCCAAAGCTCCAGCCAGGATGGTCCTGCAGCTATTGGGATCCATGTCCGCCACGGTTCTTCTAGTCCCCTTGGCAAGGTTGCACATGAGAATTCTCCAGTGGCTTCTCTCAGCTCAGTGGTCCTTTCAGGAACTCCCTCTCAGTCACCTCATATGCATCACGGAATCTTGCAAACGGGACCTTCGCTGGTGGCTAGTGCCCTCCAATTTGGATCAGGGACGACCCTTTGTTCTACCTCCTCCGACGGCCACTTTGACCACGGACGCCTCCCAGATGGGGTGGGGGTGGGCATTCCCTGGGCAGGTCAGTCCAAGGCAAATGCCACCCGGAAGAGACCCTACTTCATATCAACATCTTAGAAATGAGGACGGTACTTCTGTCCCTTCAAGCCCTTCACGATTATCTCCCTCAGGGCGTAATTGCTGTTCACTCAGACAACATGTCAGTTGTCTGGTACCTGAACAAACAGGGAGGGACCAGATCCTATCCTCTTTGCAGAGAAGCCATGAGAGTTTGGGAATGGGCAATCTCAACCAAACGCTTCCTAGTGGCTACTCACATACCGGGCAAGTCCAATGTGATAGCCGACAGATTGAGCAGAACCATCCTCTCTCCTCACGAATGGTCTCTGAATATGACAATTGCAAGTCAGATTTTCAGCAAATGGGGAGTTCCGTGTTGCGACCTCTTCGCGACTCCTCTGAATGCGAAGTGCAAAGATTTCTTCTCCCTAACCCCGGCTCCGGGGAAGAGCCCCATGGGCGCACTAGTCTGTCCTTGGCCAACCGGCTTGCTTTATGCCTTCCCTCCAGTTCCTCTCCTTCCCAGGGTGATTCAAAAGGCATCTCTCTTGGGGAGCAGAATGATCTTAATTGCTCCTTACTGGCCTCGTCAAGTATGGTTTCCCTATCTTTGGAAATATGCTCTGGAAGGTCCTTGGTTCCTGGATCAGATCCCAGACCTACTGGTTCATCAGTCGGGACTATTCCACCAGTCCCTACGCACCTTAAAATTGACGGCTTGGCTCCTCCTCTTCCGACTATAGTCAGGAGATATACATTGGATCCAGATGTTGTACACATATTATCTTCAGCCCATAAGTCTGCTACAAAGAAACTGTATTCTAGCAAATGGAAAAGATTTGCTATTTGGGCTCAACTCCGGGGCCTGGACCCCATTTCTATTCCCGTGGCAGAAGTACTAAAATGTTTAACTCCTCTTTTCAATTAAGGCTCTTCAGTTTCTACCATCAAGGTACAATTGGCAGCAATTTCCAATTTTCACGAATCCATAGACCCACCTTTAATGAGCAACAGGTTGTGTAAGACCTTCTTGAAAGGTGCTGCTCTATTAAGACCCCCGATTTCTCATCCTGCACCTCCATGGGATCTCGATATAGTGTTACGTGCCTTGACTTCTTTCCCCTTTGAACCGGCAGCTACATGTGATCTAAAGTTTCTATCATGGAAGACAGCTTTTCTGGTGGCAATTACTTCTGCCAAAAGAGTTTCAGGGCTTCAAGCTTTGTCAGTAAAACCCCCGTACTTGTTTTTTCACAAAGACAGAGTATCCCTCAGGCCAAATCCTTCCTTTGTCCCTAAAGTTTGTTCTAGTTTCTGCTTACAACAATCGTTAGAACTTCCAGTCTTTTTTCCAAAATACTCTAACAAAGCGGAATTCATATTCCACACACTAGATGTCCACAAACAGCTACGTTTTTATTTAGACAGGACCAAACAAACAAGGAAAACAGATAAGTTGTTTGTGTCCTTTGCAGACAATAAATTGGGCAAAGCTGTCACAAAGGTCACTATTGCCAAATGGATCAGGGACTGTATTACTCAAGCTTATTTTTATTCTAACAAAGAGCTTACCACCTCTGTCAAAGCTCATTCTACAAGGGCTATGGCTACTTCGATAGCATTTCATTCTAAGCTTGCCATTAGTGACATTTGTGCTTCAGCTACATGGTCTTCCCCGCACACTTTTATTTCCCACTACAAATTGGATGTGGCATCTAGAGGACGAGCTTCATTTGGTTCCACAGTGCTCAGGAGTGTTTTCCAATGAGCCACCCGGGATTTAGGTGCTAGGGACGCTGTCCCATCAGTACAGAATGTAGGCGAGATAGGATCACATAACATCTTTTAGTTATGTACTCACCATAACTTTAGATGTTTGGGATCCATCTCTACATTCCTAATAACCCACCCTCCTTCCCCCTTCCTTGGAGATCAGAGGATATCAGAAGGTCCGAATCCTGTTGTTTCATCTTGAAACATCTAACAATGTTATATAAACAAGTTGTGCATGTGTGCATGAATGCGGACAGACAAGATCTGGGGGATTAGTGGTGGTGCATCCTGGGATAAAGATAGCTCAGCCAATAAGAGGCCTCGCTCTATAGCATAAGCGTGCCGAGTCGGAGCCGAGGGATCGGCTCCGAGCCCATCAGTACAGAATGTAGGCGAGATGGATCCCAAACATCTAAAGTTATGGTGAGTACATAACTAAAAGTTTTTTTTCATGCAAGAGGGATCTGGGGGAAAAGTAGAAGTTTGCTAACTTTTAGGATTGCGCATGAGTTGTGAGTTACAAAGCCATGTTGCTGTTGCTGTTAAAGTTTCCTGAGTAATTGTAAGGAGATGTGCTGCATTGTCAGATGTACAAATGAGTGTGGTGTCATTTGGGTACTGTATTAGGGAGGCCTGCTGTGTGGATGTGTGGAGGGTGTTGGTGAGAATGTTAAAGAGGAAGAGACCAAGGATGGAGCCTTGTGGCACATTAGTGGTGATTGGGAGGTATGAAGAGAGGGTAGAGTATCATTTTACTGACTGATACTTACTGGACTGGTAGCTTTTGAACCATAAATGGGTGAGATGAGAGAGATCTAATGAGAACATTTGAAGTAGAGGTTTGCTGTGACAGACTGCTGTGAAGGCTTTAGACAAGTCTAGAAATAAGGAGGAGACTAGTTTGCCATTATCTCTAGATTTACTGACAGTATCTATATAGGTTAGAAGTGCAGTGTTAGTACTATGGGAAGTACAGAAGCCATATTGTGTGGGGGATAGGAGTTCTTCCTGCAGGAGACAGCTTAGTAATTGCTTTTGAATATGTTTTTCAAGTATTTTGGAGAGCGGAGATAGGATTGCTATAGGTCTAACATTAGTAATGTTTGCTGAATTTCCTCCTTTGTGCAGAGGGATAATGTGTGATTTTTTCCAGAGAGAGTGAGAGAGAGAGAGACAGAATGTTGTATTCCTAGATTAACCTATTTATAAGGATTGAGAAGGGGTAGGCAATGTTGTCAGCTGCTATAGTTAATTACCATTCTAGCAACTAATGTGCGGAATATGATGGATAATATAGAACAGTTGGAGAATGGCTGTTGTCTTGTTACATGAACCTAGCAAACGTAAACCTACAAATCATTAACCAGCAGCAATAGCAATATACTTGTGATAAATGAGCATATCAAATATAACACTAACAATCAAAGATAGCTGATTTTATAAGAACATTATTAGAGCGATGTGACAAAGACTCATGGGTAATATGCAAGTTAATGGAGATGACATCCCAATAGAAAACTGATTATTATTTCAGAGTCTTACTGTCCAGATGTGACCTTTATCTAGTTACCTGATATTTGTCACGTCATCAGCTCATCCTATTACATAATTGCTTGTCATAAACCACATTACAGCATCCAGCAAAGTCAGAGGAGTATAACTGCTTTACCAATCTCCAGCAGTCTTGGAGTAGTGACATCGGCATAAATAAAACAACAACAACATACTATTACTACCCACATTACTATGTACATGAATGTACCCAAGCCTATAACACAGTGCCCAGTTAACTGCAAACAACTTGCCAACATACAAGAATATAAAACAGCGAAAAGCAAGACACTGCCTAGAACCCATTATTTGACATATCCATAATAATCATTACACATGTAGTTGATAAAGTGTGTAAACATACTGCATACTGAACGTATGTAGTTTTATTTGTGCTTGCCATTATTGGGCTACACTGAGTATCATGCCTCCTTCTATTTAATTATATAACCTTTCCTACAAGTGTGCAGCAAGTACTCAGTGACGACCGGATAATATCCTAATCATAACGTTTCAGTTACTTACAAGTATAACTGCATGTGCTACTAGTACTGCTTAGGAGTGGCATGATCCTACTGTAACAATTCACTTGTGGACATTAATTGCATTACTAATATGTGTGAACTAATAGCAACTCTCTAATACACATTGTGTTACATTTTTTCAATATAGTACATAGATATGGTAATACTGTACAGTCTACCCCGTATACAGATATCGGGTGTATGTATATCCAGATATGCATCTTGGCCTTGCTTACATTATATATCTACATATACACGTACCTATATATGTATATCTGTGTATATATATGTATACGTATATGTGTGTGTGTGTGTATATATATATATATATATATATATATATATATATATATATATATATGGTTCCCCTTCACAAGATCGAATGAATGGAAGCTCAAAATGCATAAGCTCGAGACCAGAATCTTGAACTTCCATTCACTCAAAATTGTGAATGGGAAGTTTAGGGTTAGAAAAAAAAAAGTTCAGCTACCTTTTTGCAGGGGGCTAGGTCCCCCTGCACCCCTGCAGCTGTCATCTAAGAGCTGCGTGACCACACTATAGCGGAGGACTGGGAAATCTTCTATTTTGCGCTAATGCATATAGCGCGGAACGGGAGATTTCCCTTTTCTTCGCTGTAGTGCGATCTCGGAGTAGGAATATTTAAGTAGGGGGTATGGGGGGTGCAGGGGGCTTCAGGGGGCGAAGCCCCCCTGCAAAAACATTAGAAATGTGTTTTTTTTTTATTTCCCCTTCACATTTTCGAGTTTCTGTAAATTCAAGATTCTGGCTCCGGGGTTATGAATTTCTAGTTTATAAGAATTCGATCTTGTGAAGGAGAACCATATCTATATATATATATATATATATATATATATATATATATATACCAACCCAAAAACTTCCAGCACTTCACAAGAGACGTAGGCAGCATGCTGTTCAAAATGGCTTTATTGTGAACACAATCTTCTCCAGACCGGTTTCGCTCAACAGAGCATCATCAGTGAGTGCCAGAATACATGAAAACGTGCATTTTATAGCAATTTGTTTCCCATTTAAAGGAACCATCACATACTAATAAAAATCACATACATATAGTAAAATACATAAATTAAACTAATATGAACATCTAGACATAATTCTCTACATTAATAAACAATGTTGAATGCTAATACCCCAACACCATAAAACAAGTAATATACAAACAAATATGGCCTAATACTGTATAAACATTTACTCACATAGTATTTATACTAGATTATTAAAAGTATATGTTAATACCTATATTTGTATGTATTATTTCCATATTAAATACTATATAGAAAAATACTAACTATGTGTGTACTGTATGCAGTATTGCTTCAAGATCAAAATATTAACTAACTAACACTAACTGGTACTCAACATCTGTTGAATCTAATAATAATAATGGTTACCAATGATCATTAAGCCCGGGTTTAAAAAGCGCACCCAGGTTGGTAATCCACCTCCGTTCTTTATTTGACAGTAGCTGATGACCAAAGGATTCACCAACCTCTTGTATTGTTATCATATCAATACCTACGAAAATAAAATGAGATGCAGGATGATGCACAGTGTGTTTATATAATGCACTACGTGTGCGTTTACATTTGATATCACTGATGTGCAACGCTATCCTCTGCTTAAAGCTACAAGAAGTCTGCCCAATGTAGAATGCCCCACATTGGCAGACTGCCATATAGATAACCCAAGTGCTGGTACATTTTATGTGATGTCTAATCTCATAAACCTTATTAGTATTAACAGAGGTAAAATATGTGGTTTTTGACACTAATTTACAATATTTGCAGTTCCCACAGAAGGTACTACCTGGACGACCTAATAATCTAGGTATAGTATTAACAATCTGTTTCTTAAATCGTGAAAAGTGCTGTCCAAGTGTTTTTCCACGTCGATATCCAAATTGACATTGTTGTTTCACCACATTTGAAAAAAATGGATCATTACTAAAAATATGCCAATATTTAGAAATAATTTCTTTTATTTTAAAAGTATTATTGGCATATGTTGTAATAAACCTAACATCCTGTGGTCCTTGTTGAACATTATGTTTTTTGTATTGTAATAATTCTGATCTATCTAATTGTTTACCCTTATAATAGGCCTTCTCCACTGTTGGTCTGTAGTACCCTCTGTCCAAAAATCTCTGTTTTAAGGAAACCGCCTGCGTCTCAAATTCCTCCTGTGTGGAACATATGCGTCTAATTCTTTGAAATTGAGCTGCTGGTATATTGTTGATGACATGGGGAGGATGGCAACTATTAGCATGCAACATTGAGTTCTTTGAGAATGGCTTTCTATGTAACGTTGTCACTATTGTGCCATCCAAAATTTTTGTTACATGTACATCTAAAAAGTTAACTGTGAATAAATCAATTTGGCCTATGAATTTAATGCCAAAATTATTATGATTAAGATATTCT
The DNA here is from genome assembly GCF_019279795.1 of Protopterus annectens. Classification (NCBI taxonomy): domain Eukaryota; kingdom Metazoa; phylum Chordata; order Ceratodontiformes; family Protopteridae; genus Protopterus; species Protopterus annectens. The sequence continues at coordinate 96,111,513 of NC_056745.1, read as the reverse complement.
ACAAACTGTTGCCACTTAGATGCTGTTCCCTGCCATACCACCCAGCAGTCGTCTAGGTATCTACGCCACATAAGCAATTGTGAATAAATCAATTTGGCCTATGAATTTAATGCCAAATTATTATGATTAAGATATTCTACAAACTGTTGCCACTTAGATGCTGTTCCCTGCCATACCACCCAGCAGTCGTCTAGGTATGTACGCCACATAAGCAATTGTTTTTTAAATGCAAAATTTTGTTTATAAATGTATTCTACCTCAACAAAGCCCATAAAAAGATCTGCATATGTTGGGGCAAATGTAGCCCCCATTGCTGTCCCCTTACTTTGTAAATACCATTGATTGTCAAACTTAAAGGCATTATGTTCTAAGACTAGTTTAAGAATGTTAATAATAAAATCCATTTCTTCTACCATATATGTACCAGCTTGTAGCATCCAATATTGTATTGCCCTTATACCACCTTGATGGGGAATACTGGTATATAAGGATTGCACATCTAGTGTACCTAAATGTGCATCCAATGGAACCTGCAAATCATCCATAAGATTCAAAAATTGATATGTGCCCTAAGTAATAATAAAAGTGGCTTCAACCTGTAATCTAAATATTCAGACAATGGTTCAGTTAGTGATCCTGTACCAGCCACTATAGGTCTTCCGGGTGGCTTTACCAAAGATTTATGTATTTTTGGGACAAGATAAAACTATTGATGTCGAGGTGTTACTACTACTAGTTGATCATGTAGTTTGACATCAATAGTCCCTCTCTTTAATGCTCTAGATAAAAATCTGTCAATAGTATGCTTGAAATCTGGGGTGGGATCTATCGGTAACCTAATATAAGAGATGTAATCATTTAATTGGCTTAAACCCTCCTGAGTGTACTGTTCTCTATCCCAAATGACGGTAGCACCTCCTTTGTCAGCTCCAACAATTATGATATCACTATTATCAACCAATAAATGCAATGCTTTATTTTCTGCCTCAGATAAATTTCGTGCAAAATGTGTGAAAATCTGCGTTTTATTTGTTTGCAAATCTTGCATAACAAGGTTTTCAAAAGTTTTTACAGCACCACAGTAAGGAGGCTGAAAATCAGACTTTTTAAAGTAAAACCCTTCTTGCATTATATGACTTTCAATCTGCCCTTGATGTGCAAAATAATATCTCAAATTAAGACTTCTAGAAAAATTCTTTAAGTCATTAACTATGTCAGAATGAGACACATAAAAAGATGGCACATATCCCAAGCCTTTGTTTAATATCTGTATTTCACTTATATCAAAACTATGTTTAGACAGATTTATCACTAAATCATTGACATCATTAGTTGTATCATTAGTCTCCACAATGGAAGCCAATGGAGCTATGCATTCTCGATTTGCAAATTGGTCATATGTGTGTATATATATATATATATATATATATATATATATATATATATACACATATATACGTATATATATATATATATATATATATATATATGTGTGTGTGTGTGTGTGTATGTATGTATTTCCTTATATGTAAACATAAACATATATAAGCGTACACACATTTGTATGCATCCGCATACAGACGTGTGTAAAGGCTCACCTCTGACTGTATCAGGTTATGTGAGTGTGCGTATGAAAAGGTACTTGCATAACAGTGTTGTATGAGTTGGTAGGGGAGCAGTTAACATAGCTGTTTCTGAAACATGCAAATGAATCATTAATGAGCTTTTGCTTAGTGTGACTCATTCAGGTGTATGAATCACCAGCTAACACTGAAGCTCAGCTAGAGCTCACCAGGGATGCCTAGTAGTTCTACAGCAGTAACTTCTGTGACACCCTCCCCCCTACACACACAGACACACACACACACACACACACACACACACACACACACACACACACACACACACACACACACACACACTCTCACACACAGACACACACACACACACACACACACACACACACACACACACACACACACACACACACACACACACACACAACCTGGATTAGAAGCTTTTTTTAAGTTTTTTTCAATCAGTTTTCCATGTATATATTTCACTAAATATGTAATACCATAGATTAAGATCTATAACTGTTTACAGAACAGCACAGGCTAACAATTTAATGATAGAAAAAAGTGTGAGGTAAATGAAAGAAAATTCAATGTTGTTTGTACACCTGACCACACAGTTTATCATTTTAGCAAAGATAATTTTGACATTCTGTGCCAGATCCCAAAAATCTGGAGTAGCAAGATCAGGATGTTGGAGGCTGTCTACTCTCCCTACACTGAACTGTACAGTCCATCCTGTCCAGATGTTCTTCATGTTTCACTGTTGCAGTCATCACACTTGGGTTTTCTGCCTGCAGGTAACCCTCAGTCGGCCCGAATACCAGAGTCTTGGGATTTCTGCGTCAGATGCTGTTGCCTCTTCCATGACGTCAGGTCATCAGGGGTATAAAACAGGCAGCCGACACCATTACATCAGCTTTTCTTGCTGTGCGGGAGCCCGAAGCAGAAGCAATTTGCAAGTGCTGGTTGGCCACTACCTGAACTTTTTGTTTTTCGAGTTTCAAACCTGAAGTCTTTTAAAGCTAAGAACCCAGTTGGGGACCCTTTTTTCTTGCTCTAACCGATGTCAGAAAAAGTTAATAATTGTCTTGCCTGTGGAAAGCAACTACCTCACAGAGATTTTCATTCTTAGTGCGTCACCCGTTTAGGCCCAGACCATGACGTTCCTCGCTGTCGGTTTCATGCCTTGTTCAATGCCCGAACTATTCGTCGTCGGGCTATCTTTGTCGCTAAATTCTTTTGCTCTCATTCTCCGTATTCTGAAATGGCTTTGATAAGCCACCTGACTACCGATCGTCCAGAAAAAAGACAGAGACAGACCGCGTAGGTCTAAAACTGCTGACAATGCTTCCGTTAAGCTAGTTGCCAGTCCGCCGGCACTCAGTGAGGCGCTTTTGCAGCCCCTGATACCCGCTTCTACAGATTCACAGGCCTCTACTGAGACCCATTCGAGTCCGGTATGCCGCGAGATGCTTCTTCGATTATGGAACCTGCTGATGTCTCTACCTTGGATGGGTCCGGAGCCACTGTGCAGACACCGGCTTCTGAGGGTGTATTCAGACCTTCCGATATTCACATTAAACCAACTACTTCGTTTCTGACTAAAACTACTGAGTTTTTCAGGCCCAGATTTCACACTACGCCTAGGAAACTGAAGACCAAAGTGCATTCTCAAGCTCCCATGCCACAGAAACAAATGCTTAGAATGGCTGAAGACCTTATTACTTTAATTAGGGGAAGCCAGCCTTCCCTCTCTAAAAGACAAAGAATTGATTTCCGTTCTGATTCTACAGACTATGAGTCCGATGACTCTGACCCCTCTAATTACCAGGACATACCCTCATCTACCTATGAGGATTTAGATGCAGAGGATTCCATTCCCTTTGCCTCCCCTCCAGAGGACTTTTCTTTCGGTGAAACCTTGCATACTCTAAGAAAGCATTTCCGCTGGGAATGTCAGGACTACCCACAGTCCAAAATGAGACTCAGAATTTTTAGACTTGCCTCAGCACAGGCCTCTTGCTATACCCCCTGTCCTGGATATTGTAGATTATGTTCTTAGGTTCATACTAGGCTATCTGCCCTAGGGCATTTATAAGCCTAGCCAGAGTGTGTTTGGCTTTCGCCACCCATTTTAAATTAATTTTTCTATGCCCTTTTTTGAGGTTAGTATACTGTGCCTCTGTCTAACAGTGACACAGAAGTGATACCCGGAGTAAACCTACGATCTCCCATCCACTCATCAAGATTCCTCTTGAAGAGAGTCAATAAGGGACTCTGCCTAACCTGGACTGGGATTTTATTCCAGAGTGAAGGGAGTCTCTGGGTTATGAATCTGTCCCTCCAGCATGTCCTATTTATTTCAGTGCTGAGGTTCAAGTCTCTCGAGCGCGTAGCTCGATGGGATTTGGATTTTCTGAGGTGCAAGATGTCCATTAATTCCGGATTGGACATGGCTTCATACGTCAGGCACAGATCGCTTCTGAGCAGGCGGTATGCCACTGAGTAGAGCTGGAGTTTCTTTAACCGGGCAGCATATGGCATCTGCAACAAAAAAAACAGATAACCAGTTGCGATAAGGCCCAAACCTCAACATTTGCTGACCAGAAATGTTCAAGTTGTAAAAACCACCTCAGTATGTTAGCATACACTTCACAAGGCTGAATAAGGCCACAGTAGGAGACGAAAAATTAAATACACCAATCCTTTAATCCACAGCTCGAAAGAACAAACACAACCTTGAGCACATCACTGCTCAGAACGGGCTTTTTCAAGTGTACTTGCTTTGCAAAAGACTCTGCTTTTATATACAACAGACATACCATGTAATTAGCTAATTTAAATAAATTAATTGAATAACAATCATTATAAAAATGTTAGAATTAAAGAACCTTGCAAGACATCTAATGTAGCTGCAAAACTCATAGTCTCTACCTCATAGTTAGCATAAAACATCTTTTTGGAAATACATTCAAAACAGTAAATGCAAGTAATTCATAGGCGTAAAACCTATCTTATAATCACTGAATTAAAATGACTTATGTTAAACTTACTGACTATTTAATAATAATAGTAAAAACTGTAAAAATGTGTTGAAAATAAAATAAAAATACGATGAAAATTCTTTCATGCAAACTTACTATGTTTTCCAAGCTACTTTCATATAGAAGAACATTTTCACTAGTGCAGTCCTACAACGAACCAAACCCCATGCCTAAAACTTTTTCTATTTTGTAATCTAATACCCTATATAAATGAAATAACTCTTAATAAATACATGAAAATGCATAGTAAAAATGCGTAGATACATAGGTTCATAGGTTCATAGGTTCATACTAGGCTATCTGCCCGAGGGCATTTACAAGCCTAGCCCATAGTTTTGTGGCTTACGCCACCCCTTTAGTATGGGGAACTATACCCATTATTTTGCTGTGCCTCTGTTGAGCAGTGACACTGAGGTAATCCCTGGGGTATATCTGCGATCTCCCATCCATTGGTCAAGATTTCTCTTGAACAAGGCCAGCGAGGTGCTCTGCCTCACATATACCGGGATTTTATTCCACAGCATAGGGAGTCTTTGGGTGATGAATCTATCCCTCCAGCGTGTCCTATTAATAGCCGTGTCGAGGTTTAAGTCTCCCGCCTTGTGGCTCTGACGGATCTAGATTTTTGAGGTGAAGCATATTCATCAAATCTGGGTTTGACATGGCCTTGTATGTTAGGCAAAGGTCACCTCTGAGCAAGCGTGGCGACTGAATAGAGCTGGAGTTCTTTCAGTCGGGCAGCATAGGACAGATGTTTGAGACCCTTTATCCTTTTGGTGAGGAACTTTGTGGCCTCTCCAGCTGCTGCAAGTGTCTGGTCAGATACATTCGAATGGGGCATTGTACTCAATCATTGGTCTGATGAGTGATGAGTATAGGGAGACTATGACCTCCCTTGATCTAGATGAGAATCCCTTCATGATAAGGTGGGCAATGTAGAAGGTCTTCCTAACTAATTTAGCTACATGGGTGTCGAATGACAGACTACTATCAACCTGGGTCCCCAGGTCCCTGATAACTTCTTCTATGCTCAGTGGATTGCCACCTATTTGGTAGCTAGGGGTAACCTTGTTTTTCCCGAAGGGTATGACTATGCATTTTTGGCATTTAACTTTAGGCCATGGCTCTGGCACCAGTTATCCGTTTCTGTGAGACCCTTCTGAAGGATATCTGTGTCAGATGTGTTTTCTACTATGGCTTCCAGTTTGCAGTCATCTGCAAACTTTGTCAGCCATAACCCTCCTGTGTTTGCTTGTACTGGAAAAGTAGATGCCAAACAAGAGTGGGCCCAGGACTGAGCCCTGTGGGACACCACTTGTGACAGGCTTTGAGTCTGACATGGCGCCAGCAACTCTGACCCTGTGGGTTCTGTCACTCAGCCAGTTTGCAACCCATCTTGTGATGTATGGGTTAACATTTAAGCTGATGAGTTTTTCAATGATACCCGAGTGGGGTATTGTATCAAGGCCTTCGCCAGATCGAGGTAGGCTGTATGGACTGCCTTTCCTCATCAATGGCTTTGGTGACTGTTTCAAAAAGTCAACCAAGTTTAGAAGGCATGATCTGCCTTTGACAAAGCCAAACTGGGATGGATCCAAAGTCTGCAAATTCCCTATGTCTTTATTTATGAGGTCCATTATGATCCTCTCCATGGCTTTGCAGATAAGGCTTGTCAAGCTAATGGGCCGGTAATTTCCAGGGTCGGTGGAGGCACCGCCTTTGTGAAGTGGGACCACAGTTGCAGTGCGCCACTCCTGGGTACGTATCCAGAGGTAAGACTATGATTAAACAGCTGTCCTAGCTGTGGGTTTAATTCCTCATTGAGTTTGTGGAGCACACAGCCGGGGACACCATCAGGTCCCATGGATGCTGTGTTTTTGCTTTGGAGAGAGCAGTTCTCACTTGGGCGTTGGAGATGTTTGGGGGCTGCAATCGCTTGGTATAGATATCTCTCCTTTGGGGAGGGGAGAAGTTTGCACTGAACCTGTCAGCCAGTATGTTGGCAATGTCTGTAGGATCAGTAATCTTCACATCATTTTGAACTAGTTCTGAGCATATCTGGGAGGTTCCTCCCAGGTTTCTAACATAGCTAAAGAAGGCCTTATGATTGTCTTTTGAGTCTTTAGCTATTTTTCTCTCAAAATTTGCTTTGGATGATTTTATGAGAGCTCTTAGTTTTTACTTATAGTGATCAAGGGTGTCTTACCTTTAAGGATTTTGCTCTATCTTGTAGTAGCTTCCTCCTTTTGTTGTAGAGTTTGTTTATGGCTGGGGTCCACCAGACTGGACGCTTGCCTTTGGTACAAAGAGTCTTTGTTTTGCTTGGGATTGCCTTATCCATGCAGTCCTGCAGGTGCTGGTAGAAGGCATTTGTAAGTGATTCAGCGGCTTGAGTACTGTTTTCCCGGCTTGGGGCCTTAAAGGAGACCACACTAGTCTTTAGAAGTGTGAAGTCGGCTTTGAGAAGTTCTTTACTGTGGTCTTTTTATTTCAGGTGGGGTGGGATGAGGACCTCCAGCGAGATTAGTTTGTGATCTGATCTCACCAGTGAGGGGTATACTTCGGTGTTGAACATTGTGCTCCCATGTTCGTGATGATGAGATCAAGTATGTTTTCTCCTCTTGTGGGGATGGTGACTAGTTGTTCCATGGCATTTGAGTTTATGAATTCCAGGAACTTTTGGGCTAGGGTGTTTGGGCTTGAGTAGTGTTCCCAGTCTATATTAGGGTAATTGAAGTCACCTAGTATGATGGTGTTTGGTGATACATTTATCCCTCTAGTGTTTTCAGGAAGGCCATGTGAGGTTCCTGAGTTTGTGAGGGTGGCCTGTAACATGCTACAATTTGCAGAGCAGTCTTGCCTATGGTTAATTGCACCTGGATGGTCTCCGATGCATCGTGCGTTGCCACCAGTCTTGAGGTGTGGGTGTCTTTGATGAATATGGATACCCTCCTTTCTTGGTATTGTCCGGATTTTGGGGCCGAACGCATGATAAGAGGTAAAACCTGATAGTGCTGGGGTGCTCTCAGGAGCCTTGAACCAGGTTTCTGTCACTGCACAGACATCGATGTTCTCCATACTGAGAAGGGCCTCGAGTGCGTGCATTTTGAGATTTAGACTTCTGGCATTGAGCAGCATTACCCTTAGTTTTTTCCTTTTTGTGTTCTAGGGTGGTAGGTTTAGAATTTGAGCCTTGCCTAAAAAGGCACTATGGGGTGGCAAGAGCCTTTGCCAATATCCGAATCCCAGGGTGACAGGTGCAAGCCGCCCTTGCGAAGCAGCGTGGCTTGCCCAGCATGTCATCCCAGGCAGACAGACATTGGATCCCCTTTGAATGACACCAGAGTTTAAGCCAATTGTTAAAGCTGATCATCTTATCTCTGTATTGTGGCATCATTCTTGGTGAAGGTAGGATACTGCTCAAGGTCAGGGTCATACCTGCCTGGGCTACATAATCAGAGAGCTCCTCAATGTCTCTTTTCATGTAGTCCAAGGAGGTACGTCTCAGGTCGTTTACACCAGCATGGACAATGACGGAGTCGTATTTGTACATGCTGTTGAGAGACCTGAGTGCTTATGCTATGTGGCGGATTCTAGCACCCGACAGGCAGCTTACTGTGACCTTCTCCTTACTCAGTCTGGTGAGCGGGACGCCAGTGTCTCTGACTATGGAGTCACCAATGACTAGTGTGTCTGGCATTGTGTTTGGCCTTAAGGGCTGTGACTGTTTGACACTCTGACTGTGAGGTCTATGTGTTGCAGGTGTTGTGTTCTGAGGTGGTGGTTGTTTGGGTGTCTGCTTTGGTGGCCTCTGCTGTTTTGGTAGATTTTTGATCAGAGCCGAGTATGTCTTTGTGTGTTTATGTGTATGATTTGAGGTTGTGATGGTACTATGTGAGACTGGGTCTATAGTGTGTGTGGTAACCTTCTCCTCCTGACTGGTCTTGCCAGTCCTATGTTGAGAGAGCTCAGCCTCCAGTTTGGCCGTATAGTTGCATCTCTCGCATGTATTTGTGTTTTGTGGGAGGAGGAGAGGGTTGTCTGTGTACATGAGGCAATTGTAACATTGCCTCAATATTCCCAGGTTCACCAGCTGAGCAGGAGAGGACACTAGCAACTGATCCCTCGACATGCTAGAAGGACTAGACAAAAACTTTAAAAGAGATTCCGGGGATGTGGGTGACCGAGAAATGGGGTTTGCCTTTTGGGGTGCTATCTATAAGAGTGCCGTATCAAGGTAATAAGTACTGTAGGAGCAAGTGCTAGGTTTAACAGATAGAGAAAAGTCTACTTGGAGTCAAGTAGAGATGATCTTTTAGGTATTAGAGAAAGTGCTAGTAACAGGGATGCTTAAAGGTAAGATTGAAAAGAATGCACTCTGCAGTGTGCACTAGAGAAGTTAGATATGAAAGTAGGTAACTTGAGTTTTACCTGTTTAAAAAGTTAAGGTTTAGTGGAGAGTTACTATTTTTAAAACAGCAAGATGGACTGAAAGGGGTGGTTACTTTTGTATTTTGGTACTATGAAATACTGTAGGATGGCCAATAAATTTAAATAACTGAGGGGTGGGATTTCAAAAGTGATGGTTTTGTGATTACTCACATAAGCCAGTGAAAGTAGAGAGAAATGAGATATATGGTCAGATTAACATAAGAGGCGGGCAACTAGAAAGACAGTGGTATTTAACAAGACAACTTAAATGGGTGGGAGGGAGGGAAAAATTCTGCTTGACTCAGAACAGAGAGAGCTGTGGTCTCTTTTGAAGTTTTAATATGCTGTTTAAAACAGAATGCAAGCAAAACACAAGATAAAGAAAACAAACTACAGTATTCAAAATATAGAAAGGCAATACAGAAATACAAAAAATAACAGCAAACTAACCTATTCCTTCAAAAACAATACTTAATCACATACAGTTAAATTACATATATAACTGACTCAGAACAGAGAGAGCTGTGGTCTCTTTTGAAGTTTTAATATGCTGTTTAAAACAGAATGCAAGCAAAACACAAGATAAAGAAAACAAACTACAGTATTCAAAATATAGAAAGGCAATACAGAAATACAAAAAATAACAGCAAACTAACCTTTCCTTCACAGCAAAGTGTAGCAGAGTCTGGATGAGCCTTTCTGGTAAAGCTCTGAAATGTTTTAGTTTACTCCTTAAATAGAAATTTTAGTTCCTAGCTCCACCCCCTCTGTTAACAAGTGATTAACCTTAAGTGACCTCATAAATCTATTTGAATTAAATTCATACATAAATTAACTGTCTAAAAAATATTTTATGCATTACTTTAAATTCAAATGTATCCCTTAACATGTTTAAAATACAACCTAAAATATTTGATAGTGTGGTTAATTTTAGTTAAAAAATCTATTTTAACCTATTTCTTTTAGCTTTAAGAATATAGTAATATAGTAAGTTTGCATGAAAGAATTTTCATCGTATTTTTATTTTATTTTCAACACATTTTTACAGTTTTTACTATTATTATTAAATAGTCAGTAAGTTTAACCTAAGTCATTTTAATTCAGTGATTATAAGATAGGTTTTACGCCTATGAATTACTTGCATTTACTGTTTTGAATGTATTTCCAAAAAGATGTTTTATGCTAACTATGAGGTAGAGACTATGAGTTTTGCAGCTACATTAGATGTCTTGCAAGGTTCTTTAATTCTAACATTTTTATAATGATTCACTTGAGAAACTGCAAGGAACCACCACGAACCACCACGAAATATAACAAAGGAGTTTATTAAAAAGAACAAGCGCTTTCACGCACCATCCCAGTGCGCTTCATCAGGTTACATTCAACAGTGCAATCTCCCATCTTTAAATACAAAACCACTCATTCAATTAAGCAATCAAATCCATCAATTAAGTCAGAACAATCAACATTTCAAAGGGTAATGTATCCTAGTACCTAACTAGAAGGCATCAAGCACTGCAAAAGAATATTCCTTCAAAAACAATACTTAATCACATACAGTTAAATTACATATATAAATATATATATAAAAACATATATATTAGTCAAATCCAGACCATATTCATAAATAAAATTATTAAAACTGCTTAGTTAATCATAATATTCAATATACAAGTTCAAAGACCATATACAAGACTTGCATCATATTATTACAACCTGAGAGATGCATCAGCATTCAAACATCACTTCATGAGATCTAAAATCTAATCATATCGACCACCCACATATAGAATATGGAAGAAGAATGATGAAGCATGAAGTATCTTTAAAATTAATCAAGATGCTAATAACTAATACATCTTAGTCGAACATAATCAAACTAAGCAAGTCCCATGAAGCTATGACTAGGAAGAAGTCACATCTATATACTAAACTAAACCATCATATAAAGACAGAATCACTAGCTTCCCAATAGAGCCGGTCTGATGCTGAGAGCTGAATTCAGACCCGGCTCTATATGTGCCCTGAAGTTTAGAATCCATTTTAATTCATTGAGTTCAAGGGCACCTACAAGGTCCCCCTCTCTCCTATTATGATGTAACACCTGTATTATTCTATATCTAAATGTATGTGAGGGAAACTGCTGACAATGTCTTGCTAATACATTCGTAACATTCCCCTTTCTGATGTCATATACATGATTGTATATGCGATCCTTAAATCTGCGTGTGGTCATGCCCACATAGTAGGCTCCGCAGGGATCACAAGTAGCTAAATATATGACATTGCTAGTGTCACATGTGGCATAGAACTTTGGCTCAAAAACTATCCCTATTCCTGGAACTTCAAATCTCTGAACAGTGGATATATACTTGCATATACAACACTTTCTGCATGGGTATGTACCTTGTTTATATCTCACTCTAACATCTATGGGTTCAACCTTCACTTTTTCACTACATAATAATCTTTTAAGGTTTAAACAATTGCTATATCTAAAGACAGGTTTGTTTCCCACTAATTTAGATACATCCATGTCTAAACACAATATCTTCCAATTATTGGTTATGATGTCTTTAACATGATTCACATCATTCGTATATTTAATGTCAACCAATACCCTTCTCTTATTTCTCCCAGAGTAGTAGTCAGGACACCATTTCCTACTATCTAACCCTGGGGTCTCTAAGGAAATATGCATTTGACTATCCACCAACGATAATGGATAGCCCCTATCAATAAAGCAACCTTTCTGAACTTCCATATAATGTCACATTGGGAAAAATATGCCTAGGATGCATGCTGTCAAAATGGAGTATACCATTTCTCCAGCATGGCTTCCTGTATAGCGATGTGGTTATGTTGTTATGATCATCCTTGTGGATGGTAATGTCTAATAAATCCACCCTCCGAGCAGAACACTCATAAGTAAATCTTAGGAAGGTAGTGGTTGACCCCATGAAATCTACAAATTTATGTAGCGAATCCAAATCGCTGTTCCAAAATAAAAGGATATCATCCACAAAGCGTCTATATAAGATGACATTATTTTTAAACCTCTCATCATCAAAAATAAACATCTTTTCCCATTGATAAACTGCCAAGTTAGCATAAGCATTGGCACAGGGGGTGCCCATGGCTACCCCCCATGTTTGCTTATATATTTTTTCATGGAATAGAAAGATATTATTATTCAATATCATGTCCAAGAGGGTACACAATGTCATTTGATCATCATTTTCTAGGTTGCTATGCTCACGTAAACATCCTCTTACAGCTTCAATTCCAAAATCATTGGGAATACTAGTAAACAAGTTCTTGATATCTAGTGTAACCATTAGTGTCTCATGTTTTAAATTTTCACTAGAAGAGATGTACTTCAGATCTTGTAACAGACTATATGAGTCCTTCAGAATAGTAGAAATTGAGCTAACCAAGGGGTCTAATTTAGATTGTACAAACAATGAAGCATTCTCTGTCACCCAGTGCTTTCCAGATACTATAGGGCGTAATGGAGGTGGATATACCCCTTTATGCATCTTCGGAAGCCCTTTAATAAGGGGAATCAAAGGAGATTCAATTATTAAAAAATCATAAAGACATTTATCTATGCATCTGGTCATTAGCAAGTCATAAACTGTATCATGTACATCTCTTATAATGGGTTCTACTTGCGATTTATTTATTTGACTGTATGCTAAATCATCACTCAACAACTCAGCCATTAGGTCCCTATATAATGAGGCATCCATTGCGACTACTCCCCCCCCTTATCTGCTGGTTTAAAGACTATACTGTCATCATTACACAGTTGTTCAAGACAATGCTTCTGTGAAGCATTTAAATTAACATAAAGATTCTTATGTATCCTCTCCTTATAATACAAGTAAAAATCATGTTCACATGCACGCTGAAAACATTCTAACAAGTTAGGCATTTGAGGTATAAAAGTACTCTTCCTTTTATAAACTTGCGATTTATATGCAAAATCATTGTCCACAGAGTCCTTAAACAATACCTTAAGGGCTAGTTTTCTCGTGAACAAACGGAGCGCTATCAGAGTATCTGAAAGCTCGCTCCCTCTAGAAGGAATAAAAGAAAGTCCTCTGTTGAGAACAAACTGTTCATCATTGGAAAATTCTCTGGAAGTTAAATTGAAGAACAAAGTGTTCAACTCTTTGTCTTTCTCTTTGATTCTTGTACTTCCCCCGATAACTTCCTTTTGCCTCTGCCCCTGCTCGTTGAGCGCGCCTGTGTTCTGCTCTTGTAGGGTAAAGGGAAGTTTAAAGGTATCGCTATTTCAGAACTGCTCCTGACGTAACGGTCATCTGATTTAGATCTAGCTCCCGTTGCTTCCATAGCCCTTAAACATTGTTGATTACACGGAAGGGAAGAACTGGAAGAAGTAATGTCCCCATCCAAGTTAACACTATCAGGTTCTTTATTGACAAGTGATTCATTCAGCACCTCCGGATTATTAATTGCACTTGGTGTGCTTAAATGGATAGCGTCTATGAGGTTATCAGACTCAAATGCAACTTCATTGACCCTCGGCCACACAAAAATGCGGCCCATTTGAAAGTCCTGACAGTCCCGTTTTAATTTCTTAGGCTTGATTTGCTCAAGCTTGTTGCTGTACAATGTGAGTTGCCTAAGCATACTGTTCAATTTAGACACACAGAGTTCACTTTTGAAATGCAAGGTAATATTTTTGTGCTCACCTTCCACTTTAGGTGAAAAATAATCTATGAGCAGTTGGATATATTTATTACCAAGATCGATGTTCAGCTGCTGCCATCTCCGTAAGAGTTCAGGGTGGTTGTCTCCGTAGCTCGGCATGCACAGAACTCGCATGCCGCGCGGAATTACTTTAAAATGCAGACACGCCTCCAGGTGTTTTCTCTGCCATATTAGCCGGTACAGCTTGTATAGATCATTTTCTAGTGTTCTTAGTGCCCCATAAAAATCCTGTAAATTGTCAGTATTATGTGCAGCAACATGCGAGGTATTACCTTTGATGTCAAGGCTTAGCAAAGAATTACTCTGTTGATGAAATAAGCTATTCCAGTCATCGGTACCGCTTGTACCTGCCGGATTATAATCAAGTTCAATATTTGGCAATTCCATCGTGTGTTGGTCAATCAGGCAAACAAATAAAAGAAGTATCAGCAACAGACCAAGAACGACCATCCAAAGGTTCCTTCCAAAAAGGAATGCTTAGCAAACAGGAATCACTTGAGAAACTGCAAGGAACCACCACGAACCACTACGAAATATATCAAAGGAATTTATTAAAAAGAACAAGCGCTTTCACGCACCATCCCAGTGCGCTTCATCAGGTTACATTCAACAGTGCAATCTCCCATCTTTAAATACAAAACCACTCATTCAATTAAGCAATCAAATCCATCAATTAAGTCAGAACAATCAACATTTCAAAGGGTAATGTATCCTAGTACCTAACTAGAAGGCATCAAGCACTGCAAAAGAATATTCCTTCAAAAACAATACTTAATCACATACAGTTAAATTACATATATAAATATATATATAAAAACATATATATTAGTCAAATCTAGACCCTATTCATAAATAAAATTATTAAAACTGCTAGGTTAATCATAATATTCAATATACAAGTTCAAAGACCATATACAAGACTTGCATCATATTATTACAACCTGAGAGATCCATCAGCATTCAAACATTACTTATTTTTATAATGATTGTTATTCAATTAATTTATTTAAATTAGCTAATTACATGGTATGTCTGTTGTATATAAAAGCAGAGTCTTTTGCAAAGCAAGTACACTGGAAAAAACCCGTTACAAACGGGCGAAAGCGCTTGTGCTTAAGGTTGTGTTTGTTCTTTCGAGCTGTGGATTAAAGGATTGGTGTATTTAATTTTTCGTCTCCTACTGTGGCCTTATTCAGCCTTGTGAAGTGTATGCTAACATACTGAGGTGGTTTTTACAACTTGAACATTTCTGGTCAGCAAACGTTGAGGTTTGGGCCTTATCGCAACTGGTTATCTAGCATATGGCATCTGTTTGAGTCCTTTGATCCTCTTGGTGAGTTACTTTTGGGGTCTTTCCAGTTGCTGCAGGTGTCTGGTAAGGTACATCCCAAAAGGGGCATTGTACTCAATTATGGGCCTGATGAGGGATGAGTAAAGAGGCACGATGACCTCCCCTGATCTAGATGTGAATTCCTTCATGATTAGGTGGGCTATATAAAATGTTTTTCTAACCACTTTGGCCATGTGGTTGTCAAATGAGAGATTGCTATCAACTTGGGTCCCCAGGTCCCTAATTACTTCTTCTGTACTTAATAGATTACCACCTATGTGGTAATTTGTGGGCACTTTGTTTTTGCCAAAGGGGATGACTATACACTTTTTGGCATTTAGCTTGAGGCCATGGCTCTGGCAGTAGGTGTCTGTTTCTATGAGGCCCTTTTGGAGGATGCTTGTGTCGGCTGGAGAGTCGATTATGGCACCCAGTTTGCAGTCATCTGCGAACTTGGTCAGCCACAGTCCTTCAGTGTTGGCCTGTACCTCCGAGAAATATATACCGAACAAGAGAGGTCCCAGGACTGAGCCTCGTGGGATGCCACTTGTAACTGGTTTGGAGTCTGACATGGCTCCAGCAATTCTAACCATGTGGGTTCTGTCCTTGAGCCAGTTTGCAACCCATCTAGTGACACAGGGGTTTATATTTAAGCTGGTGAGCTTATCTATGATGCCCGAGTGGGGTATTGTATCGAAGGCTTTTGCGAGGTCCAGGTAGGCTGTGTGGACCACCTTCCCCTCGTCAATGGCCTTGGTGACTGTTTCAAAGAAATCGACCAGGTTTAAGAGGCAGGATCTGCCCTTAACAAAGCTGAACTGGGTAGGATCCAGTGTCTGTAGGTCCCCAATATCTTTATTTATGAGGTCCATGATGATCCTTTCCATAGCTTTGCAGACCAAGCTAGTCAGGCTTATGGGGCGATAGTTTCCAGGATCCATTGAGGCACCACCTTTGTGGAGAGGGACCACTGTTGCTGTACGCCACTCTTTGGGTACATATCCTGTAGTAAGGCTGAGATTGAACAGTAGTTTTATGTTTGTGTTTAGCTCTTCTTGGAGTTCATGTAGGATGCAGCCTGGGACACCATCCAGTCCCATTGATGCTGTGTTTTTTGCTTTGGAGAGGGCGGCTCTTACCTGAGCATCTGAGATGTCAGGGGTGCAGCACGCTGCTGGGATAGATATTTGCCCTTTTGGTGGGGAAATGGGAAGTGGGAATGTCTTTATGGAATCCAGTCTTACCATTGATACTTTACCACCAGCTCCTAGAAAGCCTGACAGGTACTACAGAGTACCTGACTCTCACAAATTTCTCTTTAAAAATCCCACTGTGGATCCAGAGACCATTTCCCAGGGACCTAAAGGTATTAAGGCTACTACAGCAAAAAACCCTACTCCTTCATACAGGGATTCTAGGGCTTTAGGCAGATGGGGTAGGAAGATATATACCTCTGCAACTCTTGCCATTAGGGCTTTAAATTGCCAGTTTCACATGTTGAAGTACCAGCAGCATATTATGGAACTAATTAAACAAAAAATGTTGTTGATTCGTGATTGTGCAGAAAATAAAGATTTACAAGAGTTAATGCATTCTGCAAACCAAGTTGGTAAACATACTTTGCAGTGTGGTTTTGATGCCTTAGAAGCATCCTGCTGGGCTGCTGTCACTGGGTCTGCTCTGAGAAGGCATGCTTGGCTGAAGGAAGAAATCATGCCAGACCATGTCAAAGCAAAATTACTAGATGCTCCATTAAACCATGAATGTTTGTTTGGCACAAAAGCAGAAGAAGTTCTTAGAAAGATGGAGGAAAAAGCTAAATTTATGCAAATTGTTAAAGATTTCTTACAGGTACAGCCACTTAGATTCAGTAGGCATTGGCCTTCTAAAAACTGGTCCTTTCCTGTCCTTCCTAGACCTTCTCAGTCCAAACCCAGGGGCAACAGTCCACAAAGACTACAGTGTCAGGGTATGCACAGATCTAAACAATGGAGTGCTCCCACCTCAAAAACAGGGAGTGGTAAGCCACCCCATATGGAAAAAGTTCACAATGACTTGTCTTTCATCCTTCCCAGCCGTGCCCAAGTACTTGCACCCCTAGGAGGAAAACTCGCCCTGCATGCATAAAACTGGGAGTACGTTACCCAAGACCACTGGGTCTTAAACATTGTATCCCAGGGATACAGATTCTACTTTCACTCACCGTCAACCCTAAGCGGGTTGCCAGACCTTCCTCCAAACCAATGGGCAGAGGCCCAAAAGCAAGTACTTTCTCTCTACATTATCAGGGCTATTCAACCTGTTCCAACAGAGCAAAGGGGACAGGGTTTCTACTCCTGACTGTTCCTGGTGCCCAGAAAAGAGAATTCTTGGCGCCCTATCTTGGATCTGTCAGTTCTCAACACCTTCCTGATGGTACCAAAATTCAAATGCTTACACTCCAGCAGCTGCTTCCTATGCTAGCCAAGGACTCCTGGCTAGTCACCATAGACTTAAAAGAAGCTTATCTGCACATCCCCATAAGGGAATCTTGCAGAAAATGTCTACGTTTCAGGGCAGGCTCTATGCACTATCAGTTCTCTGCGCTTCCCTTTGCTTTATCTACTGTGCCCAGGGTATTCACAAAGTGCCTGGCTCCAGCCATTGCATACTGCAGTCAGAGAAATATTAAAATTTACCCATACTTGGATGATTGCCTGATTCAGGTGGGCAGTCAAGAATTGCTAGTTCACCACCTTACATTTGTAAAGAGACTCCTAACTTCTCTGGGGTATACCATTAACAAAAAGAAATCATATCTGGTACCCAGCCAAAAGATTGTATTCCTGGGAGCAAGCTTGAACGCAACTTCCCAGATGGCATTCCTCACTCCAGAAAAGCAGGTTCATTTGACAAATTACTTCAAATTACTGGCCACCAAAACCCAGCTATCTGCAAGAAAAATACTGCAATCCCTAGGGTTAATGGCCTCATGCATTCTCTTAATTCCATATGCAAGACTGCATATGAGGAAACATCAATGGTACTTAAAAAGTCTCTGGTGTCAACATTCTCAGGACCTGGAAACAGTGATTCCATTCATTCCTTGCCTAAGGACAAAGTTCCTTTGGTGGGCAGAGGCTTGCAACCACAACAAGGGACTCCCTTTCACTCAACCCCTCACCGCCCAAACCCTGACAACAGACGCATCAGACTATGCATGGGGGGGCTCACATGGCAGGGAAATGGATTCAAGGCAAATGGAGCCCAGGACAAATTCTCCTAAATATCATTCAAAAAGAAATGTTAGCTGTACAGAATGCACTGATAGCCTTCAAATACCTTATCCTTCCAGGACAACGTTTGATAAAGACAGACAACACCACAGTTATGTGGTACATAAACAAGCAGGGGGGAACTCATTCCTACCCACTCTTCAAGTTAGCCATGTCTCTGTGGAACACAGCCTTGAGCAATCAAGTGCACCTGCAAGCTCAATTCCTGCCAGGCAAACAAAATTCACTGGCAGACGACTTTAGCAGAAATCTACTGGACCCACATGAGTGGAGACTGGATCCCAACTCATTCAGACTTCTAAGCCATAGGTGGGGGACACCAGAGGTTTACCTCTTTGCTTCCCCCAAAACCATCAATTCAGCAAATTTTGCACCAGAACTCCCCACAGCCAAGCATGGAGAGTGGATGCCCTATCCTTTACATGGGAAAACCTCTCAATCTATGCCTTTCCCCCTCTGCCCCTCTTCTCAAAAGTACTACTCAAGAGCAAACAGGATAGGCCAAGGACAATCCTTATTGCACCAGACTGGCCACACCAGCACTGGTACCCACTCCTACACAGTCTGAAAGCAGTGCCACCCTGGCACCTACATCAGATCCCCTCTCTGCTGTCCCAGCAGGAGGGACAGATTTTGTATCCTCAGCTGCAAACCCTGAACCTTGCAGCCTGGCTTATTCCCTGAGTACATCACCAGCAGCCCTCAGCAAAAAGGTGCTGGATGTCATCCTTGAGGCCAGGAGGCCCAGTACTAAGAAATCTTATTCAGAAAAGTGGAAAAGATACTGTTCTTGGAGCCAGTCTCAAGGTAAGGACACAGCCGTAGCCACCTTACCTCAAATCCTAGATTATCCAGTAGAGCTGCTCCACAAAGGCCTATCCTTCTCATCAGTTAAGATTCATGCCTCACGAGTAGTCCCTCAGTCAGAAAGTGGCAGAAGATATCTTCTGCAAATGGGGCCAGCTTTGCTGTGATCTCTTTGCATCACCCATCAATGCCAAATGCAACAGCTACTTTGCCCTGATCCCCCCGGTGGGGGAGTCACCAAGGGATGCACTTGTTCACAACTGGCCCCCGGGACTTCTTTATGCTTTCCCTCCAATGCCTCTGATTCCCAAATTTCTACAGAAAGCAAGCTTGTGGAGACCACAGTAATCCTTATTGCCCCTATTGACCTCGACAGATATGGTTACCTTTTATCCGGCCTCGTGTACGGAAGGGACCATGGATCCTGGACCTAGTTCCAGATCCACTGACACATCCATCAGGAGAACTTCATCCCAGCCTACACAATCTCAAACTGATAGCTTGGCGGCTCTACTTCCCATGATAGCCAGGTTTTCTCTGCTTTCTTCTCCAGTAAAACACATTTTGCTCTGTTTTCACAAGAACTCTACTCGGAAACTCTACAAGAGTAAATGGCAAAAATTTGTGGCTTGGTCTAATTATAATATATAGATCCATTCACAGCACCTTTACATTCCATTCTGGAATTTTTAGCCAAATTTTTCAGCGAGGGAGCTGCTGCAGCTACTATTAGGGTTCAGTTAGCAGCAATCTCTAATTTATACATAGGAGATAATGGTACCACTATAATTTCAAACAGACTTTGTAAAGCATTCCTCAGAGGTACTTTCTTTGATTCACCCTCCATACAGAAACCCTATTCTACCTTGGGACTTGAATTTTGTATTGTCAAAGCTTGTTTACCCACCTTTTGAACCTTCTGCTACATGTGATTTGAAATACTTAGCATGAAAAATGCTTCTTTTAGTAGCTAAAACTTCAGCAAGAAGAGTTTCTGAGTTACAGGCCCTATCCTCTAAGCATCCGTGCATAGTTTTTCATAAAGACAGAGTCTCTCTGAGAACGAACCCTTACTTTTTACTTAAGGTGGTTTCAGAAACTAACCTCAACCAGTCTATTGAATTACCAGTGTTCTTTCCAGATTTTCAAAACAAAGGAGAGTACACTCTCCACCTTTTAGATGTCCATAGACAGTTACGTTTCTATTGCACAGGACATCATAAGTCAGAAAGTCAGATCAGCTCTTTATCTCATATTCAGACATTAGAAAAGGCCAACCAGTTTTGTAAGGTAACACTATCCAATTGGCTATCACAATGTATATCTTTCATATACCGTTCTAGTGGAAAGACTATCTCTAATCCTATTAGGACTCATTCTACCATGTCAGTTGCTACTTCAGTGGCATTCCAAGCTAGATGGCCCTTAGACAATATCTGTGCTGTGGCAACATGGGCTAAGCCACATACCTTTATTACTCACTGCAAGTTGGATTTGACCTCTAAGAGTAGAGCATCCTTTGGTTCTGTGGTTCTTAGGAACATTATCCCATGAGCCACCCAAGAATTAGGTAGATAGGGATGTGGTCCCATTATTGAGAATAAAGATGAGATTGACAACATCACATAAAGAAGTTATGTACATACCATAACATTCCATGTCTGTTGTCCATCACATCCTTTATTCTCACAACCCACCTACCATTCCCCCTCCTGGCAGACAGAGTAGCTCTAATTGGATCTATATAGGACTCTACAGCCTTTGGGGGTATGTCTTGTGTAATGTGTTTATGTTACATATTCTTTGTAATATATACTTCTAGTCACTGCTGGAGGGCAAACAAGATCTGAGGTTATAGAACAGTTATATTATGGGTAGGGAAAAATACCAACAAGCTTGGCTGAGGACCTTAAGCTTATGTAAAGGCCGAGATGGATCCAACGGATCGGATCAAACCCATCAGTGAGAATAAAGGACGAGATGGACAACACACATGGAACATTATGGTAAGTACATAACTTCTTTTTTTTTGAATCTCATTACTTATATTGGGCATAATGCTGAAGCTGCCAGAGGACTCCATGAGGTCACTGAGTCCATTCAGTTTTCTTAGGTACAGCAGCTCTATTGTATGTCAGATGAGCTAGAATGTGTCTATCATGTAAGTGTAGTTGCATGGCCATGAGGCCATCCAGCACAAAAGCCCAATCAATAGTCATGACATCCTTTATTTAGTATGCCCAAGAAGAGTAACAGGTATGTAGGACCACTAACCCCACTGTTTGGGGGACAGTTCACAGTATAGACACCCTCACATGTATGTGGACCAAGACCCCCCAACTCTTAAATAAATGTAGTACAGCTCCAACTCTGTAAAGGAGCGGTTTGGCTTCATACCAGGCACTGCCTGGAGTACCAAGTCCCACAAAAAGGTGGAATTTCAGCTTTGTTGAGAATGTCTAATGATTTTAATGGGATTTTCCATTTAGTCAGTCATGCACATTGACTAATCTCACCAGTGTAGAATGCTGACATTGGTCAGTGTAGTGAGACCAGTTCCTGCTTTGGAATCAGGATAGGACTCTAACAGTCCTCATTAGCATATGCTGAAAGGAGACTGCCAGAGCCCTATCATTTAGAACGTCTTGATGTAATGTCATTCTATGTTCAGCTTGTTTTGGAATCCATCCCTCTGTTAGAGGAACACATGTTACTAGTGCATCTGCCTCCCCAAATAAGTCAATTTTGTGGTTGCTGTACAAAATATTTTAGTTTTATTGCTGTTGTTTATGCTACATTGTAAAGTTAGAATCTGTTACATTATTTTTATAACTAAGATACAAAGGAGAGCTGGAGATGAGGAAGATCAGAACAATCTGAAAAGGAGAGATGGTGAATATTAAAAATGTTGGCATAGTTTATCAATTGATCAACTGTATGTCTAACAACCTATTTTAATGTCAAAAACCTTTTACTGCTAATGCAGTACAGTTGCTGGTATCTTGCTGGAATGATCCAATAAGAACAATTTTAAGCTGAAGCTAAAGGCAGTCTAGATGCACGTTTGGGCCTGGTGGCCAGAGCTGACTTAGATGTTTGATTCCATTTTTCATATGGTAAATCTATGCTGTATTTTCAGTATCTCCTCATACATTTGTAGATTCCTCCTAACAGTACCCATAAACACTGAAACATGATTGATGTGGAGAGCTGAAAATCACCACATTGGTGGACAGCATATAATTATTAAGTATGAATTTGTAAAAAATAATAAACATCCAGTACCAGTGATTTGATCTTGGCACCTCTAGCACATGGTCTTATTGGATTTTGGAAATATTTTAATTAGTTGATTTATCCAAGACATGCATAAAATATAATATTCTATGCAAAAACTACCCTTAATGGGAATAATACTCTGTGTGCAAACTTTGCAGTGCAAGGTTCATATTCATGTTATTTAGTTAAGTAAGACCTTGTCAGAAATTCAGAAAACTTTGCTTGCACTTGCTTGAATACAGGAAATGCAGTTCAGTGACATAATTAGCCACAATAAGGAAAGATCTCATTTCAGCTAATTTGCATGTCTGCAAACAAAAACACAGGCACAGAACCTGAGATAAAAACAAAACCAAATTAATTACAAATGAGCTCAAACCGACTAAGCAATGGCATGAGGCCAGAGAAAATGAAACAAAAAATTAAATTATTGAGGGATTTCGTTGTTTGTAGCAAATTACTTCTTTAGAATGATACCAAGCTAATCCATGGGTTTTTAAAAACTCTGTCCTCATATCACATGATTAGAACAACCAATGAAAAACACCTGAAAAATGTAAGTGATACACAGTAACTCAGCAAGCAAAGGGCAAATGCAACTAAAAACATTACACAAATACAGTCCTGCCCTAAAAAATATATGCATATAAGAAATCCAAATGTAGGGAACAAAGAAATCAAGCTGAATAAGAATGCAATTTGAAAGCACTGGTGATAGAAAGAAAATAATTTACACCAGGGAAAGAACATGCATTGTCTAATTTGCCATATGAGCTCCATGAACTCAAGGAGCTTTGAATAGGGACATCCTTGAGGATTTTTTTCTACCTTGTCTAGCCCATGAAGCAAAAATCGATAGTTAGAAATTAATTTTATGGTATGTTTGTACAGAGCATTATTCATCTTGATACTCTTGATGTCATACATATGCTCATAAACATGCTCCTTAAATTTCCTGTTATCCCCACATAAAAACAAAAGCAAGACTGACAAATAGCTACATAAATGAGACCTGAAGAATAACAGGTAGAATAAACATGAGTTTTTATAACCAAATTTCTTATAATGACACTTGTTGCCTCCAAGATAAATTTACATTGGGGCAAAACCACATCTAAAAGTACCCTTCTTCCTACTCGTTGAATGGGGCAAATAACTAGGAAATTTCAAAAGATTCTTAATATTTTCACCTCTTCTAAAAAAATAACAGTCCCCAACTTCTTCCAAAATCTGCTCAAAGCAGGAAAGCACTGTCCAGTATTTCTGTAATATGTCCCTGATAGATGAATGGTCAGAAGTAAAGGTAGTAGTGAAGGGCTCAGAATAGTTAACACAACACTGGCGTTCAAAATTGTTGTTTGTAACAGAATCAGAAAGAACAACACCATCATCAACCTTATTACTATACACGGGATGGAAAGTACCATTCATTCTTTTAAGCTTAACCTCATTAAATTGTTCATACATCAAGTCAGTGGGGTACTGCCTGGTGGTAAACATGCCAATTAACGTGTTACATTCATTAAGAAATAAGCTATCATCCAAAACCATCCTTACTAAATGAACAAACTGCCCTTTTATAATCCCTGTTTTTTTACACAAAGGATGGCAACTAGTAAAAAGCAAAATAGCATTAGAATACTTAGGTTTCCTATATATGTTAGTAATAAATGCTTTGGAATTGTAGTCCTTAAAAATTTCCACATTTAAATAATTAATTAAATATTGATTATGTGAATACATAAACTTCAAGAAAGAAGTAGTAGAATTTATATATTGCAAAAAAACAAAAAAACAAAAAAAAAAATATTTTGTCAGGAGAAACCTTCCATGCAATAAAGATGACATCCACAAAAATGGGTGTAAAGGGCCCATGAGTTTGAAACAGGATGGTTGAACAAAAATTTCTTCTCCCACTAAATCATAATAATGTTAGCAAAAACAGGGGCACGTGTGGCCTCCATTGCTGCACCTTTAGTTTGTAAAAGGTATTATCCTTGAAAAAAATATAAAATTATTCTTCAGTACAAGTTCCATAAGCACTACTGATACTTGAATCTTGCTAAAAGAAAAATAAGTAGATTCAGTCAAAAACTCCTGAAACCATTCTAGACATATATCATGGGGAATAACTTTAAACAAATTAACAGTATCAATAGTGAGAAAAGGAATATCATCACAAAAACAAACTTTTCTCAATTTGATTAAAAAGTCTCATGAATCCATGCATAAATGTTTAAATTGCTTTAAAGTGTCCTTAAGAGTCTGGTCAGTGTATCTGGCAAGGGGTGGGTTTTTTGACCTCCCAGCATTAACAATGGGTCTTAAGGTAGGATTTACAACACTCTTATGGATCTTCAGTATACCAAAGATTGAAGGAACAATAAGATATGAATTGTCCAAAAATTATATTCGTCAAAAGTATTTTATCCTTGATCAAAAAGATCCTTAATTACAGTTAATTTTCTTTTAGGAAATATTTACACAGTTAATAGAGGATTCCTCATAAGACCCTTTGTTCAGCATAATGTTCATCTGGTTGACATAATCAATTTTATGCATAATTATAACTCCTCCCCTCTTGTCCGGCTTTATCACTTTTATGTCCTTATTACAACAATGCTCCTTGAACAACTTCTGTTCTGAAACAGACAGGTTGTATTGTGCCTCATTAGGAGGTAGGCATAATATTTCCTAAAATGAAAAGTACATAGTTTTTCAAATAATAATAGAGAAGGGTGTACTTGAGGATTGTAAATGCTTTTCTTGTATAAAGTATTAGTTGGCAGGCAAGAAGTTTCCAACCCAAAAAGAATTTAGAAATTCAGTTATCTCAAAAATAATTTTAGGTCAATAATAATATTTTCTATGTTAGACCTAGAAGTGAGTACAAAATTAAAGTCCTTTGCCAGAAGATTTGCATTCTCACTTTCCATTGGTAGTTCACTATAATTACATATTTTAAAGTCCTCTTCATTGTTAAATGTGACAACTGGAGGGATTTCTTTTATGACCAGGGCATTTATGACCACATCATGACATTCATTATTCCTACTGTTGGGGGATTTCTTTTATGACCAGGGCATTGTATGACCACATCATGACATTCATTATTCCTCCTGTTGTTCATTCTGCGACCATGGGGTTTTTGAATACTGGAACCACGGTTTGGTGATCTACAGCTGTCCGACACCCCTGATTGTGATTCTGGATTCTTTTGGACCACTTTAATGAGGGTAACTGTAGAGGTAAAAGTTCATCCATAACATCAAAATTTGTACCCACAGATTCTTCTGTCTGTTCTATTGACTCCTGAGGGGGTCGCCTCACATCTTTAGGATATGCAATTAAGGTATTCCTGCCTGTCTCTTTCACATTTTTTTCTCTTTCCTCTGTTTAATAGCAGTAGCTAATTAATCTGCATCAAAAAATACCTGGTCATATTTATCTTTATGATTATGAATATACTGCATATATTTTTCAGGGCAGGATTGTATTTGGGTAATGTTTTAAGATGCATTTACCCCTTAACTACTAGTTTGCTAGTATCACTTTAATTTTCTAAGTGCTTTTCATTGGTTGTTCTAATCAAGTGATATGGGAGGGAGTTTTTAAAAACCCTTGGAATTGTTTAGTATCATTCTTAAGAAGTCATTTGTTACAAACGACGAAAGCCCTTAATAAATTTATTTTTTTTTATTGATTTTCCCTTGTCTCGTGTGGTTGTTTAGCCAGTTCGGGCTCGTTTGTAATTAGTTTAATTTGCGTATCTCTGAATTATATCGTGTTACAGCTAGCAGCACTTTCCTGTGGCAAGCACTAAGGGTGGCCCATGTATCACACTGGCACAGGCACCCTCTTCATTCACTCACACTCACACACAAACACACACACACACACACACACACACACACACACACACACACACACACACACACACACACACACACACACACACACACACCTTTCATCTGTCCCTTATTTTATAGAACATTCATGATTTTGGCTCTTACATTTGCTGTGCCTCTCATATAGTATCATGGAAGATTACAGTCAGTCAATAAATCCAGACATTAGAGTTTCATGCTTATTGTTCAGAAAAGGTATTGTGATATAAAACTTGCTGTTGATTAACTTTTAAAGTGCCTTAATGTTATATTTTAAAATTGTCCTTGATTTGGTACATCTTTCTTCCATTATTTTGGCATGTCCCTGAATGTCTACAGCCCTTGCCCCTATCACTCATTCACTCATTCTCCCAGGCACACACACACACACACACACACACACACACACACACACACACACACACACACACACACACACACACACACACACACACACACACACACACACATACACACACACACACACATGCACACAAAACATACACACAATGCTTTTATTATGAAAATACTCAGTACTGCTATTAATTGATGTGAAATAGAATTCAGAGTTTTAACATCATTTTTAAATATTGCTCTTATAAGCTTAGAATGTTCATGAAATAACAGGTTTTGCCTTGGTATGCCTTTATCTGAAGGATATGAAGCCTGAAACTCAAACGTTGGTCATTATTTATTGACTTCTGTCTTCAGATAATTGTCAGAAAAAACACAAGTTTTATGAGGAACTTAAAAAATATGGAGCAAAACTCTGGACAATTGAAATTTATGTGTGTGACTCAGCTGTGGGAATTACTAACCTCTGTGCGTTTTTATGTTATTTTTTCCCACTATAGGATATTTGTTAAGGTCCATTTGTCTTTGTCCAGACCCTGGGCTTGCATACACTTTAAAATGCTTTTCATGCTTCTGCATAGCTTTTGTGTGTATCCTTTCTTTGACAGAAGGAGAATAACATTTGCATTTCTTCCCAAGTCGATTTCTGGAGACAGATGGCTGACTCAATGTCATTCTTCTCTTCTCCAGGTAAAATACATTGCGGTGTATGACATAGTCATAAAGATGTATTAAATCACTATGAGCCTTAAATCTAGATTGGTGGTTTCAGTTAATTCTGTGTCTTGTAGAAAGAACAGCAGTAGGTGTGGATTTTGTTAATTGAAGTTCAATGAGCCCAGTCTTAGATATCAGTTCTGGAACAATTGCAGTAAATAATATTTGATTTAACTGGTGATGTTGTGGAGTGTTGGGCTTCATCTTCTTGATACAGGACAATTGGCTGATCACAAACTTGTACCTGGATCTCTGTTGTGCTTCCTGTTTCATCTTTTGACGAAAAACGTCAGTACTCATCAACTCTTGTGGGATGGACTGTGGTCATGGTCTTTAGATCCAACATCAATTCATCTTTAGCCTAGCTAGCATTGTTATGACTTCCAAGTGACATCAAGGATACAATGATATTTTTATGTTAAAATATTTATCAAGTAAATATCAGTGTGAAGTTGTCCTATCTCATCTTCATTCTGCACTTGTGAGGTTTGGAACCATTCCACAGTTCTAACTCGGCCGATTAGAAAAGCTCGAGGTCTCCAACTAGCTCTTGGCTTACTCCCTATCCCATGATGCTCTAGGGCATTCCCCAGATCTTGTTTGCTGCTAAACAGATCGGGCATTTTTCAACTGGCTGTAGCTAAGTTACCTCTTGAATTTATATTATACTTTTAAAGCATCTACTTTATTCTAAAAAGACTTTATAGCTGTTACCCTGTTAGTCATTTGACTTTGTTAGTCACGGTATTAGATTGTGTCTGTTATTTGCTGTTTCTTTTTGGGCCGTTGTTTGTCATAAGGCCCAAAGTTTCACGCCATCCCAGCCTTTTTCTGTGTGTGAACTTTAAATTACAGTTTAAGCCTCACGCTGTGTTTTACTTGTTAGTTTATAGGTATTCATAGTCTGTGTGTTAAGATTTTCTGTACAGTGATTTAGTTTGTATCCTTTTCTCCTAGTCATGAGTTTCAGTTAGAGAGTGACTAAGCCCATTTCAGTTAGAGGGCTTTATTTCTGTGTAGTGTGCATTTGTTCTGTTAAAAAAAAAAAGGGTTGACCCTCTTTTTTCAGAGTCAGCTCGTTTAATTTAGAGAGTGACTCAGCCTCCTTTCAGTTAGAGGGTGTTTTTTTCCTGTGTGCTGTCTTTGTTCTATTACATAAAAAAAATATATTTTTCTGGCATTGCTTCTGTTTCCCTACCTAAATAGCTAATTTAACTTAGAGAGCTCTTTTAGGCTTCAGTTTGTAGACTGTTATTGCTTCAGTAGTTTTTTCTGCTGTTATTGAGTAGTGTTGCTTTTGCTGATACTATGTCTAAGCAATCAAAAGACATTAAACCATCAGGGTTTAAAAAATGTGATAACTGTTCTCAAAAAATTTCTCTAACAGATAGTCATACTGAATGTGTCTATTGTCTCAAAGCAGTACATTTACAGGAGTCACGCTCCATATGCCATTCATTTAGTTCAAGGTCTCTCCTTGAAAGAAAAAATAAACTTATGCTAAGAGGGTTATTAAAGACTTCTTTTTCTGAATCCTTAGAAGAAGGTCAGAGTGCATTAAAGAAACCTCTTCCCCTCCTTCTAGATCTGAGAAGTCAACTGAAAGGTCTTCCTCCTCTTCAGACCAATCTGGACCTTCAAGTAAAATTTAAAAAATGACCTCATCGGACTTGAAATCAGTTGGGCCCAAAAAACCTTCTACCTCAGATCCTCTTGTTT
Organism: Protopterus annectens; assembly: GCF_019279795.1. Lineage (NCBI taxonomy): Eukaryota > Metazoa > Chordata > Ceratodontiformes > Protopteridae > Protopterus > Protopterus annectens. The sequence goes on along the minus strand of NC_056745.1, from coordinate 96,082,353 downwards.
TGGAGCCAGTGGTTCTACAGTCTCTAAGCCAGTACCCTGCCTGGAGCTGGTATCTCTGACTTTAAGGTCACTTATACTACAGAGGTATAAAATCTCCTGCCCCCTCTTCTCGATCCTCTGGAGTTTGTCAGATTAAGATGTGGATTGTGTGGTGTGGAGGCTCTTGAGTACACCAGCACTAGCCAAATTATTGTTGGAACCAAACCAGCAGGATTTGGAGCCGAGTGGACCCACCCCTTCACTATCATTTCCTCTTCTGACCTGCCTCGGGGCCTGGAGCTGGAATGCATGAAGCTGATAGTAGTGGAACCATTGAAGCTGAGACCGGCTCCAGGATCTATGGCTCCAACTTCTGCTCCAACCTCCTCGGTGCTGTTTGAGCTTCAGGAGTCTAGGAGCCAAAGCTGTCCAGTCAGGTCCAGGGAGGACATTCTGATCTGGCAGTTGTATCCGAACTTGCCTCTCGGGGCCTCGGCATGGGTGAGCTCGGCTCCTACATCAGCTTCGGAGCCTACCCCCTTGGCACCGGGGAAGCCTTTTGGTTCTTCGTAGCCGGAGGCTTCCTCGAGTCATGGGCAGAGGGCTTTAGTGGTGATGAAGACAGTGCTGTCCCCATGAGTAGCTCCACTCTTAGATCCTGTCATTCCTCCCCAGAAGGCACCGGTGTCTGTCTCAGCACAACCAATTCCACACAGACGGTGGAGAACCAAGGCTTCAGGATGCCCCAGTGGTTGAACCCTTCCCTTCTGAAACCTCTCCAGAATACCCTTCTGAAGAGGTCCCTCACAAGAGAATATGCAAGAAGAGGAAGCATTTGGACTCCCCAGAGGAGTCGATCACATCAGACACAGACCTCGATAAGTCAGAAGGGTCCCCATGGTTTCCCTCTGAAGATGTTTCCTTTGAAGACATCCTAGAAATCCTTAAGCAGAGAGAGGTGGCTGGAAGCCCATCAACGCTTCTGATGAGGAGTTTGTCTACCTGAAAGCCTTTGGGTATCTCCCTTCCACCACTTGGGTGTCTTCACCTTTTTGACGAACTTGTGGATTTAGTTTGTCGAAAGGCGTGGGAGTCTCCAGACTCAGTGGAGCCTGTCCCCCAGAGGCCAAATAAATTCATCACATCCACTGAGGATAAAACCTTCCTTACAAAAGGTGTCCCAGTAGATGCTATGGTGGTGGCGGTGGCCACCAAGAAGGAGTTGTTGGAGATGTCCTCTTCTGTCCACCCGCCAAACAAAGTGTCACGTACGATGGACAGATATGGAAAGCACACATTTTCTTCAGCGACCTTTACTTTCAGCTTCCTGAATTATCTTACACACTTCACCAGGTTGCAGAGAGATCTCCTGAAGGAGCTTAGAGATACTCTTCAGGGTTCAGTAGCTGCAGGGGTACAAGATAAAGTGTCCTCTCAGCCACTTTAAATTCAGTAGTATAGTTTAGCAAAAACCATTTTGCATTTCAGTGAGTGTAATGTTTATGGTAATTGGCTGATTGAGGTTACCTGGACTACGGCTTGTAATAAGCACCTCATTGGTTCTTTCAAGCTTTTCTTAAAGCTGTTTCACGTTTCAACTTTCTGTTACTTAAGAGCTTACCTTGTGAGTGTTTCCACCATTTTACACAGAGCTAATCAGAGGAAGGGCACTGAGCAAAACTCTGATTTGTGATATATAACTTTAAGTATTCTGTTTTTTGCTTACTTTTACTAGTTATTGCTTATAGATATTTATAGCACTTTTATTGTCTGCTCCATATTTTTACTGTATTTTATAGCTATAAACTAATCTGCATGGTTGCACTAAAATGTTCTGCCTCACAGGGCCTGATAAATAAGGTTTTTACTGCAAATCTTTTCTAGCTAGTTTTTGTTCTAATTTCCTGCCAATGAATGTATCATATAACTGGTTTAGTTTCCTACCCTCCCTCCCTATTGGTATCTTGTTGTTGTACATGGTGACTTTCCAGTTGCCCACCCCTACTGTAAATTTGATCTGGGACACTCCTCCCATTCTAGTGTCATTAGCTCAGTCTACCTAATACAGAGAGAAAATTTGAGAAGGCCAACCCACTTAGTTTCTTAACCTTGAATTATCTTCTGCTCCTCCTTCCTCCGTTTCCACTTTACTAAAAAAAAAAAATCTAAATTTTAAGCTTATTTCTTGTCTTTCCTGTAATTAGTCTAGTCCAGATACAGATTTGCAGTATCCAGGACTGCTTGTAATCTTCTGAGCCCCCCCAAGCCTTTATGTGTTGGAGGGAAGCCTTCTAGCTTATCAGTGGAGTGGTAAGTACTAGGTAGCCTATGTACCACAAGAGGAGTGATTTCTGACCCAGAAATTGTAGTATATTGGCTGTTTGGGCAGTTTTTCCATCTCTTTCAACTTTTTGGTTTAAAAGCCTGCATTTGGGCTTTTCCCCCTTTCCTGTAACTGGTCTAGTCCAAGTACATATTTGCTCTATCCAAGACTGTATTTAAACTTCTGAGCACATCAAGCCTTTCTGTGTTGGAGGGAAGCCTTCTAGCTTATCAGTGGGAGTGGTAAGCACTAGGTAACCTATCTACCACAAGAGGAGTGGTTTCTGACCCAGAAATTGTAGTTTATTGGCCATTTGGGCAGTTTTTCCATCTCTTTCTACTTTTGGTTTATAAGCCTGTGTTTGTGCTTGTTTCCCACCTTTCCTGTAACTAGTCTAGTCCAGATACAGATTTGCTGTATCCAGGACTGTTTGTAAGCTTCTGAGCGGTGTCAAAGTCTGCTCTTGAATTATTCCCTTAGATCTACTAGTTCTCTCCTCTCCAGCACTTTTACTAGCTTATTAATTTAACACTTTACCAGATTTCTTGTAGCAGTTGTTGTAGCACACAAAAGTGCTACCAGTACTAAAAATTCTAGAAGGAAACAGCTCCAGTACTTATTATTAATGCCCACCCCTCTAGGCATGTCTAAAGGTCAGTTCCCTGTGCTTTCTCCTATTAACCTATTTTCTTGGCTTATACAATATGGTGAGTGAACTTGGGCATCCTGAGGCAATGTAGCAACTGCATCATGTACAGTGACAACCCTCTCCTCTTATCTCCCAACACTGACACTTGTGAGAGTTGCATTTATATATCCAAATTGGAAGCCACACACTCTCTAGCCAAGACCGGAATAGCTGGTCAGGAGGAGAAGGTCAACACTTGCACCACACCACATGGAGCACACACCAGCACTGCCTTTACATAAAAACACAAACCGCACACCAACCTTTGTTCTGCCTAAACAGCAGAGACCTCCAAGGCAGAAAAGCACTCTACCACCAAAACACAACACTAATCATGAGACACACAACTCTTCTAAACAGTGTGCCACTCAAACAAAGCCCCTAAGGCAAAACAGCATGCCCAAAACACCAGTCATAGGTGACTTGATAGGGAGGCACACTGATGTCCCACTCACTAGGTTGAATAAGGAGAAAGTAACAGTCAGCTGCCTATCAGACACTAGGACCTGCCACATAATGCAATCACTTATGTCTGTTAACCACAGGTACAAATATGACTTTGTCATTGCACATGTGGGTGTAAATGACCTGAGACGTACCTCCCTGGACTACATGAAAAGAGACATGGAGGATCTCTCAGATTATGTAGCCCAAGCAGATATGACCCATCCCTGAGCAGCATCCTATCATCACCCAGAATGATGCCACAGTACAAGCAGAAAATGATTGATTTCAACAGTTGGCTAAGTTTCTGGTGTCATTCTAAGGGGATCCAGTATCTGTCTGCCTGGGATGACATGATTGACAGACCTTGATGCTTTGCCAGAGATGGCCTGCATCTGTCACCCCTGGGCTTCAGGATACTGGCCAAGGCTCTTGCCACTCCCATTGTGCCTTTTTTAGGTGATGTTCCAAAGACCAAATTACCACCGTAACAGTTACAAAGAAATGGAATCTGAGGGTCATGCTGCTCAATGCCAGAAGTTTAAATCTCAAAATGCACTCAGTTGAAGCACTCCTTAAAATGGAGAACATCGAAAGTTGTGCAGTAACAGAGACCTGGTTCAAGGCAGCAGAAGGCACACCTGCACTACAAGGGCTATAACTCATTCCACACCTTTTGGCCCCAGAACTTGGACCAAAGCTCCAGAAGTGGTGGTGTGTCCATATTCATAAAGGATGTGCACATCTCTAGACTGGTAGCCCAACATAACGCATCTGAAATACTTCAGGTGCAGCTAACATTGGGTAAGACAGCGATTCAGGTCGTAGCCTGTTATAGGTTCCCAGCCATGTCCTAAAACTCACATTCCGTGATCCTAAGCACCCTGGAGAATATTAAGGTCCAACCAAACACTCTCATACTGGACGACTTCAACTACCCCTCCATTAACTGGGAAAACTACTCATGTACCAATACACTTGCCCAACGTTTCCTGGAATTCATTAATTCCAGTGCCCTGGACCAGCTCGTTCTTACCCCACTAGAGGTAGCAACATCCTTGACCTGGTCATTACTAATATGGCCGACCGTTGCTCTACACCAATAGCCAACTCCTCCATGGTTAGATCTGACCACAAACTAATCGCCTTGGAAATCCACATCCCCTCCATGCAAAGGTAACCACCATGAAAAACTTCTCCAAAGCTAACTTTGGGCTCCTAAAAACAGAGGTGGCTAACTTCACTGCACCCATGCAGGTAGACATCACTTGCATGACCACCGAATCATACACCAATGTATTGTACGAACACATACACAAATGCATGGATCTCTTCATACTCAATAGAACCAAGATGCTCTCCTCCAAAAAAAAGAAGCCAGTCTGGTGGTCCTTGTGATGCCTGCGCCCTGGCCCAGCAATCAAGGAGCCTCAGTCCTCACCACTAACACCAGAGAGGGCATCTCATATATGAGGAAAGGATAACAAATACACACAGTAAAGGGCAATTTCCCTTAAGAGCACACAGCGATCACAGTCAGTCCAGGGCTGGTCGCTCCCTTGCTTCCCAGGTCCCCAATAAGACTCCTCACTGGCACAGCTATAAGGTCCAGATCTCAGCCTAGCTGGGCAAGCTAAAATCTCCAGCACCCTCTCTGTCCAACCACTGCTTTGTGTCCCTGCCCAAGTAGCTTACACACACACACTTTGAGATAAGAATTTACACAACCACATAGACACTTCTGGGAAAGGCTGGCACATTTTCTCCAGCTGTGCTCCTTTTACCCAGACTATACAGTAGTACCCTACCACCACCCAGCTAATAATTATCAGCTACTCAAAGGCCCTTAAAAGTGGGTCCAGTTATTACTGTGCAATATTATTATCCAATTGGTAGTATGACTAAACAGTCTCAAGGCTTATTAGAGTGACTTGGTACAGCATCCTTATATACATGCAATGTACTCTAGAGCTTAACTTATCTCTACACAAAAGCAGCCACAGTTAAAAGGTTTTAAAATATTTAATAATAAATAATTAAAACCACAAGACAATACTTTCTACTACACAGTCAGTGCTAATCAAAAGTTCAGAGATCACACAGAAATACTTAAAATAAATCAGTAGTGCAGTTCTGACATCACAGAAAAACACTTAGTTTAATATTTCTAGCTTCTAACTGTCTACAAGAAGAAAATGCACTTCTAAAATAACATACTTACATAGAGCAACAGGCAGTGCTGTGAGTTGGATAGTCAGACATAAATGCTTAATAATCTCTGGTTCTCACTGTTTAAATTGAAACTCCAGTTCTGGTAAACATTACATCATCTTTTACACCTTCCTGGTATTCCCAGGCTGACAGAAACTGCATTTACATTCTTTTACACTTAGAGTAAATGTAAATTCTGGTCATTAACTTTAGTCTTAAAACAATAGGCAGGAAGCCTTCATCTAGCCAGACTAGAGCCGACTTGTAAAACATCAAAGGCAGTGATGAAATAATTTTAATTTCAAAGGACCAACAAGAAATGCTTGACTTAGCCTTCTTTACAGCAGATGGCAATGTTGCCAAATTGTTTTAAGTTCAATGTTCATATTTACAAATGATATAATTATGTACCAAATTCTATTTGACTAGGCTGGCAGCCTTCACCCATCTCTACCAGTCTTCACAGTCCCCTGCCATAAACAAACTCTAGAACAGAAGGGGGAAACTTATGTGGAATAAGGTGAAGTCCCAAGACTGGAAAACCTCCCTTATCAGCCTCAACAAAAAGTTGAGATCCCTCATCAAATCCTGTAAAGCTAGCTATGAAAGCAGAATTGCAGCAGATAGTAAAGACAACCACAAGGCCTTCTATAGTTATGTAAAGAATCTCCACGGCAATACCCAGATTTGCTCTGAGCTACTACCCGATGGTACCTCCTATACCAAGCCAACAGATATTGGCAATATACTGGCCAACAGATTCAGTGCCAACTTTACCCCTCTCAGCCCCCGTGGGACCTGTCACAATATCAGTAGATTGCCAGGCACCCAGTATTACTGCTGCACAGGTTAAAACAGCACTGTTCAAGGTCAAGAATACAGCTTCTATGGGACCTGACAATATCCCTGCCTGTGTTCTACATGAACTACAGAGTGAACTGGCACCTCACCTGTGTGCCCTGTTCAATCACAGCCTCACCTCAGGCTTTGTCCCTACCGAATGGCACAATGCTACAGTCATCCCTCTCCACAAAGGAGGAGCGACTACAGACCCTGGAAACTATTGCCCCATTAGCCTGACAAGTCTGATATGCAAAGCTATGGAACTCTAAACTCTGGATTCCACACAGTTTGGTTTTGTGAAGGGTAGATCATGCCTGCTCAACTTGGTCAACTTCTTTGAGTCAGTCACCAGAGCTGTGGATGAAGGCAAGGTGGTTCATACAGCCTACCTTGATCTGGCCAAGGCATTTGATACCAACCCCACTCAGGAATCATAAAAAAAACTCATTAAGCTAGGCATCAACCCCTCGCTAGGTGGGGTGCATACTGGCTCACATGTAGAACCCACAGTGTGGAAGTAGCTGACTCCAAGTCACGAGTGGAGTCCCACAGGTTTCGGTCCTAGGTCCTCTCCTGTTTGGTATCTACTTCTCTGAAGTCCAGGCCAACATGAAGGGACTCTGGCTGACAAATTTCGCAGATGATTGCAGGTTGGGAGCTATTAGTAACTCCCCAAGTGATGCTGACATCCTACAGAAAGGCTTTGCTGAGACCAAACGACTGGTGTCAGAACAATGGTCTTAAGCTCACTGCCAAAAAATGTGTCATCATCTCCTTTGGGAAAAACCCAGTTCCCATGAATTACCACATCGTTGGTAGCTCAATGAACACAGAAGGCATTATAAGAGATCTGGGAACACAGGTTGACAGCATCCTCTCATTTGTCCACCACATTGCCACTGTGGTCAGAAAGTCCTTCTATGTGGCACATCTCATTACTAAGGGTTTTGCATCCAGGAAGAAAGAGGTCATTGTCCCTTTCTACCCATCCCTCATTAGGCCAATCATAGACTACAGTGCCCTATTTGGCATGTACCTCATTAAAAACATGCAACAACTGGAAAGGCTGCAAAAGTACCTCACAAAGAGGATCCTAGGCCTTAAACATTTGCCCTATATGGACAGACTAAAAAAAAAACAACTACTCCTCTCTGTCTCATATTGCCTACTTAGAGGCGATCTCTGCTTGAAAAGCTATGTCTGACCCATTTCTGTTAGAAATGCTACATCTGAAGAAATCCCAATCCCTCCACACCACACACTCCAGAGACCTCAACCTCATTACCACAGTCAACAGAACATGCTGGAGGGACAGGTTCATAACCCAGAGACTGCCCATGCTATGGAATAGACTTCCCATACATGTTAAGCAGAGCACCTCACTGGCCCTCTTCAAGAGAAGTTTTGATGCGTGGATGGGAAATAGAAAATTCACCCCAGGGATCACTCCAGTGGCTTTACTCGACAGAGACACTGGGAACTAAGATCGGGTGGCACAATGCCAGGGTAATCCTATGGGCAAGGCTTGTTAAGGCTGTAGGATCATTAGCCTAGTACATACCTATGAACCTATGAGGCTCATCTCTTATGCAGCCGATGGAGCGAGTAGGTCAGCATCTTCAGGAATTTCCCTTAGGAGACATTCCTGGATGCGCTTGTGTATCTTTGCGGAACCCTTCAAGGTCATCCTTCATTAACACCCCATTCAATGGCTCATCATTGTTTTGGTCTAAGGTCAAAGACAGACTAACCAGGTGTGAACAGGAAGGAAAAACTCTCTCTGCTGTTAGAGTCCACTTTTCCACACCTTCTAGGCCTTATCCTAAAGTTCAAAAGGGAGAGAAAATATGTTTTTGAAAATCCCAGAGAGTTTTTCAAGACACAAGTGTTGAGCTTTCCCTCAGAGGCAGGGGGGAGCAATAATGGAAGATGCCAGCCACGTGGCAGAGCGGGTCCACAAAACCAGGGCAACAGAGATTCCTACTTTGGTAAGCCCTTTCAGCACTCCTGAAGGGAGGCCCATCTGTCCTTCTCTGGAGACAGTTGGGGGTCAATTATCCTTGTACCCAGACACCTGGCTAAAAATCACAAAAGACAAGTGGGTGCCAGGTATCATATCCAGAGGTTATGCCATACCCTTTTTAATCACCACCCCATGCATAAAAAACATTCCAGATTTTTCCACCCAGTCACAGAAATCAAGCAGCCCTATAAATACAGAAGTTGCTAGAAAAAAGAGCCATCTAGTCAGTCCCCGGAGACCAGATAGGATCCAGGCCTTACTCAAAATTCTTTTTAGTTCCGAAGAAAACAGGAGACTGGAGACCCATACTGGATCTCCGCAGACTAAACAAATCTGTAAAAAAGACAAAGTTCCGGATGGTTACACTGCAGTTAATACTTCCTTTTCTGGGAAAAGACAATTGGATGTGCTCTATAGACCTCCAGGATGTGTACTACCACAGGCCATCCAGGAGTCATCTGCGCTTTCGGCTGGGAGCCAGTCACTACCAGTTTCGAGCTCTACCCTTTGGTCTCACTACAGCCCCCAGAGTGTTCAAATGTATGGCAGTAGTTACGGCTCACATGAGATGTTTAGGATTCCGAGTGTTTCCATATCTAGACAACTGGCTCCTAACCGCTACTACCAAGCATCTTCTAACAGAAGCAAGAGACACCACTCTAACACTTTGTTCTCATCTAGGGATCACAATAAATTACAAAAAATCTGCCTTATTGCCATCTCAGTGTATCGTTTATATAACTGCAGATTTTGACACTGCAACAATGATGGTAAAGCTTCCACCAGAGAAAGTACAAACTTTCCAGGTACAGGTTCTAGACCCTCTTTTCAAATGGAAGACTCAAGCAAGGGCATTTCTAAAAGTACTAGGCACCATGGCAGCAGCAATATATGTAATTCCCTTAGCATGGCTACACATGAGAATTCTACAGTGGGTGCTCTTCACTCAGTGGTCCATGCAGGAACTTCCAATGTCACACCAGATTATGTTAACAGAATCTTGCAGGCGGGACCTTCGTTGGTGGCTTCACTCCATCAAGTGATTTTAGGTTGACCTTTTGTTCTTCCACAACTGCTTGCCACAGTTGACCATGGATGCTTCACAGATGGGGGCATTATCATGGAAGAACAGTCCAAGACACTTGGCAGGATCATGAGGCCCATTTGCACATCAGTGTCCTAGAGATGAGACTGGTGCTTCTTGTGTTGCAGGCATTCCAGGACTCTCTTCCTCTAGGGACGATTGTGATCCAAATGGACAATTTGTCAGTGGCATGGTATATGAACAAACAAGGAGGAACCAGATCTTACCCCCTTTTGTCGAGAGGGCCTGAGAGCATGGCAGTGGGCAACCTCCTCCCAAAGCTTTCTGGCAGCAATGCATATCCTGGGGAAATCCAATGTGATAGCAGACAAACTCAGCAGAGCAATGCTGATGCCTCACGAGTGGTCCCTGAAACAACACATAGCGGAAATGATTTTCTGAAAATGGGGCCAGCCTTGCTACGATCTTTTTGCCACATCCACGAACACCAAATGCAGCAGCTACCTTGCCCTAATCCTCCCTCTGGGGGAATCCCCAAGGGATGCACTTGTACACAATTGGCCCCCGGGTCTCCTCTATGCCTTCCCTCCTTTTCCATTGATACCCAAAGTTCTCCAGAAACCCAGTGCATTGGGAAGGACCTTAATACTTATAGCCCCTTAATGGCCTCGTCAAATTTGGTCCCCCTTCTTGCGGCCTCATCTTCAGGAGGAGCCTTGGATTCTGGACCCTGTGCCGGATCTTCTGACACATCCATCGGGAATGCTCCATCCAGCTCTTCAAACCCTGATGTCGACAGCTTGGCTGCTCCAATTCCAAGCATAGCCAGACTACCTAACATTTCAACTTCAGTACAACATATCCTGATTTCATTTCACAAAGTTGCTACAAGAAGATTATATCTCAGCAAATGGATAAGATTTTTCTCATGGGCCTCAAAAATCATATTGACCATTTCTCTGCATCTATATCTTCTATACTGGGATTTTTAGCAGAACTTTTTAATGAGGGAGCAGCTGCAGCTACTATTTGAGTACAGTTAGCAGCAATCCCTAATTTTCATTTTGGAGGAGGGGACAGAATGTTATGTCCCACAGACTTTGTGCAGCATTCTTGAGAGGTACTAACCTGTTAAGACCACCCATTAAACCACCTGTTCCTCTATGGAACCTGAATTTCACATTATCCCATATATTTCTACCCCTCCTTTGAACCTGCATCATTTTGTGACTTGAAGTTCTTAACCTGGAAGATGATTTTCTTAGTGGCTATCACTTCAGCTAGGAGGGTTTCGGAATCACAAGCCTTATTTATAAAACCTCCGTATGTGCTGTTTCACAATGACAGAGTTTCACTTTGCACAAACCCATCTTTTCTACCAAAAGTATGCTCAGAATCAAACTTAAGTCATTCTTTAGACTTAGCAGTTTTTTCCCGAAGTATGGCAATAAGGCAGAATACAGGTTCCACCAACTTGATGTACATAGACAATTATGTTTCTATTTGCACAGAACAAAGGACTTTAGAAAGACTGATCAATTGTTTGTATCCTTCTCAGACTGCAAGAAAGGAGATCCAGTAGCAAAAAACCACTCTATCCAGGTGGTTGTCAGATTGCATCTCATTTACCCATCAGTCAGTGACTAAACAACTTCCAGACAAACTAACAGCTCATTCTACCAAGGCTATTTTGATTTCTTCTGCCTTTTGTGCAAAATTGCTAATTGATACAATTTGCATGGCAGCAACGTGGGCAAGGCCTCATAACTTTATTACTCATTACAAAGTGGATTTGGCCTGCAGGGACAGGGCCTCTTTTGGGTCCATTGTTCTGAAGAATGTTCTCCCATGAGCCACCCAAGAAAGAAGGTGCTAGGGATGCTATCCCACAAGTATAGAATGAAGTCGAGATAGGACAACTTCACATAAAGAAGTTATGTGCTCACCATAACGTTCCATGTAAGTTGTCCATCTCGCCTTCATTCTTACGTCCCATCCTCCTACCCCCAGCCTTTTTTGTTTAGCTCCTGGAGGATCAAGAGGTTACTATCTGGCATTTAATATTCTCTGACCTTTTTCTTGGCTTATACAATATGGAGAGATTTTTATATATGCATATTGTTATACCAGCAAACAAGATCTGGGGAATGCCCTAGAGCATCATGGGATAGGGAGTAAGCCATGAACTAGTTAGAGACCTCAAGCTTTTGTAATCACCTGAGTCAGAACTGAGGATCAGTTCCGAACCCCACAAGTACAGAATGAAGGCGAGATGGACAATCACATGGAATGTTATGGTGAGTACATAACTTATTTTCCAGACTTCCATAAGATGTTCTGTTTATAGCAATTACTCTGCCTGTTTTGGGTGTATTAAAGCACTTCCTTTGAAGATGCCATATCACTGGAATGCTTTATCTTATCTTTTCCTACCCAAGTCACAGTAATATCCACTTGGAAGCCACTCTCCTCTAGGAAGATGACTGCTGATTTATAGTCTGTGATCCTTTCAGAAGATCAAAGCTTATATAGTTACTGCTTTACTGGCTAAGTGTGGCACTATTGACATTGTTATTTAATGTCTGATTGACATTATATTTTTACTAGCAATAGTTTAGAGTTAGAAAATTTTATAGGTACTACAGTATACTTTTGTAAAGGCAATTGTGGAACCAGTGGGGTTGTTTACCTGGCTAAATGTTTTACTTGTCCCGTGTTTTATATTGACAAGACTGAGCTACCTCTTCAAAAGACAATATACGAGACAAGCATGCCTATGATATTAAAAAGAAAAATGAAAAAATGCCTTATATAAACATTCTAATACAGCTAAAGATTTTAAGAGATTTGAATTTGCCATTATATAGATAGTTACTTTCAGCCCCAGGGGTGCAGCATGGGAAACATGTTTGGAATTTAGAGAACTGCTTTGGCAACTTAAACTGGCTGCATCGCATAAACTGTTTTAAAAATAAGATGAGCAAAATTATAGAAGTCACAGAAGAGACAGGATAATGTTCATTATATGTAGTGATGTTGTATCCCTTTAAAGGTGAATTAAGGGAAGTGATGTCATGGATGTAAGAGTTTAAAGGTCAAGGTGGCCATTTTGTAACTTGGTGTAGATACATTTAACTATTTCTGAAGAAGTTGGTCTTGGGACTGACGAAAAGCTATATTTTTAAGGCTTAAATAAATTGGTGGCTTTTTACAGAGACTTTTATTTGACTTCGACTATTTGGATTATTATCTGGCTGACAGACTTGCTGCATTGTATTTTGGTTCGTTTCTAGGATTCCTTTTGGGAGCTTCCAGGCCATCTGTTTCTTTTTGTGTGGTTCAAAATTATAGAAGTTGACAAAGTTTCATCTATGGTAGTTTTAGTAATGGTATTTTTAATGAGTTTTGCTGATAAACAGTGTTTAAGATATTTAGTGATCTGTGTATCTTTATATTTTGGTCACTTTAACAGTGACGTAGTACTATTTATGTGGTTGAATTTGTGTGTGGGATTATGTTCTGAAGAAGTTTGCTTTATTAGATAGCAGATGAAAATACTTAACAAATGTCTAATAAATTAAACAGGTATATTTTATTTTTTTGCTCCTTTTTGGGTCACGCTGGTGACTGCACATTTTCTTTGTTTTTTGGTTTATCACATGTTGGTGCTTTCTGCTTTTTTGGTTATCTTTCTGCAAACATAGTTCAAATGTGGCTTACTCCTGACAGATTGCTTTTCTTTTAAAAATGCATCTCACCTAAAACACTCTCTAATTGAATTTGTAGAGTCATTCTACTTTTCCCACACTGTGAACTTCAGTATCACTCCTTAGTTCATAGGTAGTTACGGGGCATTTGTTGCAGAAGACCACTGAGGAGCCTAGTTCAATTTACCAGTTGCTCCAAAGCACTATTTGGCTAAGTGACGTGGTCATATTTACAAATTAGTTAAATGGAACCTGTGGGAATCAAGTCAAATCCTGATTTTGTTAGCAGCTAGTAATATGAGGTCATACAGCTTTAGGTGTATGGAAGCGTTCTGTTACACCAAGGTTATGTGATCTCAGAGTTAGCAATTTTGGAGATGAGCTGGGCTGGAGGGCACAACACCCCACCTGGAAAGTGAAGAGATTTTGCCCCCACCCCCTGCAAAAAAGCTTGTCTTTTTATATATTACAGGTTGTTATTATCCACTGTAAATATGTTCTCAGTATTATTTATGTCATGTTACTCTTTGGAGCTTCCATGAATCCCTTCATAATCGTTATTATCTGACTGTAATGCTACTACTATTACTACTACTAATATTATAGAAGATTATGATTAGGTTGCTGATTGCAACTGGCTTATTATGTGTTCAAGACATGGATGCCAAAAATTTCACCTCTTGAACAATGCTTGAGCGGTAAATCCTGGCATCCATGTTGAGAACACATAATTAAAAGTTGTGATCATAAACCCGATCATAATTCTTTGTAGTGTGTGGAGCTTAGTGTTTTGCTGGCTTTCAAAGTGAGAATTATCAGAAAGACACCTCTTGAGGGAAGGTATATAAACAGCTTCACAGCCTCCTTCTCTCCACAGGTACTGGCATGTATGACTAGACCTACACCAAAGTACTATACCAGCATTTATATAGCTGCATGGAATCAGGAATACCTTACAGGACAAAATCCTCCTCCTCAAGGAAGAGTAAACCTGTCTGGTGGACATCTGCAATAAAGAAACTCTATGATAAAAGGAAAAAATTGCTGTCCAGGACAAAGAAGGAGCAGGTGCCTAATTGGAAGCAATTTCTCCTTAGCCTGAGCAAGCAAATAAGAGCACTAGTGAAATCCTCCAAAGCAAACTTAGAGTCCAGACTGGCCACATCTACTAAAGACAATCATAAGGCCTTCTTTACCTATGTGTGCAATCTCAAAGGAAGCATTCAGATCTGCTCAGAACTGGTGGTCAAGGACACCACATACACAAACGCTATAGATATAGCCAACCTGCTGGCAGACAGGTTCAGTGAAAACTTCACCTCTCTGTCCCCCCCATCAGTACATCAGGACATCCCCTGCACCTGTCCCCCTTCCCTTATCTCTAGGGAGCAAGTAATCACTGCCCTGTCAAAGGCACAAAATACAGCCTCCATGGGACACGATAACATCTCAGGCTGCATCCTACATGAACTCAGGCAGGAACTTACAGCACCATTAGCACCCTATTCAACCAAAGCCCAAGTACTGGCTTCATATCAGATGAGTGGAGGACAGCCACTGTCATCCCTTTGCACAAAGGTGGAGCCATACCTCTCAACAGTACCGAATTCCTCGGCATTTACCAGTTTTGAAGTCCAAATAGTGGGGTGCCACGAATTCCTGATTGGTCCCCTTTATTTCTAAATTTCCCGGCTTTTTTTTTATTATTTGTTTCCACTGACGTTATCACATGCAGAGGCATGCACGTTAATGTCAGCTGTGTGAGCAGCCTGTCAGAATTGGCTGAGGGATCGAGGGGACAGCAACGTAGTGTACATGTGGTGACCAGCTCCTCCACTCCAGGTAAAGCACTTTTAGTTGCTCAAGCACTTAGTTTTAGCTGCTAGCTAGTACTGCAAAGCATTTGAATTACGTTCTTGAATTTGAAGTACTTCCCCAGCCCAGCTCCTCCATGTGCAAGCATTTGAATTACATTTTTACTTAGTTTTAGTTGCTAGCACTGCTCCGTTCAGCCATTGGACTATTATGTGCTTATATTATTGCTGCCATTTGAATTACGTTCGTGCATTTTAATGTCAGAATTATTTTGCTTATTTACTGTTGGTATTATATTTTGCTGCCATTTGAATTATGTTGTGTGTATTTACTGTTAGTGTGTGTGCGTGCGTGTGTGTGTGTGTGTGTGTGTGTGTGTGTGTGTGTGTGTGTGTGTGTGTGTGTGTGTGTGTGTGTGTGTGTGTGTGAAATGCCCCAGTTAGGTATGCCTGGTGGTTAGGGTTACTCAGGTTCAAACCCTGTACCTTAGGTACAAGGAGCAAGCGACTGAGTTCTCTAACCATACCACCACTTCAGATTGAAGGAGTTATAGCTCTCAACTGTACAAATTTTCACAGAATGGAATGTTTGGCTCATACGTTTGTCTGCTCCTCTTAAAATTTGGATGGTGCAGTGGTAGTGTTGTTGCCTCACAACAAGAGGTTCTCTGGTTTGATTCTTGGCTAAAGTGCCTTATGTGCAGAGTCGGCATGTACTCCTTGCGTTTGTGTGGGTTTCGTCTGGGTGCTCCAGTTTCCTCCCACGATACAAAGACATGTGTCTGGAGCATTTCTCCCTGGGCATCTGCTGAAAATTGACTTTGTTCTAAGTCAGACTTTCCCGGTAAACAAATATTAAATAAAATAATATTTGTGGTTTACTGGCAAATAAGTGAGAACTGAATTCACCAAATAATGATAGCCATTTAAGTTTCAGTCTTACTGTCTTTTAGGAAGCACATGGTAACACATTTTATTCTAGCAACGTTGTAAGGTCATACAAGCAATGTTTAAAATGCGTTCCTGGTTTTGCTTCCCCCCAATAAATTTTGGCTTTTTCTTGATTTCTTGTGCTGCACAGTTCTTCAGGGAAAGAGAAGTTTAATGCTGTTTATGCAAAGTTTACTTGCATTGTTAGTAGCACAACAGGTAGCATACTTGCTTTTGCTGCAGAAGGCTGTGGGTTCTTCTCCCACAGTATGTAGATGGATTGCTGATACTGTATTGTGTTGTACTTTTACAGGGGGTGGATGCTGCAGTCCTGATAATGTCCTCCATTGGCGGTGATACCTAGTGACTATGAACCTGTTATCAGTTTTCCATCAATTCCCTATTGACATATTACTAGCTTATGATTTTTTAATGTAACAGGCAATTTATTCTTCAAGGGCAGCAGACACTTTACTTGTAGATGAAACAATGAAATATAAAGTTGTTTGCTAGCATCAACCTCTTCATTAGTTACAGATCTCTTTAATGTGGAATTATTTTGATGACTTTTACTTCTGCAGAGATTGGCCATATTTACTGATACTGGTGGATTGTAGAAGTTTGAGTAGACTTTTATGATGGAAATGTTCTGAACTGGGCAGTTTTGTCATTATTGGTTCATGCATTTTGTTTCATTGCTTACTGGAAAAATGTTCAAAACAATAAATTTAAAACATGCCCTAACAAGTGTACTGTATTATACAAGGAATATAATTTAATACAATCAGGAAGTTGTATCAAATAATACATGTATGTTTCATGTGCAAAGGATCCACTGATCCAGATTTGAAAACAGCCCAAAGGTAATCTTTATCTGCCACTGGCCAGATGCATTTTCTTTGAATGTGGGTTTCAACGATGTTTCAATGAATGTGAGTTTCAAGGGCAGATAAGTTTTAATGCTAAGTCTGTTTTCATTGTGAGATTGTATTGTTTTGTTTAGCAGATGTCTATTAGTGTTTGTGCTATAAAATGTAAAATAAAAGTTTTAAATGAAATCCACATAATCATTGTAGAAGTAAAGCAGTATGCACATTACAGTGTTTATGGTAAATGGGGCAAAATAGCCAAGTAATGGGACATTTGAATGGCTGCAGGGGGACTCTGGGGCCATATTTTGGTTGTCTGTTTTTCAGTTTGCATTTGAAAGTTGGTATCCCACAGTTCCTTCAGAGTGGGTGGAGTTACATAATTATGTATTCAAAATTTATGTTAATCAGCGGACAGATGTGTACCTATTTTTCTTGGGCCTCTGTCCAGATTTTTGTTGTTTCCAAATTGAGAGGTATGGGTGTAGCGTCCACTGATCCAGAAAATTATAGACCCATCACCCTAACTAGCCTTATCTGCAAGGCCATGAAACAAACACAGGACATTGGCAACCTCCAAACACTCGATCCCACACAGTTTGGTTTTGTCAAGGGTGGTCATGCCTTTTAAATTTGTCGACGTCTTTGAGACAGTCACCAAAGCCATGGATGAGGGGAAGATGGTGCACACCACTTACCT
Source organism: Protopterus annectens (assembly GCF_019279795.1). NCBI lineage: Eukaryota > Metazoa > Chordata > Ceratodontiformes > Protopteridae > Protopterus > Protopterus annectens. Next base: position 96,064,777 of record NC_056745.1, on the reverse strand, counting down.
TGACCTGGCCAAAGCCTTTGATACTATTCCCCACTCGGTTGTAACAGATAAACTCTCTCATCTAGGCATCAATCTGTATGTTACCAGATGTTTACCAAACTGCCTCACTGATAGAACCCACCTAGTCAAAATAGGGGAACACACCTCAAGCAATAGACCTGTAATGAGCAGTGTAGCCCAAGGATCTGTCTTGGGGCCTCTGTTATTTGGGATATACTTTTCTGAGGTGCAGACCAAAACCAGTGGACTATGGCTGACCAAGTTTGCAGATGACTGCAAGCTGGGCATTATCATAAATACCCCTAGTGATGTGGACATCCTCCAAGAGGGTCTCACCCAAACAAACGACTGGTGCCAGAAACATGGCCTCAAGCTGAATGCCAAAAAATGCATCATCATCCCCTTTGGGGAGAGTGATGTCCCCACATATTATCACATTAATAACAAGGTCCTAAGCATGCAATCAGTCGTGAGGGACTTGGGCACCCAGGTTGATAGCAAACTGATTTTGAGCATCATATTGCCTCCACTGTACGGAAAGACTTTTACATGGCCTTTCTCATTAGTAAGGGTATCTCATCCAGGGACAATGAGGTCATAATATCCCTGTATTCTTCCCTTATAAGACCAATTATTGAGTACAATGCCTCTTTCGGCATGTACCTCACAAAGCACATGTGTCAGCTGGAGAGACTACAGAGGTTCCTCACCAGGAGAATCCAGGACCTCAAACATCTACCCTACACAAAACAAACTGAGTAAAAACCAAACCAATAAAAACAGAAAAGTGAAAAAAAATCACTCCAAGTCCAAAGGAATAAAGTTAGCACTTTTGTTTACTGAAATAAGCAAACTTCATCAGACCTACACAGACAGGCTAATAGCCCTGTCCCTCTACTCAATTTCATACAGACTCTTCAGTGGTGACCTCCCTCTGGCATACAAGGCAATCTCAGACCCCACCTTGATGGGACTGATGCATATTCGCATGTCAAGCTCTACTTGAGTTACCCACACTCATAACCTCAACCTGGTCTGTGACATCAGTAGGACTTGTTGGCAGAACAGATTTGTGTCCCAGAGACTCCCCCCTTCTGTGGAATAGACTCCCTCTCCACATCAAGCAGAGTACCTCATTAACACTTTTTAAGCACAACCTGGATAACTGGATGGGGAACAGAAAATATACCCATGAGATTCCACCTGTGTCCTTGCTGGACAGGAGCAGTGGGTGCTGATTTGTTGGAACATGGGCTAAATTCTTGACTAGGCTTGTAAGGGCCTGAGGGCCAATAGCATAGTAACTTCCTATGATCCTATAACAGTGTAACAGTCTATTGTGTTTGTAATCATCTTGCCATGCCTCTCAGCCATCCAGATTTTCACAGATTGTCCCGATTTTTGCCTCATATGTTTGGTCTGTTCCCCATAAAATAATTGGCTTCTGGACAAATATCTGAGGATTGAAATCACTAAATAATGGAAATACATTTGAGTTTCAGATTTTGTATTCTTCAGGAAATGTAGGTGAACACATCCTGTTATTTTAGGTATTTTAAATTTATAATACAAAGTTAGGGGCTCGTTACTGGTAAGGACAGCAGCAGAAATAAATCTTTTCTTTTGCCATTGTCTTTGTTGTTCAGTACTGGCAAATTTTACTGCCTATTGCAAGACCCATCCATAACAAGTTAAGCAGGGAGTGCTTAACATTTGTTAAGATCTGGCATCATGCTATAGTAGTACTTAACTTATTTGTGTTTTTCTGAATATTGCAGCATGATCACTGTGCTCCATGCACCACAATAATATTTCCAGTTTCAAACTTTAATCAAGGATTAGGTACAAAAACTTTGTACACTATCAGCTAATTATATATGCAAATGTCATATGTCTCACAAGGCAGTCTAAGTTCACATCCATTTGCTCCCAAGACTTTCTGTAGTTAGGTTACTTAATAAACATTCCAAAACATTCTATGTTACTAATGTAGTATGACTGACTGGATCACACAGGGTAATGGGCTGTAGTTTACACACTACTCAGCATAATGTAAACATTTACACTGAGCAGCTTTATGTGACTATCATTCATTCTGTGGAGGACATCTCCTGCATAACCTATTTTATTTATTTATTTATTTATTTGCATTTGTTTACCGGGATGGTCCACTGGGCCAAAAAGTGCCCATTTTCAGTGGAGGCCTGGGGAGAAAAACTCCACAGTGATTTATACAAAAAAACAACACATCTAGCGAATACAAGAACTGACATTGAAATAGGTTTTTAACAAACTAATAAGGCAATGAGGCAATACAGTTATAGATAAGACTAATTACTGATTCTACTAGTTTATGTAATTACAGCAATAGATTAATAATCAGGAGATAGGTAGGTTTAAGGAGCTAGGTAGGATGGAGAAAGAGAAAGGTAGGGGTGGTAGTGGGTAGACTGAATGATGTGTTTTTATCAGTTATGCTCATGTGATTTGTTCATAAAATTACTATTTTGAAATCAGAATATATAAAGATTTAATAGTTAACATACTGTGAAACTTTTTGTACTTATGTATAACATTAATATTTTTTTAATATTCACCTTACAAATTTTCAGCATATTAATTCATTACCATATGTTGAACAAAATGCAGGCTTTCTGTATTTTTTCTCACATATTTCATGTGTTCATCACAATTTTACCTTTACACAACAGTATTTTTTGTACCTTACCATTTTGAACACTTTCCTATTCTCACACCCTATTGATCTGTCCGATACTCTATATGAAACATATAGTTCCAGTACTGGTAGTGAGCAGGAGTCATTTGGGTGACATCTTCAACACTATTTTGAAGATTTCTCATACACAGTGGTCTTTTTAACCTTAGTGGGAGAACTATAGCTAATTCAACTGGTGCCTTGGGCAGTCCACAGACTGACATTCTCTTCAACCCAAATTTGAGGAAGAGAAAAAAGTTCTGGTCTACCCACTTCAGCCTACTTTAGTCATGGTGATGCTCACTTTTCAGTAAACACTACGCAGGGTCTGCTATGACAGGGTTATACTGTACTTTGCTTATACAGACCATGCTTTCTTTTATATTAGCTTACTGTGTGCTGCTTGGCTCAAGCAGTGCCTTCCCTGGGTCTTGTGGAATGGGGGCACATGCCCATTCAGCTACTTATTGATCTGATGTTGTTGCCTTCATTTGCTGTTGAACCTACGGGTTTCGGATAAAAGCATTGGATCCAACTTGGCCGTATACTAAAGCTGTAGGCTCCAACATCTGAGCTCCTCCCCTGCCCATCTCCTCCAAATCCCACAGATCTTATTTACTGTGTTTCGATAAGCAACAGGTGCCACAGCTCTTCAGGGAAAATCCTTGGTCTGTGATATTTTCTCAACCTTTTTTCTTAGGTTTTGATTTCTTCTATTGCTGCTAGCTTCTCCGCTGTTCTTTGCAGGTGGCTTGTGGAATTTTAAAGTTAAGATCATTAATAAAGATTGAAAAGAGAAGAGGGCCTAATATAGAGCCTTGGTGTACTCCAGTGTTAACAGGGAGAGGTGTAGATAAATTATTATCCCAGAGAAGAGTTTGATGCCTGTTACCTAAATAGGATTTAAACCAAAGTATTGCCTGTGGGTCAAGCGATAGGGCTTTTAGTATATCAATAAGTAGGTGATGGTTAACCATGTCAAAGGCTTTCAACAGGTCAATAAATAGTGCAGAGGAAAGAGAGTTATTATTGTGATGTTTGTTTATACAGTCAGAAAAAGATAGCAAGGCAATGGTTGTACTATGGTAAGGCCTAAAGCCATGCTGACAGTTAGCAAGTAAATTATTAGAGAGAAGGTGGATGAGTAGCTGTTGGTGGATACATTTTTCCATTATTTTTGCTATTGGAGAGAGTAAGGCTATTGGTTGAAAGTTAGAAATCTCAGTAGAAGAACTACCCTTATGCAGAAGGATGATGTATGTGACTCTCCAGATGGAGGGGATTGTTCCTTCTGTAACTGTTATATTTATAAGGATGGATATAGGATAGAAAATGGCTTTAGATGCTATTTGTAGGTATTCAGCTGGTAGACGGTCAGCTGAAGGGGTGCATGGTTTGAGTTTTTGAAGGAGGGAACAGATGAGGGATGTTGGTACTGGGTGTAGATGAAAAGAAGGAGCTGGGCTATTTATGCTGACTGACAGGGTAGTGCTAACAGGGGTAGTGTATTTGCTAGAGTTTAAATAGCTTCGGTGAAGTAGTTGTTGAAGGCATCAGCAATTTGCTTAGAGTTATTCTGGGTAATACCTGATGGGGTGGGAGCTTTGGAGTGCCCTGGCTGAAGCAGTTTGTTAATGCCTGACAAGAACTTTTGTGGTTTATGCTGGTGGGTTTGTTGTAGGTGAAGGTAAACTTTTTTTTGTCGAGCAGAATTTCTTTTTTAGTAGTGCTTCTTAACTGCTTAAAGTAAATATGGTCTGCTGTTTTTTTTAGAAGCTCTCCATTTGGCCCATATTTTATTACGTAGGAAGATATTTTGTCTAGTTTCTTTAGTGAGCCACATAACAATTTTGGTCCTCATTCAGGTAGAGCGAGAGGGGGCATGGCAATCAAGGATTTGTAGGAATTTTGTATTGCAGTAAGTTACTGCTTCATCCAGTTGAAGATGATATAGTGGTGACCAGTCACATGCCTCAAGTTTATTTTGGAAGTTTTCTGGATTAAAGAGTTTTTTTGAGCATGGGGTTTTGAAAATATTTGGATTGGGGCTATGGATTTTTTTTGTTTAATTATATGGGTTAGAGAGTGGTCGCTAATGTTGTCTGGAAGGGTACCTGGTTTATATGTATGGGGATGACTGTTTATAAGGATCCAGTCTAGGGTGCTTTCTTTATTCCCTGGATTATGGATACTAGTAGGGGTGGTTAAAATTTGGGAAAAACCATATAGATTTATGTGGATGGTATGATTAGGGGAGCTGTAGTTAGCCCAGTCTATATTAAAGTCACCTAGCACTATGGTTTCCAGAGGTAGGTGAGTGGAGAGGCAACTGAGGATATTTTCAAGAGTATTAATATTATTTCCAGGGGGCAGATAGGAGCAAATTATGTAGATAGATTTACAGTTGTTGATTTGAAGTTTGACAGTAAGGATTTTAGCATTGGTATTTGAGGGTAGTTACGCACTGAAGGCTGTAACTTGAAGTTCAGATTTATAGAGGATAGCTACTCCCCCACCCTTTTTGGTCTTCCAATCACATCTCAGAATGTTATATCCAGGAGGGGTAATTTCCTGGTCCTGAGTAGTAGGCTTTAGCTAAGTTTCTGTAATACAGAGGATGTCAAATGAGTGTACTTCTAAGAGTGCATGAAGGTGGGTTATTTTATTGTTAATACTACGGATGTTGAGATGGGCTATTAGGAGAGAGTTAGAGGGTCTTTTTGGGGTATGGGTATTGGAAATTTGGTTCTGTGGTTCCTTGGTAATTTTATTAATAGGGCCAGAGTTTGGATGAATGTCACCATTTAGGGGTTTTGTTTAGGTCTTTATATAAGCTTTATGATTTTATAATAGTTATTTAGGGTTTTTTTGTCTTGGAAATAGATAATATGGGTGAATCTATGATACTTTGGAAGTGGAGGTTATGTTTATTTAGTTGAGGGAGTTTACTTGAGAAACTGATTGTGTTTGCTGGTGGGTATGGTGAAGTTCACTAAGTGAAAATGTTCATAGATGGTTAGAGTATAGGGAATAGATAGTGAAGCTATAATAGTTATTATGAGTAGTAGGCTTGTGTAACTAGTCTTATGCATTTGGGCCATTAGGAGGAGAAGGATAAGAGGGAGAGAGTATGTTGTAAGATATAATATAGGTAATGGTAGGAGAGAAAGATGGAATAGAAGTTTATAAGTTATTAATAAGTATATTTGGAGTGGAGAAGGTAGAGAGAGGTCATATAAGGTGTAAAGTAGCTTTAAGGAGTAGTAGGAAGTAGAGGCGGGGTACCTAATGAGCAGGAGTCAGTGGTTGGGTGATGGGGGAAGGGGTGTGGTTACAGAAGTATAAGGCTAACTGCACTGAGGGTGGGTGGAATTTGGGGGTAGGGTAGGGTAGCGGAGTGACCCTGCAGGGCAAACGGAGCAGGTTAGAGCAAGTGAAGACAGTGCAGCAGAAAAAGAAGTATCAGCAATAGTTATCTAGTAACGAAGGTAAGTGGGTAAATAATGAATACTATAAGGGAAAAAAGACTAGGATAACAAAGTGAAAAAAAAGAGAGTTTGAGATATAGCAAGGAGGGAGTGGATATATAGGAGTTAAAGGAGGTAGGGAGTATGTTTTTAAAAATGAAAAGTACAGCCAGCTTTAGGTACTGAAGCCACAGAAGAAATATTATCATTCTAGTTATTCTGTGTGTAGGTGTTGTCACCTAGTGGTAAAAAGTGGAATAAAAAGGATAGTAGGAAGAAGAGATATATTGGTCTTAGTTTGAATTAAGTGGTTTGCAGGGTTTAGTGATTGGAGGGGGGCAGTAGCAAACGGTCTGCGGTAGGCTGCTTAAAAAACGCACACTCGGGAGGGCAGACAAGCACAGTAAATGGGTATTATTGGGTGTATATATATATATATATATATATATATATATATATATATATATATATGTGTGTGTATATATATATATATGTGTATATATATATATATATATATATATATATATATGTGTGTATATATATATATATATATATATGTCTATATATATATATGTGTGTGTGTGTGTATATATATATATATATATATATATGTATCTATTAGCAAATGAAGTGAAATCCCAACCACGATGAAAAGATACCAAAACCTCCAATAATAAACCACTTGAAGTTGAACAGAAGGGTTCCAAGAGCATATATAATCCAAAAGCTTTATTTACAAAAAATGAGCGCTTTCGCGTGGTCCATCCACGCTTCTTCAGATAATAATCACTAAACAGCTGTTGCACATTTATACTTCCGCTAAGCGCGGGAAACTAATTGAATAAAATAAAATAAAATAATTCCTTGTTTTTAAAACATAGTTATTTAAAATTAAAACCATGTATATTGCATATAAATAAAAATATACATATTTCCTAAACATCCAAATGTGGATCAAAGGAAAAAAAAAAATACAAAATCATGTATATAACTAATCATATTGTATAACAGTATATTATATGTAATGCGTACATCTATTATAGTTAGGTTTCACATAATTCCGATAGCAAAGCCAGTAAAGCATATTTTATCTATATATGCTTTAAGAAAAGTATAGCATGAATCTATCCAAAAAAAATGCCATACATAGAATAAATCATATATAAATAATAAAATAAAATAAAACAATAGACATGGATATACATGGTTTTAATTTTAAATAACTATGTTTTAAAAACAAGGAATTATTTTATTTTATTTTATTCAATTAGTTTCCCGCGCTTAGCGGAAGTATAAATGTGCAACAGCTGTTTAGTGATTATTATCTGAAGAAGCGTGGATGGACCACGCGAAAGCGCTCATTTTTTGTAAATAAAGCTTTTGGATTATATATGCTCTTGGAACCCTTCTGTTCAACTTCAAGTGGTTTATTATTGGAGGTTTTGGTATCTTTTCATCGTGGTTGGGATTTCACTTCATTTGCTACTATTGTTTTGTTTTTTGGTGAAATCTACCATCTAGCAGTGACGCCGACTTTCTCTTTGCATTTGCTGTTCCTGTTTTGGTTGGCGGCCACAGCACACGATGGAATCCGCTATTCATCACGATCTGGAGCCGAGGGATACACCCACGATATGGGATGGACTTATACACTTAGACAAGAACCCTTTATTGTCTCTGGATTTAACAAGCGGAACTGGACAGACTCATACATGTGATAATGGTGAGAACCTTTCTGACTTTTACCCTCTATTGAAATCTTTAGAAGATAACTTATACCAGCTACAGAAATATGCCTGGCAAAGGTTACATCTAGAGGCGTGCATACACTTTAAAGTAGTCCCCAGAGGCATGCGGGTTTTCTGCATGCCTACCTATGGGGACGCACACCCTGAACTTCTTAAACAGTGGCAAGATTTAAATATAGAATTAGGGTTTAGCTATGCCAAACTCATGCTAAATTATTTTGCACCTCTAGAAACAGATCTGAGGAATAAAACGGATGTGATATACAAGCAGATAACTGAACGTTTTACTTCGGAATACTGCACAGATAAAATTAATCACGTATTTTCACAAGTGAATGCATTTAGTGACAGACTTAAGACCACTAAACAGAAGAAATTATTACGTGATTACAATGATTTCCAGAAGGGCCAAGTGTTCATTTGGCCCAGACATCAAACATCTAATTCATCTACTTTGTTATCACAATCGGAGATATCTACAAACACAAATGGACTGAAACAAATGTCTAACATTCCCATAGCTGCTCAGCCACTGCCTCAGATGCCTGCATCCATGTTTCATGGAGAAACACATATGCCAGCTTCTTCGGGAATTCATAACAATGAAGTTTCTATAGTTGACACACCCCCTCCTAATCAAGAAGCTTTCTTCACTCATCCACTAGCTCCAGCTGCGGGAGCTATCCCTAAGAATACCTCTAGCGCATTACCATCATCGGCTACTTTTTTACCCTATCAGAAACGGCAGTTTGCGCAATCAACAAGAGGGCGGTCTCACAGCAGGGACTCCCGCAAGAGAAAATATTCAGCGGAACAGTTTGCGCAGACCAGGAGAAGAAAGAACTGACTTCTGGTTTGCTTTATAATTACTCTTGCCATATTTTGGATGAATCAAGTATTAGTGTTCTAAATCGAGGGCTGAGTTTTATACCAGCGGCTCCTGCCATATTAACAGCTACATTGATTGATCTACGTTTATTCTGTAGAACACTGAGTTTAAAATTATTGTTTAATACTAACCCTAGTAATGAACAGGAACCTAAACGTTATAGAAACAGAAGTGTTTTTACACCGACCATGCCATCACATATTGAATGTTTTTTAAGGGTCTGTGAAAACCGATATTACCATCTGTTCAATAATGTGATTAAAAAAGGTAGATTTTACAATCTTACACCAGCAGAAGCACGCTCCCTTAATGAACTCAGACAGAATCCACATATAGTTGTTAAACCTGCAGATAAGGGAGGGGGAGTGGTAGTTTTGGACAGTCATGTATATGTCACCAGCATGTTAGATATGTTATCTAATGTTGATACATACACTCCATTAACTTTAAAAGAAGTAATAAACATTGTGAAAATAGTGAAAGATGTTCTTTATGACCTCCTCATGTGTCGTCAAATAACTTCAGAAGTCTATGAATTTCTATATATAGAATATCCCACCATACCAATAATCAAAGGGATACCTAAAATACATAAAGAAGAATATCCCGTTCCCCTTAGACCCATTGTATCAGGGGAAAATTGGACTACAGCACATGTTTCTATCTTTTTAGAAGATACCTTAAGACCAGTAGTGGATCAATTTCCTACTATACTTAAGGATACCCATGATCTACTTAATAGTATAAATAAGCTACAACGAAATAATAGACAACAGAACATACTAATAACGATGGACATAAAGAATCTATTTACATCAATACCGAATGATATCGGCATAGATTATATAGGAGACCTATTAACTAAAGAAACTATTTTCTCTAATGACAGAGTTATTTTAGTATGTCAGCTTCTAGATTTAGTACTTACAAACAATGCTTTCATATTTGGCGATACGTACTATTTGCAAAAATGGGGGGTAGCCATGGGCACCCCCTGTGCAAATACGTACACCAATTTGGTAGTCCTTTGGTGGGAAAATCTATACCTTTTTAGCAATGAGAAATTCAAATTTGTTAAGTTCTACAAGCGTTTTGTGGACGACATTATAATTATTTGGGAGGGCAGTATAGAAACATTTGAGACATTTTTACAATATTTAGGAACCACTACTACTTTCTTAAAGTTTACTAAAGAAATTTCTACCACAGAAATAAATTTTCTTGATGTTACACTCACATTAACATCAGAGGGTAACATAACCTCTACTTTATATAGGAAACCGGTTTGGAGAAATGCCATTTTGACATCTGATAGTATGCATCCTAGGCATACTTTCCATGGCATAGTGAAAAGCCAGTTTATAAGAATACTTAGACTTTGCAGCACGATCGAAGATTTACTGAAAGAAGCCCATTCTATGGAAACTATATTTATTAATAGAGGGTATGATCCTGATATGGTTAAACACGTCAAGCAAGATGTCCTAGGACATAAAATACCTATAGAAAAGGACAATAAAAATAAATATACATATTATAATAAACATCCCTTTAATTATAATATAAGGGATGATGGAGTTGATAGATACTTAAAATATACTATTACATATACTAGTGATGTCAAGAATATACAACAGGTTATCGTAGATAACTGGCACATTTTAACAATTGATTTGCAAACTAAAGATATTGTGGGCAAGAATCCCAGATTCCTATATAAGAACAGCAGGAACCTTAAAAGGATCTTGTGTGGTGACCACAACATTGAAGTTAATAGGAAAGAAGAAGGAGTAAATAGCCTACATCGACTGAACAAAGGCACATTTGCATGCAATAGATGCAATAGATGCAAATATATAACAGAAATACAAGTTTTTCAACATCCGCATACTGGTTACATGTTCAATCCGCATTTTTATGCTGATTGTAATACACGTAATTTGATTTATCTTGCCACATGTACTATATGCCAGGCATTCTATGTAGGGCTAACTAAGAGGAGGCTACAAGAACGCATATACAACCATCTATATGACATCCGCAAGACTGTGGAAACTAATGCTTTAGCTAAACATATTGTTGAGCATTCCACTCACTCTTTTTGCTTCAGGGTTTTACAAGTGCTACCACAAAATAACAGAGGTGGGGACCTGGAGAACAATTTGGCTCTTGCTGAGTTGAATTGGATATTGAAATTGGGCGCACATATACCTCCAGGCATAAACAACTACCTATCTATTAAGCCTGTACTTATATCTAGAAAGTAATTGTTTACATGGTCCATATATATATATATATATTTTTATAGATACATTCAGGGAAATAGTATATATATATATATATAGATTAGATATTCTTTTTTGTTATATATATATACATATATAGATTTCATTATATATGACATGCTCACTTCCTATATTGATATAGATATGTGCTATACATATGTAATTAACAATTGTTATCTAGCTTTTATATTGAGCAATATAAATATTTGTTATATACACATAAATAAATAGCATATATATGCATTATATAACATTAATTTCTATTTATTAATACATATATTTACATTCATATTTAAACATCTTAAACTTGAAATTCATTTACCATTGATAGAGTAGAATAGCGCCATAGTTGTTGTCCATTGTTTTATTTTATTTTATTATTTATATATGATTTATTCTATGTATGGCATTTTTTTGGATAGATTCATGCTATACTTTTCTTAAAGCATATATAGATAAAATATGCTTTACTGGCTTTGCTATCGGAATTATGTGAAACCTAATTATAATAGATGTACGCATTACATATAATATACTGTTATACAATATGATTAGTTATATACATGATTTTGTATATTATTTTTCCTTTGATCCACATTTGGATGTTTAGGAAATATGTATATTTTTATTTATATGCAATATACATGGTTTTAATTTTAAATAACTATGTTTTAAAAACAAGGAATTATTTTATTTTATTTTATTCAATTAGTTTCCCGCGCTTAGCGGAAGTATAAATGTGCAACAGCTGTTTAGTGATTATTATCTGAAGAAGCGTGGATGGACCACGCGAAAGCGCTCATTTTTTGTAAATAAAGCTTTTGGATTATATATGCTCTTGGAACCCTTCTGTTCAACTTCAAGTGGTTTATTATTGGAGGTTTTGGTATCTTTTCATCGTGGTTGGGATTTCACTTCATTTGCTACTATTGTTTTGTTTTTTGGTGAAATCTACCATCTAGCAGTGACGCCGACTTTCTCTTTGCATATATATATATATATTATATATATATATATATATATATATATATATATATATATATACATGTGTGTGTGTGTGTATATATATATATATATATATATATATATATATAAATAAAGCGGTGGTGGTGCTGCGGTAGCATTGTCGCCTCACAGTAAGACGTTGTCCGTTTCATTCTCAGCTAGAGCATCTTCTGTGTGGAGGCATGCGTGAATGGGTGTACCTTCGTTGAAGGTTGTGTGTCAGGGCTGGCAACTCGGCACGTAAAAATCTACTGCCAATCATTAGCGGACCGGAGTTCCGCTGTGGCGACCCCTAACCGGGAAAAGCCGAAAGACACAGCAATATATATATATATATATATATATATATATATATATATATATATATGTATATATAATCAGCAAAAAGGAGAAACCAACACACAACTAATTCCACAAAAAGATAAAATACGAACGGCTTTAATTCCAGATTCACAGCAGCAGCTTATTCAGTAAGCGCTTTCGTCATCACAACTTCCTCAGACCGAATAAAACCAATTAGGAATAATTTCCTTTTATATAAAACTCATTCATCAATGAGCACAATTATACAATTATCTTAAAGAGCAGCACACTTATAAAAATATTCATGACCAAACAAAACACATTATCCAAGCCATGTTTGCCATTATTATACTAACGTTTCAATTTTTTCTTTTTTAAATATACCTTAAAATTTTCTTTCTCATTTATTCCAGGAGGGTGACTTGCATTCAGTTTGACTATCCAGCAGTATTCTTTCCATTTTAACTCATCTTCTGCTGATAGTTTCATGTCATAATTAAACACTCTATCTATTACCATAAACTTAGGGGTCCCCCTACATTTACCATCCATAAAATGTTTACCCCAAGCATTATTAATATCGTTTTTTTGTATAGCATATAAATGCTCCTTTATCCGTTTACATAACTCTCTTGTGGTCATACCTACATAATATGAGGTACATTCTGAGCATGTAGACAAATATACCACATACTTCAGCATACAAATATTTTCATTCTGAGTATATATTAACATTTTATTCATACTAATTGGAATAATTCCTTTGTGTATATATTTACAAAAACTACAATTTAAACATTTTATCAACTTCTCTCTTTTTTCTTGTATATATTTAACCTTATCTTGAAATATATTTTTCAGATTTTTACCTTTTTTATTTACAAAAATAGGCTGTTCACCAGTAACATCTTTAATTTCTGGAAAGCTCATCAGAATTTTCCAGTTTTCCTTCAACAGACTTTTAATTTGTCCACCATCAACTGAATAAGGTACTACCATACCTAAACTATAGTCTTTGCTTGTATTGATTTTAATTCCTTTACTTTCATTTTGAAATTGCCCTATATTTGTATGTGTAACTCTAGACTTTTTTATATTCCTAATGCTATCCATTTCTTCTTTTTTGCTTTTTATAAATACTTCTGGGTAGCCCCTGACTACAACTTTTGACATAACATATCTCTTTCTTCACCATATTTCATATCACAGTCAGTTAGATCACTAACTCTTTTCAACTGTCCTGCTACAATATTATACTTAACATAACTCAGATGCATACTATTAAAATTCAAATATGTATTACTTTGGACACTCTTTTTATATATTTTGGCATAAAACCTATCTCCTTTCTTATATACCTCAACATCCAAGAAATAAATACTTAAATAACTATAATTCCAAGTGAATTTGAGATATTCACATGCAACATTAATTTCCTCCAAAAATGTAATAATTCAGTTAACTCACCCCTCTAAATTAAAAAAAAGGTATTCAGTAAAATGACCAAAAAACACATTTTTATAATGACTATTAGCTTTAATATATAACTTTTCCTATCTGGTCATAAACAAATTAGCATAGCTAGGGGCCATAGCAGCCTCCATAGCTACACCATTAATATATATAAATATATATATATATATATATATATATATATATATATATATATATATATATATACACACACACACACACACACACACACACACACACACACATATATATATATATATATATTTATTTATTTAACACTTGATTACTGGGGAAGTCCGACTGGGCTGATTACCCATTTTCAGTGGAGGCCTGGGGAGAAAAGCCCCACACAAAAATAAACACAATATGACAATAAAACAGCATATCAGAAGAATTTACAGATCATAAACAAGGCATACTGTACATTTAATTAGTATACACTAATAATTATCCAAATAACATACAATAACCTATAAATTATTTTCAAAAGTTAAGTATACATCAGTGAACTAAGTGGTAAAATTAGAAAGAGGGTGAACAAAGGTAGGGAAATGTCAAGTAAATTATACATAAAATAGTGTGTTTAACAGACCTTTGTTTACAGTTGTATTTTGTCTGCTGTGGTGTTCTGACTGCTGTTTTGTTTGTTGGACTATGGCTGGCCCTAAACCAGCTGGTTTTAAAAAATGTAGCAGTTGCGGGTACAAGATCCCACTATTCAGCACATGCTGACTATGTCATTTGTCTCGGGACAGCTCATCTAGCCTCTGCTTGTTCCATCTGTGCCAGTTTTAACCAGTGGACACTTATTAACCGCCGGAACAAGCTTATTTTGAAGGGCATTCTTTCAGGCTCTTCTGCTTCTTCTTCAGTCACCCCTTCCACTTCCGTGGCTCAACCTCCTTCTAAGAAACATAAAAAAAGGAAGAGGTCCCCCAGCCGATCTCACCTCTCTGGGGATCCTCCTACCAAAATCCTGAGGTCCTCAGAGCCAACAGCTTTGGCTGTGATAGTCATTCCAGGCTCCCCTTCTCATTGGAGCCACAGTTTCTCACCCAAATCTGTGTCCTCTAGACCCATGTCCCCTCACTTACAACAGCCAAGACCCTCTTCCAAGCCTGCTTTGCTAGCTTTATCTGCTAGGTCCTCCCGTAGCCACTCCAAGGCTGAGGTGGACAATATGATGATGAAATTCCTCAAGGCACAGATCCATCTATGGATCTTGCCTGCTACATCCCCTGCTGGGTCCACGAGCAACATCCCTGCCTTTACTCCTATTGCTCCTTCTCCAATCTGACCCTGGATTTCAGAGTTATTGGGGCTGAGCCTCCCTGGAGCTGAGACTTCAGACGCAACAGGTACAGTTATCTTGACTCTGATGGTCTCTCTGTCTCACCTGGCACTGACTGTTTCAGAGTCTAGCGATTCTTGGACCCGTAGCATTGGTGCCATTTCCGAGGGGTTGACATCGGTTACAAAATTTTCAGAGTCGTCTTTTCCTCTCAGAACCTTGTTGTTTGACAGTTTGGCTATGCCTCCTCACTCAGATCTGTGAGTGGTTGGGGCTCACAGAGCTTCTCTGTTGACACCTTTGGGTCCAGCGGAGATGTCTGGGGTGTTCTGATCTCCCTTGGCTTTCAAGGTGGTGGAGAGGGTTCTCTGTACACCCAGAAGAGCCTTGACTCTGCCTGCTTCGGATTCTGTCCCCCCAGATTCATCTGTGCTTGAGGCATCTAGTCTGTCCCTTCAGGGCAGCCTGCTTCCCATGTGGAACCCCTGGAGTCTTCCAATACCTCTTTGGAATACCCCACCGAAGACGTCCCTTGGAAGCCTTCGTGTAGAAGAAGACACCTGAATTCCCCATTGGAATCCCTCACTGAGCACACCAATCTTGATGAAGGATAAGGGTCTCCCAGATCTCCACCCGAGGATGTCTCATTTGGGCACATCATCGAAATTCTTCACCAGAAGGATGGTCGGTCTTCCCAAAGCATTAACCAGAGGAATCAGTGTTTCAGGAAGCTTTTGGATCAGGCCCATCTACTTCTTAGATGTCACCTCCTTATTGACTTTGTGTCCAGCAGGGCATGGAAGGAACTGGACAGAGTGGAACTAATTCCTAAGAGACCAGATAAAATTTTTAGTGCCCCTCCTGACCATCCACATTGGACTAAAGGGATCCCACTCAATGTCATGGTGGTTGCAGCTGCCACCAAAAAGGAGCCAGTCCAACAGAGCTCCACTGTCCATCCCCCTAACAGGGATTCTAGGGCTTTGGACAGATTCAGAAAGTGAATTTCTGCTTCAGTGACCTTCCCTTTACAAATGCTGAACTACCTGGCACACGTAACACGGCTACAGAGGAACTCTCTAGTTCAGCCCCAGGGTCCATGGCCACTGAGGATTAGAAGTCCTATTCCTCAAGAATGACCACCTTCAAGTCTTTTTCCAACTCGTCCATAAGGTTAATTTGACACGCAGCAGAGAGTGCCTCAGAGGCAGCTACATCAGGCATTGCGATTAGACGCCACGCCTGGATGCGGCTGTGTGATTTTTTTGGAACCCTATAAGACGGCTTTTGTCAATGCACCTTTCAGTTGATTGACCCTTTTTGGTCAAAGGTTAAAGACACTCTCTCCCAAAGTGAAAAAGATGGAAAGACCTTGTCTGCTGTTGGGATACATTACTGTACCCCACAACAGTCTTTTTCCAGGGACCAGGTAAGAAGTTGTGGTTCCATAAGTGGCAGGGTCCTTTTTAGGATTCACCAGGAGACCATTCTCCTAGAGACAGAAGGGGAAATGATTATAATAACGGGGGGCTTTGGTCTCACCACAACCCCTAGGGTGTTCAGCAAGTGCAAGGCAGGGATATCAGCTCACTTGAGACTGCAAGGATTCCAGCTGTTTCCTTACTTAAACCATTGGCTTTTAACTGCTTCCACCAGGCATCAACTTATTCAAACCAGAGATTACCTACTTTGGCTGGCCTTGACCGTGGGCATAGCAATCAATGTAAACAAATCCCATGTGGTACCTCTTCAGGTCATAGACTTTATCAGAGCTCATTTGGATACCCCTTGTTCCCTAGCACTTCTTATTCCAGACAGAATCTCCAGTCTGAGATCTCATGTCAGACAGGTTATAGACACTCCTTTGCCCTAAGCCAGTCTTGCTCTTTGGGCCTTGGGATTCATGGCAACGGCAATCACTCTGGTGCCCTTAGCCCACCTTCACATGAGATTGCTTCAATGCAGTACAATGGTCACTATTGCATTATCCTCTGAACCACCATGTCAGGAACTCATGGGCATTCAAACAGTCTCTAATCTGTGGATGCAATCAAACAACCTTGTTCAGGGCAGTCTTTCATCCATCCTCCCTCTTCGGCTACTGTGAACGCTTCCTAGCTAGAGTGGGGGGGTACTATCTGGGACAGAAGACACATGGCCCCCCCTAGAGACCAATTTACATATAAATGTTCTGGAGATGAGACTGGTGCGTCTTGCGTTGCAAGCACTCCATTCCTCTCTCCCCAAAGGAACTATTGTGATTCAGACAGACAACATGTCAATAGTCTGGTACATCAACAAGCAAGAGGGAACCAGGTCTAATCCCTTGTGTTGAGATGCCATGAGGTTGTGGCAATGGGTGATATCTTCAAATCACTTTCTCGTAGAGACTTACATTCTGGGAAAGTCAAACATTCTAGCTGACAAGTTCAGAAGAACCATCTTGATGCCGCACGAGTGGTCTATAAACCCGGTAGTGGCGAATATGATCTTCCAGAAATGAGGTCAACCTTGCTGTGACCTGTTTGTGTCTCCCTCCAACACCAAGTGCAGCGAGTTTTTTGCCCTGCTCCTTCCACAGGGACAATCACCAAGAGATGCTCTAGTCCATGCTTGGCCTCCTGGTCTACTATATGCCTTCCCAGTCATTCCCAAATTTCTTCAGAAAGCATAGAGATTAAAATGCCAAGTCTTCCTCATTGCCCCATTTGACCTTGTCAGTGTGGTTCCTCTTCCTTTGGTCTCACCTGGTCAGTCTGCTGTGGACTCTGGATCCCTCTCCAGATCTATTGTCTCATCATTCGGGGCACTCCCATCCAGATCTTCTCACCTTGAGACTGACCACTTGGTTTCTCCACTTCCAATGATGACTAGAAATCCCAGGCTTTCCTCTCCATTTGAAAAATTTTGGTTTTGTCTCACAAACCTTCCATGAGGAAACTTTACGCTAGTAAATGGAAGAGGTTTTCTGTCTGGGTCCATCAGAACAATTTAAACCCATTCTCTACACCAGTCCCCATAGTTTTGGAGTTTTTGGCTCACCTTTTTCATACCGGTGCAAGTTTTTCTACAGTTAAGGTGCACCTTGCTGCTGTTTGTAATTTTCATGTTCGGGAGAACTCCCTCTCACTGGCCTCATTTAAACTATGCATAATTTTCTTGAAGGATACCTTTCTTTTATGTCCGCCAATTAAGGAACCTGCCTTTCCTTGGGACCTCACCTTAGTTCTTCAGGTTTTGGTCTTGTCTCCCTTTAAACTTGCAGCAGAAGTAGACTAGATGTTCCTTACTTGGAAAACTATTTTCTTGGTGGCCATCACATCTTCCAAGAGAGTTTTGGAACTACAGGTCTTGTCATGCAAACTTCCTTATCTTATCTTCCATAAAAACAGAGTCACCTTACTTAATATTCCCTCTATTTTGCCCAAAATCGCTTCAGAGGCCAACTTAAGTGGTCATTAATCTTTTCGTGCTCTTTCCTAATTTTGAAAACAAGGAAGAGTATTTTCTCCATACATTAGATGTGCATAGACAGCTTTGCTTTTATTTGGACAGAACTAAAACTTTTGAAAAATCTGATCAACTCTTCATATTTTTTTTTTTAAGTCCAGACTGGGTAAACCAGTTTGCAAAGTTATTCTAGCTCACTGGATTACCAGTTGTATCGAACTTGCTTATTCCTCCAGAGGCCTTTCATTACCTGTTTGTGTTAAAGCTTATTCTACTAAATCAGTTTCTGTGTTATCAGCTTTTTGATCTAGGGTTCCCACAGATGAAATTTATGCAGCGGGAATATGGTCCAGCCGCCATACCTTTATTTTTCATTACAAGCTGGACGTTATGTCCAGGTGCAGGGCATCTTTTGGTTCCACTGTGCTCAGGAATATTCTTCCTTGAGGACCACCCAAGTTTTTTAGTAGCTGGGAACTCTGTCCCATAGGTTGAAGAGCAAATGAAGGCAACAACATCAGATAAAGAAGTTATGTACTCACCATAACATTCCATCTGTGTTGTTGCCTTTCATTTGCTCTTCAACCTTCTCTCCCTCCATCCTCCTGCCTTTTCAAGGACCTAACAGATATAGTTTTTGGACAGATGCTTCTGTTTCCCTCGGAGCTCCTGAAGTATCCTAGCCTGGCTGTCTACTTTATTTTAAGTAATATCTCTTGCCTTTGGGTGTTTTGTTATGTGATATGCTAGATTGCAGCAAACTCAATCTGAGGGATTTGAAGGAGAGCGACATCATGGGTAGGGTAGGAGCTCAGACATCATGGATAGGAGCTCAGATGTTGGAGCCTGCAGCTTTAGTATATGGCCAAGGTTGAAGTAGATTGAGGGACATAGGTTGAAGAGCAGATATGAGTGGCAACAACACAGATGGGACATGGTAAGTACATAACTTCTTTTTAATACTTGTTGTCGGTCCAACCAACACCATATCGACCTAAGATGAATGCAATGGCCCTTTGCTGCTCACTGCTATTCCCCTGTTCCACTCTTTCTGCAGCTGGGTATTAAATACTCAGGAGTTGCTGGTGCTTTCTGATCCATGCATGCAACTAGTTTTAGTTAATTGCTTACAAATATTCTGTCCCACTTGCTGCCAGTGAACAATCAGAGAAATGTTCTTAATAACCACCATTCCCCTCTCTGTGCCCAAAAGCAGCTGAAATAGTGGGCATGCAATTACTAAGGGATTTTCCACCTACCTTCATGAGTGATTCTGTCCCCGAGTAACTCCATCCACTTTTAGCTGGATTATTCTGCCTGTCTCATCTCTCTGGTCCAACCAGAGATTCAGATGTGGAACATATGTCCTGGATTACATACCCACAACTCTCCCCACCATGACAGATGAGTACTAAAATACCTCTTCATTCTCCTTTATCTACCATGCTGAGGAAGAAAAATATGCAGGGGAGTGTAAATCTTGGGGTAAGGATAATAAAAACTTAGAATTTAGAGTCTGGATTATATCCTATGCAGGAGGGCCAATTTGAAGGAGATTGGAGACTGTAAAGTGGTGACGGGAAAGCGTAGCTAGGCAGCATAGGATGGTGATCTGAAGGATGACGTTGGTGATCAAGAAGAGGAAGAGGAGTGTTGGGGCAGTGCCAAGGATCAACTGGTGAAAGTTGAAAAAGGGTGATTGTGAGGTGTTCAGGGAACAGTTAAGACAGGCACTGGGTGGCAGGGAAGAGTTACCAAATAGTTGTTAAGGGAGACAACTAGAATGGTGCTTGGTGTGACATTCAGACAGAGGAAGGAGGACAAGGAGACCTGGTGGTGGAACAAGGAAGTACAGGAGAGTATACAGAGAAAGTGGTTGGAAAAGAAGTGGGATTGTCAGAGAGATGAAAAAAGTAGACAGGAGTATAAGGAGATGAGGCGTATGGCAAAGAGAGAGGTGGTGAAGGCTAAGGATAAGGCATATGGAGAGTTGTATGAAAGGTTGGACACAAAGGAGGGAGAAAAGGATCTGTACTAATTAGCTAGACAGAGGGACTGAGCTGGGAAATATGTGCAGTAGATAAGGGTGATAAAGGATAATGAGGGAAATGTACTCACAAGCAAGGAGAGTATGTTTAGCAGATAGAAAGAATGCTTTGTGGGGCTGATGAATGAAGGGAACAAGAGAGAGAGAAGATTGGATGATGTGGGGATAGTGAATCAGGAAGTGCAGTGGATTAGCAAGGAGGAAGTAAGGACAGCTGTGAAGAGGATGAAGAATGGAAACGCTATTGGTCCAGATGACATACCTGTGGAATCACGGAGGTGTTTAGGAGAGATGGCAGTGGAGTTTTTAACCTGATCGTTTAATGAAATCTGGGAAAGTGAGAGGATGCCTGAGGAGTGGAGAAGAAGTGTTTTCGTACTGATTTTTAAGAATAAGGGTGATGTGCAGAGCTGTAGTAACTACAGAGGGGTAAAACTGATCAGTCACAGCATGAAGTTATGGGAAAGTGTAGTGGAAGCTAAGTTAAGTAGGGAGGTGATGATTAGTGAGCAGCAGTATGGTTTTATGCTGGGAAAGAACACTACAGATGCAGTGTTTGCTCTGAGGGTGTTATGGAGAAGTGTAGAGAATTTCAGAAGGAACTGCATTGTGTCTTTGTGGACTTATAGAAAGCATATGACAGGGTGCCTTGAGAGGACTTGTGGTAATAGAGGAGTTGTGGTGCTGTATGAGGAAGTCAGGAGTGGCAGAGAAGTATGTAAGAGTGGTACAGGATATATATGAGGGTATTGTGATAGTAGTGAGGTCTGCAGTAGGAGTGACAGATGCATTTAAGGTGGAGGTGGAATTACATCAAAGGTCAGCTCTGAGCCCTTTCTTATTTGCAGTGGTGACAGACAGGTTGACAGACGAGATCAGGCAGGAGCCCCCATGGACTATGATGTTTGCCAATGGCATTGGATCTGTAGTGAGAGTAGGGACCAGTTTGAGGAAACCCTGGAGATGTGGAGATATGCTCTAGAGAGGAGAGGAAAGGAATGAAGTTCAGCCGGACTAACACAGAATATATGTGTGTGAATGAGAGGGAGCCTAGAGGAATGGTGAGGATGCAGGCAGTTGAGTTGGCGAAGGTGGATGAATTTAAATACTTGGGATCAACAGTTGAGTAATGGTGAGTGTGGAATGGAGGTAAAGAAAAGAGTACAGCCAGGGTGGAGTGGGTGGAGAAGAGTGTCAGGAGTGATTTGTGACAGATGGATACCAGTAAGTGAAAGGGAAGGCCTACAAGAGGGTAGTGAGACCAGCTTTGTTATATGGGTTGGAGACGGTGGCATTGATAAAAAGGCAGGAGTCAGACCTGGAGGTAGCAGAGTTAAAGATGTTAAGATTTGCATTGGGTGTGATGAGGATGGACAGGATTCGGAATCAGTATATTAGAGGGTCAGCTCAAGTTGGACCGTTTGTAGACAAAGTCAGAGAGGCAAGATTGTGTTGGTTTGGACATGTGCTGAGGAGGGATGCTGGGTATATTGGGAAAAGGATGCTAAGGATGGAGCTGCCAGGTAAGAGGAAAAGAGGAAAGGCCTAAGATAAGGTTTATGGATGTGGTGAGAGAGGACATGCAGGTGGTTGTTGTGACAGAGCAAGATGCTGAGGACAGGAAGAAATGGAAACAGATGATCCACTGTGGCGACCCCTAATGGGAACAGCAAAAAGAAGATAAAATGAAAAATCACAATTATGGAAATGTTCCATGTTTACAGATTGCATCATATTATCGAATCTAATGTAGACAAAATATATTCGCTTTTATCATCTGAAAATGTACATTTGATCCTTTAGCTTAAAATGTTATGGGTCTTTAGAATTTCTGCTGCTATACTGTACCCTATAAGAAACATTAAAAGGAGTACATTGAAACTACACTTTGAAAAAATGTATTATTTGTTAGGTATTGAACCTTTTACTGGTTTGGCTGTTACAGAATGCAGTAAGCATATCAGTAGGAACTCCTGAGAGCAACTCATGCTTTCTGCTCAGTGAGTATGTGCTTGCTACAAATTAAATATTTGAATTAGTCTGAACTGTTAATAATGTGTTTCATTTCTCTGCTAATTTCATTTAATTAATGACCACAACTGACAAATTAGCATGTTTTTGTGACTGAACTGAAAGACACCGTAAGGGATGTGGTGCCTGTATTGTTACAATGACCTGGTAGCACCATCTGCTTAATGCAAACAGCTTGTTTGCCTGTTGGCTTAATGAAGCAAACTGTGATTGTACCAGTAAACAACTCCAGTGAAGACTGCAATACTGATTGAAGCAGTGACAAACTGTGGTAGTTTCATTCTCTTCAATGATTTCCAATTAGTTAGTCATAAGTTGGTGTGTATGCCGTAAGCTTTATAAATCTGCCCTCACAGTGTCCTTGGCAACCCAAACAAAACAATTAAAAACAGACACAGGAGAGATGAGTACATGTTGTTTTTCTATACTCCTTTAGAAATGCCTGTGCTCTTAATTATTTCTTAATTAATTCTGTATGTATTTGCGCAGTATTTTTATGGAAATAAAATTTTTATCTCTGTCAGTTGTACATTTACAGGAGAGACTTTATGAGTCTTAATTCAATGGTTTCAGTGAAATTAAGTCTATTGTGGAAACAATCTTATTGCAAGTGAAAAGTCACCCAAAATGTTCTTAAAACAAGCCATGACCTGGCACAGAATCAAACAAATACATGTATCTTGTGGTTTATTTTCAATGGCTGAATCGTGTTAACATTTCATTGTATTTGCATCTTTATCTGTAATGCAGCATCACAGCTTTCTACGATGAATAAAAGAGAACCTTAAAACTGTTGCATGATTTCACAAGTGAAAATGCTGCCAACCTGTATTGTAGTTAGGATCTTGTGTGATAACAAGGGCATTTTGTAAGTTCCATGGCTCATTCCTTCATTGCCCTTAGATGTGATATTCTTTATATGTGAATGTCCATACTGACACACCAGATAATACTGAATACTGCTTGCAGCTACCTGATAATTAGTGAAACAGCTAAAGGCTTTTGTTTAAATTCCATCTTAAGATCATAAGATATAAGGAATTACAAGACATGTAAGTCATGCAACCATTTGTGTCTTTCTTGTACCCACCCTCATGAGGAAACTCTCAATTCTCAGAGAGCAAAGCAAGTCATACCTAGGATGAATTTGGAGATGCACATCCAGTTTTCACCCTTAAAGTATGCAAGGATGATAGTCTGATTAATGTATAAGGGCAGTTTATTACAGAGATGGGCTAAATGTTGTGTAATAAATCTGTCCTGACATTGTGTTTTGTTTTAATGTTGGTGGAGAGTCGAATCTTTAAATCTGTTGTTAGTGGAGGTGTTTATCTTGCTGAGATGTAGGAAATCAAGTAAGATTTGGTCCTTCAAGACACAGAATGTAAGACATAGATGTCCACATATGGGTTTATAAGAGACCAAGTACAGAGACAGGGTATCACACTTGTCTGTGTTGCTCAAGGGGTTCAAACCAGTAATCATCTTGGATAGGAAGTGCTGAGACCTTTCTAATAAACACAATAAGTCTGGACAGATACAATCCAATAAAAGCACTATACTGTATAATTGGTGGAATTTGAGCAGAGTACATTGAAACAATAACTTTTTTGTACTGAATGAAAGGCCTTTAGATATGACTTGTGCTAAATAGGATTTTCTGACCACTGCTCTACGTGGTGGTCAAAAGACAGAGAGATGTCAATTGATGTACCATGATCACTGATTACCGTGTTAGTTTGGAGATGAGCGCAAGTTATGGTATAATTTGGTGATGAGTTTTTTTTTTTCTCCAAATGCAACACTTCAAGTTTTTTGCATTTAATTCCAGTACACCAGTTAGTGAGGATTACTTCCTGCTGCCATGGTGCTGTGTCAAAGTGTGATCAAACATTAACACCCAACTTATAGTCATCAACAAACTTTGTTAGCTACAGATCTGGATTGACTGAAGATTTGAGAAGTTTATGCCAAATAGGAGTGGGTCCCAGCACCAATACCAGAGGTATACCACCAATTATTTTCTTTCTTAATTTGGATGGCATCTGTTGCTCTAACTGTGTGTTCTACTTTTTAGCCAGTACATGTCTATATATATAGATTTTTTACTTTATTTACAGTACCAGAATGGGAGTTGTCAAATGCCTTTGCCAGATCTATATGGACTGTGTGAATTAAATGTTCCATATCCAAAGCCTCTGCCATCCCCTCAAAGAAAGTGAGTAAATATGACCTCCTTTTGATATAACCAAACTGTTAAGTGACACAGTGTATGATATTTCTAATATCACAGTTTAGTAAGTCATTTATAGTGGCTCCATGGGATTGCAGATTGTTAAATGGTTGGATCTGTAGTACCTGGGGTTTGTAGTGGGGACCTCTTTTATGAAGGAGCATCATGATAGCAGTTATCTGTACTTTTAGGAACATAACTTGTGCTTCGGCTTAAGTTTAATCATTTTAGGAGGGATTCCACAAGGATATAGTTTGCAGTATTTATTAGGTATCTGGATATGTTGTCTGGTCCAACTTAAGTGCCACCTTTAAGAGCACAGTTAGAATACACTCCTTTAAAATCTTAACTGGTGCCAGGTTTACTAGGATTTGCAGTATTTTAATGACTGTTTCCTGGGTATTGCACTAAACTTAGATGAAGGATATATACTATGTTGCTTTTGGTCATACTGGACGATGTTATTTTGGATAGTTGAAAGCACTCCTTGGGTGTTGTTTCATAATCTTCTTCTTTTTTTTTTTTTTTTTGCTCAAAAAGTTTTTTATTGATTTTTTTCATTAAGGTATATCATATAACTTAATACATAATAACTAATAATTAAAACAAAATAGTTAACCATGTACAATATTTATATTGGCCTGAAAATTAATCAAATCATTTTCTAAGCTAATCAAGCTGATATCTTAAGAGAAAGAGTGTTTTCCAATCTTCTTTTTTACAATTATGTTTCATAATCTTTTGATGTAATTGAAGAAGGATTTAGAATCATCCTTGACTTAAGAGGCTAGTTCCAGTTCAAGTTTAGCTTTGCTTTTCCTGATGGTATCTTTTAGTTCTTTGGTAGTCCTTTTGACAGTATTTAATGTGGGTACATTTAGATTTTTATATAACTTTTGAAGTTTTTTTTCCTGTTGTTATAGAGCTTATTTGTGCTTATAGTTTGTTTCTGAATTTCCAAATGTATTTGGTTCAATTGAGGACTGCCAGACCTTAGCACTTTTCTAGGTATGAGAAGAGCTGGACTACAAGTAGCAGCTGATGTTGTGTGGGGGCTGTCGATATTCCAAGTAAATTTAAAGAGCTGATAATAGAGTTTGAGTAGGTCTGGTGTTCCGAAGTCCTTAAATTCAGATTTGTTCATCTGGGTTGGACAGTGTTTAAGACATTAAAGGAGAAGGCCAGTAGTGTATAGTCTGATTTAACAGGATGGAGATACTATGGGCACAGTACATGAGGGGGCTATATGGATAAGGAAAACATCCAGATAGTTTACCCCCTAGTTGGTTAAATAATTGTTCTAGGGAATTATCATGTATTACACCCAGGAATTTTTGGGTATATCCAACTTTTTAGGTGTAGGTACACCAGTTTATTTATAGTTAAAAACACCCATTAAAAAATCTTGCATTAACAGTCCCCTTATTGTTGCTTTTGTTCTGTCTCATAAATTTGTTTCCAGTTTGCAGCTTGTCTGAATGATTTTATTTGATGATATGTCTTACTTCTTTTTTTAATCTTTCCTGTCTGATCCCTCTCTTTTACTTCACATGGTCCCATTTCCACACTCCAGTGCTTTTATTTCTCCCCTTTTTGCCTAATGTCATCACTATACCAACCCAAGGTCTGAAAAGGCTTTGTTTTCTAAATATTCTGCTCTATTCTTTCTCTACCTTTTTACTATGAACCTGTCTGTGTAACCTAATCCATTGGTCTGCTTCTCTCCTCAAGCGCATGTATTGCCTCTCAACCGCATGCCTTTCTCTCCAGATATTAGACCATCTCCCGCTTTTCATGTTTTATTTCTTTCTGTCTCCTGATGTTGTTCTCACTTTTCTTCCTTTTTCTGCCTGCTTCTGGGTTAAATGTGGCATTGCAGTGTCCCCTTATGTATTCTGACAACTTTCCTTCTTTGATTTCTTCCCACTTCTTAACAATTTCTCAAATAATTGCTCTCTCTTAATTTAGTGCATAAATGTTGCCTATATGTCTGAACTCCCTTCCCCCCAATTCTAACATTACAAATTATCTTCCCCACCATCACCAATGTAGTTATCATCTGTTATTGCAACTGTCTTACTGAATTGAATGGCATCCTCTCTGTCTCCTCACCTCATGTGTTCCCTCACCCCTTTATATTCCCTTCCTGTTATTTTCCTTTATTTTTTCTGAATTAGGCAAATGTACATACCTATCTATGATGCTGTGTCTCTTTATTAGATTCAGTAGCCCTTGTACATTCCATGTACGTAAACTCAACCCCTCCTTCTCTTCCACTCTCCAGGAGTTAATTAGCCTGCCTTGTCCTCCACCTACCTTTTCTACCATTATTACCTATGCCTGTGTTTTCCTGCTGTTTCTCTGTCTTTACCCTGGCCCTGGCCTTTTTATTCTTTCTCTGTCTTGATCCTCTGCTTTAACCTGAACTCTTTTGAATTTATTATACCTGATGAACCCTCCTTTTCACTCTACCATGTTTTTCCTGATTACACGTTTGACCTTATTTCTTTCCTTCATCCTTAGTACAATTTGTTTTCTTGTCTGCTGTTATGCGTACATTACCAGTGCTGCCCCATGCGACCTAGATTTGGACTGGGCTCTCCTATCTGCCCTCTAAGGCGCCCATACTGTTGCCATTTGTAGTTAGCTTTTGGGTGGTCTTGTACTTTTATTAGGATTGTTGCTATTGCTGTATAATTTCTCCCCTTGTTAGCGTTTACTGTTTTGTACCTCACTTGGTTCTTGGTCTTCCCACCTGCATAGTCCAATCCATTCTTATACAGACGCTAAATACTAAAATTTTGTCTTTTTAAAATTAAAAGCACGGTAATGTCACATGTTTTTCTTATCTTGGCTACCCACATCTAATTACTTATTACACTGGAGAATATAAGGGTCCAACCAGTCTGTACCAGCCCCCCATGTAAGTGCTAGCCAAATTATCTTTTTATTTTATCCCGCTGTGGCCTATGGAAATGATAGGTCACTCTTTAATGCTTGTATTTTTTACCATTTTTTCCATTGTTTTTGTCTCTCCTTTTCTCTCTTTTCATTTTTTTTTAATTTTTTGGGTTCCTGAGTGAACCATCCACTTACTTGGCATACTTTTGTTTCTTGTATCATGCACACAGTGTTCATCTACTCCCCAACCTCTTTTCTTGGCCTCTTTAATTTGCTTTCTCATCTTTCATTCTTGACTGTTATGCCTTATTTGATTTGTCATCTTATTTTTCATTACTTCTTTATGATGTTTCTTTCCCTGCCACTCTTAAGCTCCACATTTCTTGTCTAGCTTAACTTCTTTGAAACTATCTTTGTTAGTCCCTTTCTCATCTCACTCTTCCTTTATCTGACTTTATTTCCTGTGCTTTTCCTCCCCTTTACTGCTGCATCATTTGTTTTATTCTGGCATGTACCTCCCATGCTGCCTGTCTGCCATGCCCTGTCACTTTAGGATTCATTCCTCCCTGCTCCCAATTCCCTGTGTGTAACATGCAAGCAACAGCTAGCATTTCAGTAGTTTAAAAACAATAAAGTAATGAAATTTAGATGCTGCCTCGAACTTCACTTTAGTCCATTCCTGTCTACAGTTTTTTTTTTAGTTCTGAGGCACCCTGTATTCAACATGGACACATTTTTTTTTTGCTTTGGCAGCATCTTTCTTTGATTTGTGCTGGACTGCTACCTGTGTTTTGCAGATTAATTTGTCCATCCTCTAACTGCTGCTCTCATTACTCAGAGGAGACCCAATTTGTTGTGCTCTTTTTCTCTCACCCCTTGTTCACAATTGTCTTACATACATGAGTGAAGCTTATTTGTGAAGGAACTTTTACAGTTTAAACTTTTGCATAGCTTTTATAGTACACCTGGTCTCCAGGTTGTAATAGCTATAACAATCTTAAACAGCTGCATTAATAATGTCACTCTCTGTCACAGCTATCCTCAGAATGCCTCAGGTTTTTTTTTTTTTTGTCTTTTTAAAATTAAAAGCACGGTAATGTCGCATGTTTTTCTTATCTTGGCTACCCACATCTAATTACTTATTACACTGGAGAATATAAGGGTCCAACCTAACACTCTCATACTGGGCGACTTCAACTACCCCTCCATTAACTGGGAAAAATACTCGTACCAATACACTTGCCCAATATTTCCTGGAATTCATTAATTCAAATGCCCTGGACCAGCTCGTTCTTACCCCCACTAGAGGTAGCAAAATCCTTGACCTATCATTACTAACATGGACGATTGTTGCTCTACACCAATAGTTAACTCCTCACTGGTTAGATCCGACCACAAACTAATAACCCTGGAAACCCCCCCCCCCCCCACAAAGGTAACCACCATGAAAAACTTCACCAAAGCTAACTTTGGGCTCCTAAAAACAGAGATGGCTAACTTCATGGCACCCATGCAAATGGAGACTAGTTGCATGACACACCAGTGCACTGTACAAACATGTACACAAATGCATGGACCTCGCCATACCCAATAGAATCAAGATGCTTTCCTCCAAAAAAAGGAAGCCAATCTGGTGGTCCCTGTCATAAACAAACTCTACAACAGAAGGAGGAAACTGATGCATAATAAGGTAAAGTCCCAACACTGGAAAATCTCCCTTATCAGCCTCAACAAAAAGTTGAGATCCCTCATCAAATCCTCTAAAGCTAGCTATGAAAACAGAATTGCAGAAGATAGTAAAGACAACCAAAAGGCCTTCTATAGTTATGTAAAGAATCTCCATGGCAATACCCAGATTTGCTCTGAGCTACTGCACAATGGTACCTCCTATACCTAGCCAACAGATATTGCCAATATACTGGCTGACAGATTCAGTGCCAATCTTACCACTCCCCCTCCCAAAGGACCAATCACAGTACCAGTAGATTGCCAGGCACCCAGTATTACTGCTGCACAGGTTAAAACAGCACTGTCCAAGGCCAAAAATACAGCTTCCATGGGACCTGACAATATCCCTGGCTGTGTTCTACATGAACTACATAGTGAACTGGCACCTCACCTGTGTGCCCTGTTCAATCACAGCCTCACCT
The DNA here is from genome assembly GCF_019279795.1 of Protopterus annectens. NCBI lineage: Eukaryota > Metazoa > Chordata > Ceratodontiformes > Protopteridae > Protopterus > Protopterus annectens. Next base: position 96,034,788 of record NC_056745.1, on the reverse strand, counting down.
CAGGCTTTGTCCCTACCAAATGGTACACTGCTGCAGTCATCCCTCTCCACAAAGGAGGAATGGACTACAGACCCTGGGAACTATCACCCCATTAGCCTGGCGAGTCAGTTATGCAAAGCTGTGGAACGCATCATCATGGACCTAATAAACAAGGATATAGGGAATCTCCACACTCTGGATCCCACACAGTTTGGTTTTGTGAAGGGTAGATCATGCCTGCTCAACTTGGCCGACTTCTTTGAATCAGTCACCAGAGCTGTGGATGAAGGCAAGGTGGTTCATACAGCCTACCTTGATCTGGCCAAGGTGTTTGATACCATTCCCCATTCAGGAATCATAGAAAATCTCACTAAGCTAGGTATCAACCCCTATATCACTAGGTGGGTTGCAAACTGGCTCACAGATAGAACTAACATTATTCACGCCAAAATCCTTTATTGCAAAGCTTTCGGGTCTACACCCTTCATCAATACATATACAAATCAATTTTCTCACTGTTTAAAAAGGGGAGTACTATCAAATCACATGCTTCAGCCAACCTATCATCCTAACCAACATACAAATCTTAAAGGAATAACAGTTTAATTCTAAAACTATCTAAAAGTCATACACATATTATTCTGCAATGTTTAAATGTCATATTTTAAGTGTTAGACTAATGTGTATGACTTTTAGATAGTTTTAGAATTAAACTGTTATTCCTTTAAGATTTGTATGTTGGTTAGGATGATAGGCTCCCCTTTTTAAACAGTGAGAAAATTGATTTGTATATGTACTGATGAAGTGTATAGACCGGAAAACTTTGCAATAAAGGATTTTGGTGTGAATAGTGTTGGTTTCGTATATAGTCTTCATGCAGTAATGCCAATTTTGTGACTCACAGACAGAACTCACAGTGTGAAAGTAGTGGACTCCAAGTCAGTCTGCCGACCAGTCATGAGTGGAGTCCCACAGGGTTCGGTCCTGGGTCCTCTCCTGTTTGGTATCTACTTCTCTGAAGTCCAGGTCAACACAAAGGGTCTCTGGATAACAAAGTTCACAGATGATTGCAAGTTGGGAGCTATTATTAACTCCCCAAGTGATGTTGACATCCTACAGAAAGGCCTCACTGAGACCACTGACTGGTGTCAGAACCATAGCCTTAAGCTCATTGCCAAAAAATGTGTCAGCATCCCCTTTGGGAAAACCCCAGTTCCCATGAATTACCGCATCGATGGTAGTCCACTGAACACAGAAGGTGTTATAAGAGATCTGGGAATACAGGTTGATGGCAGCCTCTCCTTTGACCACCACATTACCACTGTGGTCGGAAAGTCCTTCTGTGTAGCACATTTCATTACTAAGAGTTTTGCATCCAGGAAGAAAGAGGTCATTGTCTCCCTCTACTCTTCCTTTCTTAGGCCAATCATCGAGTACAATGCCCCATTTGGCATGTACCTCACTAGACACCTGCAACAACTGGAGAGGCCGCAGAAGTACCTCACAAAGAGGATCCTAGGCCTTAAACACTTGTCCTATATGGACAGACTCAAAAACTCAACTATTCTCTGTCTCATACCGCCTACTTATAGGCAATCTCTGCTTGACATACAAAGATATGTCTGATGCATCTCTGTTAGAAATGCTACAGCTAAAGAAATCCCAATCCCTCCACATCACACGCTCCAGTGACTTCAACCTCATTAACACAATCAACAGAGCATGCCGGAGAGACAGGTTTATAACCCAGAGACTGCCCTTGCTATGGAACAGACTTCTCATACATGTCAAACAGAGCACCTCAATGGCCCTCTTCAAGAGAAACCTTGATGAGTAGATGGGAAATAGAAAATTCACCTGGGGGATCACTCCAGTGGCTCCACTTGGCAGAGGCACTGGGAACTAAGGTCGGGTGGCACAATGTCAGGGTAATTCTATGGGCTAGGTTTGTAAAGACTCCAGGGCCATTAACCCAGTACACACCTATGAATCTATGAACCTAAGCACTTGTATTTTCTCCATGATCTCTAGCATACACCCTGCTAGACTGATTAATGGCATTTGTACTCTCATTAAGTCAAGTCCACAAATCTTTTTTGCAGTTATTTTGTTTTGGTATTACACCTTTCTATAATCGCTCTTGTACTCCTTACTTCTCCACTTCCAGATAGCATCATCAGCTGATGTTCATCGTGCATACAGCTGCAGTCATAACAGATGGGTTCTCCTGCTGTCAGGCGGGTCCTCGGTCGGCCGAATTCCAAAGTCTAGGTCTGGCGTTGGTTGTCGTCACTTCCTCCCTGACGTCACTGCGACAGGGGTATAAAAGAACCAGCCGATGCCATTTTCTTCAGTCTTTTTTGCCGCGCGGTGCCCGAAGCAGAAGCAGTTCGCAAGTGCCGGTCGGCCAGCTCCTGAGATTACAAAAAATTTGGAACCAAAGTCTTCTTAAAAGCTAAGTACCCCGTTGGGGAAACTTTTTCTTGCCTCAGACCGATGTCAGACAAAGTTAATAATTGTATTTCTTGTGGGAAGCAAATACCGCATAAGGATTTCCATTCCCTCTGTATACCTTGTTTAGGCCCAGACCACGACGTCTCGGTCTGTCGCTTTTGTGCTACATTCAACAAACGCATTATTAAGCGTCGGGCGGAGTTCGCCCAGCATTATTTTGTGAAAGCATTTAACTATACTATGTCGTCGGGTACTCCGACTCCGGTTTTGTCTAAAAAACGCAAAGACAAGGACTGACACTCGAGGTCCGCGGCCTCTACCGACACCACGCCAAAGCTGACTACACGTGGTCCGGTTCTCAGCGAGGCGCCTACGCAGCCCCTGATTACTGATGACACATCTTTGGCGGTGTCTCCTGTACCTGAGGTCGCAGGCTCCTCGGCCCACACCCCGACTACAGATACCGAAGCCACGCTTGGCATTGAAACACAGAATGTGGACAGGTCCACCTCCACTCAAGGTGTCTTCAGACCTTCCTCTTCTTTCTCCATCAAGGCTTTCACCAAGTCTAAAGCTACCATGCACCCTAAGAGACCAGCTACACAGGGCCCATCTCCAGGCCCCATGCCTAAGAAACAGATGCTTAAAATGGCTGAGGATTTAATTACTCTAATCAGAGGTTCTCAGCCACCTCCGGACAAAAGACCCAGAGTGGAGGAAGATTCCCCCTCCTCTGATTAGGGCTCCATTATTTCAGAGCACTCTGATTATCAGGAACAGTCTTACTTTCCTTTTGAAGACTCTGATGCAGAGGAATCTATTCCTTCTGCATCCCCCCCTGAGGATTACTCATTTGGTGAAACTCTGCATACCTTAAGGGAACACTTCCACTGGGAAGGCCAGGATTATTCAGATTCCAAGAAAAGGCTCAGGGAATTTCTTTTGTTACCCCAGCACAGGCCTCTGGCTATACCTCCTGTCCTGGACATCCTAGATGATGTTTACTCGGAGGCCTGCCTTAACCCGGACTCTCTCCCTCCAGCTCTAGTTAAGCCTGACAGGTACTACAGGACTCCTGACTCACACCAATTTCTATACAAAAGCCATGCTGCTGACCTAGAAACCATCTCACAGGGGCCCAAGGGAGTTAAGGCCTCCATTGCCAAAAACCCATTGCCTTCCGAGAGAGATTCCAGATCCTTAGAAAGGTGGGGAAAAAAGGTATATACCTCGGCTACCTTATCCATGAGGGCCTTAAACTGTCAGTTTCATATGCTAAAATACCAACAGTTTCTGTTATCTCAATTGAAAAGTAAAATGTCGCAACCTGAAAAAAACAGACATGAAGGAGTTGCAGGATTTGATGCATAATGCAGAACAAGTGGTTAAACATACCTTACAATGTGGTTTTGATGCTCTAGAGGCCTCATGTAGAGCTGCTGTTACAGGCTCAGTCATATGTAGGCATGCCTGGCTCAAGGAACAAGCCTTGCCTGATCATGTCAAAGCTAAATTACTAGACGCCCCTCTTCAAAAGGATGTACTGTTTGGGGCAAATGCTGAGGAAGTATTACGGAAAATGGAGGAAAAGGCTAAATCAATGCAAACTGTGAAAGAATTTCTGCAGGTTCAACCCCCACATTTTAGTAGAAATAGGCCTTCCAAAAACTGGTCCTTTCCTGCCACAGACAGACCCAAAGAGGCAGATACAGGCGCCCGAGGGGCAGAGGACAAACACAAGGCTCGTACAGAGGCAGACAATGGCAAGCTCCTACACAAAGAGGTGGTGAGGACAACTCGCAATCTTTCAGAAAGCAAAACCAATGACTTTCCCCTTTGCATGCCAACCAGGTCTCAAATGGCAGCACCCTTAGGAGGAAAGCTGGCACTATTCTCAAAAAATTGGCATATTGTCACAAAGGACAAATGGATCCTGAACATTATAAACAGAGGCTACAAATTCCATTTTCATACCCTTCCAAAAATGAAAGGCATGCCAAACCTGCCACACAATCAAAGGGCAGAGGCACAAAAGCAAATTTCAGATCTTATAAACATGAAAGCTATTCAAGAGGTACCTACACACGAACAAGGTCAAGGTTTTTATTCCAGGCTATTTCTGGTGCCAAGTAAGGGCAAAGATTGGAGACCTATTTTGGATCTTTCCATCCTAAACACATTCCTACTCGTACCAAAATTCAAGATTCTCACTCTACAGCAACTTCTTCCCATGCTGGGCAAGGAGTCTTGGCTGGTAACATTGGACCTCAAGGAGGCATGCCTGCATGTCCCAATCAGACAAAATTGCAGAAGATACCTCAGATTTCTTGCAGGTTCAATACATTATCAATTCTCTGCATTGTCCTTTGGTTTATCTACTGCGCCCAGAGTATTCACGAAATGCCTGGCATCAGTAATTGCCTACTGCAGACTTCAAGGGATACAAATATACCCTTATTTGGATGACTGCCTGATCCAAGCAGACAGCAAGCACATTCTTCTGAAACATCTGGCTTATGTAATAATGTTATTAAACTCTCTAGGATACACAGTCAACAAAGAGAAATCAAGACTAATACCCTCTCGGAAGATAATTTTCCTGGGTGCCAATTTGGACACAAACACCCAGATGGCCTACCTCATGCCAGAGATGCAGGGGCAACTAATTCAGTATTTCAGAACACTGGCAAATTGCACCAGGCTGACTGCAAGGAAAATCCCGCAGGCTCTGGGATTCATGACATCGTGCATCTTACTAATCCCATGTGCAAAGCTGCATATGAGAAAACTACAATGGTACCTAAAAAACATATGTTCTCAGCACAGCCACAGTTTGGAAACAATGATACCACTAATTCCATGTCTGCAAAAGGAATTTCTGTGGTGGGCTCAAGCATGCCAAACAAACACAGGTCTTCCATTCAGCAAGCCTCAAGCAAATCAAGTCATCACAACTGACGCCTCGGACTACGCCTGGGGGGCGCACATGACAGACCGGTGCATTCAGGGCAAATGGACCCAAAAAGAAAACCACCTTCACATCAATCAAAAAGAAATGCTAGCAGTGATAAATGCTATTACAGCCTTCAAGGACTTTCTACAACCAGGTCAGCTATTGATAAGAACAGACAACACCACAGTTATGTGGTACATAAACAAGCAGGGAGGAACACATTCTTATCCCCTATGCAGACTGGCCATGTCACTTTGGAACATGGCCATGAACATACAAATGGAGCTACAAGCACAGTACTTGCCAGGCAAGGAAAACACGCTGGCAGACAACCTAAGCAGGAATATGACAGATCCATATGAATGGAAGTTGCATCCAAAAGTTTTTACAGAAATAATCCAAGAATGGGGAAGGCCAGACATAGATCTCTTTGCCTCCCACAAAAATCATCAATTGACAAAATTCTGCTCAAGGATCTTCCATCCAAAGGCCTGGAGAGTGGACGCTCTCTCTTTCAGTTGGACATCAATGACAGTTTATGCCTTCCCACCTCTTCCTCTGCTGCCCAAAGTCCTATTGAAGACCAGAGCTGACAGACCAAAGATGATCCTCATTGCTCCGGACTGGCTAAGGCAACACTGGTACCCACTACTAAGGAGCCTGACGCATTCCCCACCATGGACCCTGCCTCTAATGCCTCTTCTTCTGACTCAGCACAGCTTCAAAACTCTTCACAGTCAGCTGAAGACACTCAATCTAACCGCATGGAAGATTCCTTAGCATCACAGCAGGCCCTGCTCTCCAAGCAGGTGCAGGATGTCATTTTGGAGGCCAGAAGGCCATCAACTAGAAAAGCTTACTCTGCAAAATGGAAATGTTTTTGTGTTTGGAATGAGAAAAAGGGCCAGTGCCCTGGAAAACTGAATTTACCTCAAATACTACAATATTTGGCCGAACTGCTAAGCAGTGGACTTTCGTTCTCCTCCATCAAAATCCATGCCTCAGCCATTTCTGCAGAATACAACACTGATCCACCTGTATTCTCTCACCCTCTATTAAGACAGTTCCTCAGAGGGGCTAAGAATTTAAGACCTCCAAGAAAACAACCAATACCTGCTTGGGATCTTAATTTCATTCTGGAAAAAACTGACCTTGCCCCCTTTTGAACCAGCTGCTTCATCAGATTTACAATATTTGTCCTGGAAAACAGTTTTCCTTCTGGCTATCACTTCAGCTCGTAGAGTTTCAGAACTACAGGCTCTTATGGCTGTCCAGCCTTACATCATCTTCCATCAGGACAGAGTTTCATTACGTACCAATCCGTCCTTTATGCCTAAAGTGGTATCCAGGGTAGCTTTAAATCAGGCCATACATTTACCTACTTTTTATCCTAATCCTCAAAACAAAGGGGAGAGATTACTGCATTCCTTGGACATCCACAGACAACTGCATTATTATTTGGACAGAACAAAGCCTTTCAGAAAATCAGAACAGCTTTTTGTGGCCTATGCGGTAGGAGCTCAAGGAAAGTCAATATCCAAACAGACAATCTCAAAATGGATAGCCCACTGCATACGCTTTTGCTATTCCTTTCATGGCAAAACTGTACCTACAGGCATTAGAACTCATTTCACCAGGGCCACAGCCACCTCTGCAGACTTCCTCAGAGGAGTTCCTACCAAGGATATTTTAGAAGCAGCCACTTGGAGTTCTGTGCATATCTTCTCTAAGCACTACAACCTACCATTATACTCCAAGTCTAGAGCAGGCTTTGCCACTGCAGTCTTGCAGGGCATTTTGGCTCCTCCTAGCTCCACCTAGTGCCTACCACCCCTTTCTTAGCTTTGGGATTCTACCCATCTGTTATGACTGCAGCTGTATGCACTATGAACGTAGTACAGTTTTGTACTTACCATAAATGTAGATGTTCGAGTACTAATACAGCTGCAGTCCAGGTTTCCCTCCCACCTTCCCCTCTAGGGGTATTCTTTTATGGTGTATTTGCTTGCAACTACTGTTTTTTGATTATATTGCATTGCATTATTACATTATTTTATGTATTGCCTTCCTTCTGGGGGCACCTGACATCTGGGGCAAGAAAGACTGAAGAAAATGGCATCGGCTGGTTCTTTTATACCCCTGTCGCACTGACGTCAGGGAGGAAGCGACGACAACCGACGCCGGACCTAGACTTTGGAATTCGGCCGACCGAGGACCCGCCTGACGGCAGGAGAACCCATCTGTTATGACTGCAGCTGTATTAGCACTCGAACATCTACATTTATGGTAGGTACAAAACTGTACTTTCTCCCAGCCCAGCTGTTTCTTTTGGCATGCCTGAAGCTGTTCTGTTTGCACTTCCTCTTTGTCTTATCTTGGTAGCTATTCTGTTTTTCATTCTGCCTGATGATCTCATTCCTCTCTAACCCCTCTTCATTTCTGACACACCTGTTCTGTTAATCCTGATATGTCTTGTCGCAGCTACATTTCTGTCATGTCTCTTCTATGTTCCTGCTCTCCTTTTTTAGTGAAGTGCTGTATCTCACTATTAAATTCCATCTTTTCACTTGTTTGAATCTGGCCATCTCACTGCGAGTTTCTTTCTCATATTTTCCAGTCACATTACTTTTATAAAAGGAACACAGTCCTATCAGATGAAGCTGCATCTCTTAACAGCAGTAAGGAAGAACAAAGCCAACCAGTACCTTGTCTCTGAAGTTCACACTGTTGAATTCCTCGATTAAGCTTTCTTCCCTATTTTGCCATAAACACTTCATTCCTTCCAACACACAAGCTGTTTTATCATCCACCCTTCTTTACTATCCTGTCACATTCTGCAGTTCTGTTTCCTCATTCTGTAGTTAATCTAATCCATTGCTTTCATCTCCTATATTTTGCATTTGTTTTGACCAGTTATTATAATCCCACTCAATTAAATTTCTCTCTTACTACCCTCCTTACACCCCCAATAATTGAACAGATTTGTCCTTTTTCTTTCACTCACTTTTTCCTGCTTTCCATAGGCAAATCTCTTCCTTAATTGCTCAACCTTACACCCCCAATAATTGAACAGATTTGTCCTTTTTCTTTTGCTCACTTTTTCCTATGCTTTCCGTAGGAAAATCTCTTCCTTAATTGCTCATCTCTACGTTACCCTTATTTGTTTCTCTCTTTTCCTGACCCCTTCTCCTACTTTGCAAATCCAGGTAATTTCCCTGATTGGTTTGAAATCCCTCTTTGCAAAGCTGCCTCTTCCTGTTTTTCAGGCTGATTTCCACCCTATCTCTGTTCCCTGTGCTTTCTGTATGTAATGCTTTTTTCCACTGCTTTTGCTTCATTTTAGTCTTAGCACCTTAGTTTCACCCTGTGTTTGATACATCCAGGTAGTTTCTCTCAGTATCTATTATATGTGCTGTCCTCAATGGTTGCCTTCCCTGGAAGCCATTGCGCTGTTCTATTCCTTTCTCTCATTCTGATTCATAGGTTCATGACTCTATCTCTGCTTTTGCCTGAGTTGATCCTGCATCTTCTCTCCTTTTGATACTCAATGACCATCTTTCTCTGTTTCCATTGGGTGACTCCATGTGTCTGCATCTCTCCTTTACAACCTGAAGCTAACTTTCTTTCCTTCTGCCTTACTGGTGATCTTCTGTTCCTGATCCTGGCTCCTGATTCTGTCATCAGTTGTGACAGCCTTAGTGAAGTGAAGAGCAACTGGTTCTGCAAAAGTTGATTCCTGACTGGACCTGTTTAATCCTCTGCATTTTTCTAGCTGCAATAGATGATGCACATGTATCTTTGTAAAGTAGTCGGACAGGATGTCAATATCCATTCTATCTATGTCTTTTCTCCATTTCCTTCTGGCTGCATGAGGACTCCATAAGCTGGTCCTGTTCTCCTGGTATAGCAGAGCACGTGTCAGGCACAGTGTAGCATAATGTGGCTGTCTAGCCCTGTGGATTGTACTGATTATGAGATGTACGTTCTTTGCGAAGTCCTGGGCCCTTCTGAGTTTTCAATCCACAAGCATTTCTAAATCTTATCTCACTTTTTCTGGCAGGAGCCACTCATTATTTTCCCAAGTCTGTTTTCTCAAATGATATTTTTCAGTTTCAATCACGTTAATTTCACTGTCATTGTTTCCATTCCTTGTATGCATTCATGCATCCTTTGCATTACCAGTTATCCTTTCAAGTCAATTTCATTCTTGCTGCAACTGTCTGACCATGCTGAGTCTCACCTGTTTGTTTCAAGGCGGCTTTGTCTCTGTATACCTCCACTAACATACTTATATTAAATTAGATTTATCTTCCTTTGTTTCTTGTAGCAGACCATAGATGTTCTTCGTGTTTCACTGTTGCAGTCATTACATTTGGATTATCTGCTTGCAGGTAGCCCTCAGTCGGCCTGATTAACAAAGTCTTGGGTCCTGTGTCAGTTGCTGTCTCTTCTTCCATGATGTCAGGTTGTCAGGGGTATAAAACATGCAGCTGACGTCATTACATCAGTCTTTCTTGCCGTGCCCGAAGCAGAAGCAGTTCGCAAGTGCCTGTTGGCCGACTCATGAAATTTTCGTTTTCTAGTTTCTGAACTGAAGTCTTCAACTAAAAGCTAAGTACCCCGTTGGGGAAACTTTTTCTTGCTCTAAACCGATGTCAGTAAAAGTAAATAATTGCATTTCTTGTAGAAAGCAAATACCTCATAAAGATTTTCATTCGTACTGTATTCCTTGCCTAGGCCCTGACCACGACGTACCTCGCTGTCAGTTGTGTGCCTTATTTAAATGACGAACTATCCGTCGTTGGTATATTTGCTCCTCTAAATTTTTTGGTGCTCGGTTCAATTATCCTGATATGTCTTCGGTACAGGCTGCCCAGTTCGCCGGTACTCAGTGAGGTGCTTTCGCAGCCCCTGATACCCGCTACTTCAGATTCGCAGGCCTCTACTGAGACCCATTCGGAGTCCGGTATGTCGCGAGATGCTTCAACTGTGGAACCTGCGGATGTCTCTATCTTGGATGAGTCCGGAGCCGCTGTGCAGGCACCTGCTTCTGAGGGTGTATTCAGGCCTACTGACTTGCATATTAAACCGGCACCATTTTCTTCTTCAAGGCCTAAAACTCGAACCATGCCTAGAAAACTGATGCCCAGACCGCATGGTCAGGCCTCTATGCCTAAAGAACAAATGATAAGAATGACTGAAGACCTTATTACTTTAAGCCAACCTTCCCCCTCTAAGAGACCTAGGACTGAGTTTGCTTATGATACTTCTGACCAGGATTCTGAAATTTCTGTTTCTTCTGATGACCAGGATTTACCCTTATCTACCCATGAGGATTCTGATGCTGAGGACTCTATTCCCTCTGCTTCCCCCCAGAGGATTTCTCTTTTGGTGAAACCTTGCATACTCTCAGGGAGCTTTTCCATTGGGAAAGTCAGGATTTCTCTGATTCTAAAAAGAGGCTTAGGGATTTCTTACTCCTGCCCCAGCACAGGCCTTTAGCTATACCTCCTGTACTGGACATTGTTGATGATGCCTTTTCGGAATCTAGCATGGCCCCTGACTCTTTACCTACTGCTTCCAGAAAAGCTGATAGATATTACAGGGTTCCTGATTCTCACAAGTTCCTTTTCAAAAATCCTACTGCGGATCCTGAAACCATTTCACAGGGACCCAAGGGCATTAAAGCTACTACTGCCAAAAATCCTACCCCCTCTGATAGAGACTCCAGGGCGTTGGATAGATGGGGTAAGAAGGTATACACTTCTGCAACTTTGGCCATTAGGGCCTTGAATTGCCAGTTTCATATGTTAAAGTATCAGCTGCATATTATTGGATTGCTTAAACAGAAAATGATGTTGATTCCTGATTGTGCTGAAAATGAGGATTTACAGGACTTTTTGCATTCTGCTGAACAAGTTGGTAAACATACATTGCAATGTGGTTTTGATTCACTAGAGGCATCTTGCAGGGCTGCGGTCACTGGGTCTCTGGGTCTCTACTTAGAAGGCAGGCTTGGCTTAAGGAGCAATCCTTGCCAGATCATATTAAAATGAAATTACTGGATGCTCCCTTTAATCAGGGCCATCGTTTTGGCAACAAGGCAGAAGAAGTTCTTAAAAAGATGGAGGAAAAAGCTAAATCTATGCAAACTGTTAAAAGACTTTTTACAAGTACAACGTCCAAGATTTAGGTGGCATTGCCTTCTAAGAATTGGTCCTTTCCTGCCTCTTCCAGATCTTCTCAGTCCAAACCCAGATTCAGCAGAGCACCTAGGCTTCAGTCCCAGGGGACACACAGGACTAAGCAGTGGGGGGCCTCCACTTCCAAATTTGGGAGTAATAAAACTCCCCCCATGGTAAACTGACTCAATGACTTCTTTTTAAAAGTTCCAAGAACTTCTCAACTGACTGCCCCTTTGGGGGGAAGGATGACACCTCATGCAAAGAACTGGGGACTCATTACCCAGGACAAATGGGTTTTAAATATAGTGTCCTGAGGATGCAGATTTCACTTCCACACGTCATCAACTCCAAGCGGTTGGCCGGATCTATCTCCAAAGCAGTGGGCAGATGCCCAAAAGCAAGTGCTCGCTCTCTTAAGCATAGGTTCTATTCAGTTGGTACCAGAAGAGAAAAAGGGACAAGGTTTCTACTCATGATTTTTCCTGGTACCCAGAAAAGGCAATTCATGATGTCCTATTCTGGACCTGCCTACTCTAAACACCTTTTTGGTGATTCCAAAATTCAAGATGCTGACTCTTCACCAGTTGCTTCCTATGCAAAGCAAAGGTGCCTGGTTGGCAACACTAAATTTAAAGGAAGCATACCTGCACATCCCAATCAGGGAATCTTGCAGAAGATACCTATGCTTCAAAGCAGGCTACACACACTATCAGTTCTCTGCACTGCCCTTTGGCTTATCTACTGCGCCCAGGGTATTCACAAAATGCCTAGCTCCAGTCATTGCATTTTGCAGGCAAAGAAATATTCAAATATACCAATACCTGGACGATTGTCTAATTCAGGCAGAAAACCAGGGCATACTTTTGAATCATCTGGCTTTTGTACATAGGGTGCTAACTTGTCTGGGGTATACCATAAACGAAAAGAAATCACACCTGGTACCCTGTCAACAAATTATATTCCTGGGAGCAAGCTTGAATACAACTTCCCAGATGGCTTTCCTCACGCCAGAGAAACAAATTCACTTGACAACCTACTTCAAACAAGTGGTCACAAAAACCCTGCTATCTGCAAGACAAATACTACAAGCCTTGGGGTTCATGGCCTCCTGCATTCTTCTAATTCCATATGCAAGACTGCATATGAGGAAACTACAATGGTATCTAAAAAGCCTATGGTGTCAACATTCTCAGGATCTAGAAGCAATGATTCCTATCATTCCTTGTCAACGCCTAGAGTTCCTTTGTTGGGAAGAGGCCTACCACCAAAACAAGGGACTACCATCACACTACCCCCTGCTGCCTAAAACCCTAAGAACAGACACATCAGACTATGCATGAGGGGGGGGAGTGCACCTGGAAGGGAAGTGCATTCAGGGAAAATGGAGCCCAATTCAAATGCACCTTCACATCAATCATAAAGAAATGTTAGCTGTACAGAATGCTCTGACATCCTTCAAGGACCACATTCTTCCAGGACAATTAATGGTAAAGACGGAAAACACCACTGTATTGTGGTACATAAACAAGCAGGGGGGTACACATCCTTACCCCCTCTGCAGACTAGCCATGACATTGTGGAACACAGTCTTGAGCTACCAAGTACATCTACAAACTCAATTCCTGCCAGGAAAACTAAATACACTGGCATATGGATTAAGCAGAACCCTCATGGACCCACACGAGTGGAAACTGGAACCAAGGATTTTCAACATGTTGACAAGCAAATTGGGGAGCCCAGATATAGACCTGTTTGCCTCCCCCCAGAACTATCAATTGGAAACATTTTGTGCAAGGACTCCCCACAGACAAGCTTGGAAAGTGGAAGCTCTGTCCTTCAACTGGAAAAACCTATTAGTTTATGCCTTTCCTCCTCTGCCTCTGCTCTCCAAAGTACTACTAAAGATTAAACAAGACAAACCAAGGATGATTTTGATTGCACCAGCCTGGCCACACCAACACTGGTACCCCCTCCTGCGCAGTGTGTCACTGTTGGCCCCATGGCACCTGCCTCAGACTCCTACCCTGATGTCTCAGCAGGAGAACCAGATTCTGCACCCTCAGTTTCAAACACTGAACCTAGCAGCCTGGCTAATTACCTAAGCTCTTTTTTACCATCCCTCAGTAAACCAGTGATGGATGTCATTTTAGAGGCAAGGAGGCCTAGTACTAGAAAATCTTATGCTGAAAAATGGAAAAGATTCTGTGCCTGGAACCAGTCTCAAGGGACGAGCAAAGCAGTGCCCAATTTACCTCAGATTTTACAATACTTAACTGAGATGCTTCACAAGGGCCTGTCTTTTTCCTCAATAAAAATTCATGCCTCAGCCATTTCAACTCATTATAACACATAACCTCCCCTCTTCTCTCTTCCACTGCTCAAGCAGTTCCTAAGAGGGGTCAAAAACTTAAGACCACCCAGGAGAGTTCCAACTCCAGCCTGGGACCTTAACTTTGTATTGGAGAAATTCACTCTTGCTCCTTTCAAGACAGCTGCTACTGCAGATTTAAAATTCCTTTCTTGGAAAGCAGCTTCCCTTTTAGCCATCACTTCAGCAAGAAGGGTATCTGAATTACAAGCCCTTATGGCAGTGGAGCCTTTCATCATCTTTTCATGCAGACTGGGTGTCCCTCGGGACCAATCCCTCTTTCATGCCAAAGGTGGTATCCAGTGTGGCCTTTAATCAGTCCATTTGTTTGCCTACCTTCTTTCCTAATCCACAGAACAAAGGGGAACGGATACTGCCCTCCTTAGATGTGCACAGACAACTTCTACTTGGACAGGTCTAAACCTCAAAGGAAATCTGAACAACTGCTGGTGGCATTTGCTGCAGGGACTGAGGGGAAGGCTATTTCAAAGTGAACCATCTCCAAATGGATAGGCCATTGCATTCACTTCTGCTATAAGCTCCATGGAAAACCTATCCCACAGGGGATCAGATCCCACTCAGCCAGGGCTGCATCTACCTCTACAGCCTTTTTATAGGTTTATAGGTTCATACTAGGCTATCTGCCCTGGGGCAATTATAAGCCTAGCCCGATTCTGTATGGCTTACGCCACCCCTTGATTTGAGTATACTGTGCCCTTTTTAAGGTTTAGTTTACTGTGCCTCTGTCTAATAGTGACACAGGAGTAATCCCTGGGACAAACCTACGATTCTCCATCCACCTATCGAGATTATTCTTGAAGAGATTCAGTGAGGTGCTCTGCCTCACATGAACTGGAATTCTATTCCAGAGCGAAGGGAGCTTCTGGGTTATGAACCTGTCCCTCCAGCAAGTTCTATTTATTTCTGTGCTGAGGTTCAAGTCCCTCGAGCGTGTGGCTCTAAGGGATTTAGATTTACTGAGGTGGAGCATGTCCATTAATTCTGGATTTGACATAGCTTTCTATGTCAGACATAGATCGCCTCGAAGTAGGCAGTATGCAACTGAGTAGAGCTGGAGTTTTTTTAACCGAGCAGCATATGGCATCTGTTTGAGACCCTTGATCCTCTTGGTGAGATACTTTTGGGGTCTTTCTAATTGCTGCAGGTGTCGGGTAAGGTACATCCCAAAAGGGGCATTGTATTCTATGATGGACCTGATGAGGGATGAATAAAGGGGCACGATTACCTCTCTTGATCTAGATGTGAAACCCTTTGTGATGAGGTGGGCTATGTAGAAGGTCTTTCTAACCACTTTGGCAATGTGGTTTTCAAAGGAGAGATTGCTATCAACTTGGGTCCCCAGGTCCCTAATAACTTTCTCTGTACTTAATGGGTTTCCGCCTATGTGGTAATTTGCGGGCACATTGTTTTTGCCATAGGGTATGACTATACATTTTTTGGCATTTAGCTTTAAACCATGGCACTGGCACCAGTTATCTGTCTCTGTGAGACCTTTTTGAAGGATGTTTGTGTCAGCTGGAGAGTCGATTATGGGGCCCAGTTTGCAGTCGTCTGTGAACTTGGTGAGCCATAGTCCTCCCACGTTTGCCTGTACCTCGGAAAAGTATATACCGAACAAGAGTGGTCCCAGGACAGAACCCTGTGGGACGCCACTTGTGATCGGTTTTGAGTCTGACATGGCTCCAGCAACTCTCACTCTGTAGGTTCTGTCTTTGAGCCAGTTTGTGACCCATCTTGTGACATAGGGGTTTATATTTAAGCTGGATAGCTTATCTATGATGCCCGAGTGGGGTATTGTGTCAAATGCCTTTGCAAGGTCCAGATAGGCTGTGTGGACTACCTTCCCTTCATCTATGGCTTTGGTGACTGTTTCGAAGAAGTCAACCAGGTTCAAAAGGCAGGATCTGCCCTTGACAAAGCCGAACTGGGTAGGATCTACTGTCTGTAGGTCCCCAATGTCTTTGTTTATGAGCTCCATGATGATCCTCTCCATAGCCTTGCAGACTAAGCTAGTCAGGCTTATGGGGCGATAGTTTCCAGGGTCCGTAGAGGCTCCACCTTTGTGGAGTGGGACCACTGTTGCTGTACGCCATTCTGTGGGCACATATCCTGTAGTGAGGCTGAGATTGTATAGCTGTTTTATTTGAGGGATTAGTTCCTCTTGGAGTTCATGTAGGACGCAACCTGGGACGCCATCTGGTCCCATGGAAGCAGTGCTTTTTGCTTTGGAGAGGGCAGCCTTCATCTGAGCATCAGAGATGTTTGGGAGGCAGCCCTCTTTCGGAATAGATACTTGCTCTTTTGGAGTGGAGGGGGTGGAGAAGTTTGCACTGAACCTGTCTGCCAGGATATTGGCGATGTCTGTGGGTTCAGTGTATTTTTTGTCGTTTAGAATCAACTCAGAACAAGTCTGGGAGTTGCATCCCAGGTTCCTAAAATAACTGAAAAAAGCCTTATGATTGTCTTTGGTGTCCTGTGCAATTTTTCTCTCGAAGCTGGCCTTGGAGGATTTTATGAGGGATTGTAATTTTTTGCTAGTACTGATCAGAGATGCTTTCCCTATTAGGGATTTTGCTCTATCATGTAGTAGCTTCCTCCTTCTGTTGTACAGTTTATTTATGGCAGGGGTCCACCAGACTGGACGCCTGCCTTTGGATGATTGGGTCTTGGTTTTGTTTGGGATTGCATGATCCATGCATTCCTGGAGATGTCCGTAGAATGTGTTGATATAGGATTCTGCAGTTTGGGCCGTAGTTTCCACTGGCCCTGGGGCCTTGAAGGATTCCACTTTGGTTTTGAGAAGTGAGAAGTTCGCTTTTGAGAAGTTTTTCACTGTGGTTTTCTGGACTGGGGGTGGGGTCGGGATGTGGACATCCAGTGAAATTAATTTATGGTCTGATCTTACCAATGAGGGATATACTTCTGGTGTGGAGCATAGAGTCCCCATGTTGGTAATGATCAGGTCTAGTATGTTGTCCCCTCTTGTGGGAGTGGTGACTAGTTGTTCCATAGCATTCGAGTTTATAATTTCCAGGAACCTTTGGGCTAAGGTGCTGGGGCTTGAGTAGTGCTCCCAGTCAATGTTTGGGTAGTTGAAGTCTCCCAATATAATGGTGTTCGGAGAGATCTTCATGTTCTCCAATGTTTTCAGGAAAGCCGAGTGGGATTCCTGACTTTGAGAGGGTGGTCTGTAGGATGCTATAAACTGAAAAGCAGTCTTGCCCACTGTTAGTTGCACATGGATGGTCGGCGATACTTCGTGCAATGCCACTAACCTGGAAGTGTGGATATCCTTGATAAATATGGAAACTCCCCCTCCTTTTGTGGTTCGGTCCGGGTTTTGGGGCCGAAAAGCATGATATGAGGTATAGCCTGGTAGTGCTGGGGTGCTCTCTGGAGCCTTGAACCATGTTTCTGTCACTGCACAGATATCGATGTTCTCCATACTGAGGAAAGCTTCGAGTGCGTGCATCTTGAGGTTAAGGCATGCAGCCATCATTGCATCAGTTTTTCTTGCTCCAGATGTCAGGCATATCTACCAGGGACATTCTAGAAGCTGCTACCTGGAGTTCTGTACATGCTCTCATCAAGCATTACCATTTGCCAATTTTCTCTAAATCCAGAACTGGCTTTGCCACTGCAATTTTGCAGGGCATTATAGCTGGTCCTAATGCTATCTAAATTCCTCTTCCCATCCTTAGCTTTGGGAATCTACACAAATGTAATGACTGCAACAGTGAAACATGAAGAACATCATACAATTGTGTACACCTACCATAAATGTTGATGTTCGAGTGTATTCACTGTTGCAGTCCTGGTTACCCTCCCTCCAGGCCCCTGACTTCGTTTGGCTATACCTCTTCTCTCCTTTTCAATGCTTAAAAGCTTTTTAGTGTATTTTCTTTTTTGTTTGAGATATAACCTTGTATTTTTATAGATTTAATTGCTTCCCATTAGGGGGGCACCTGACATCTGGAGCAAGAAAAACTGATGTAATGATGGCTGCATGTTTTATCCCCCTGACGACCTGACGTCACAGAAGAAGAGACAGCAACCGATGCAGGACCTAAAACTTTGTTAATCAGGCCACCTGAGGGCTACCTGCAAGCAGATAACCCAAATGTAATGACTGCAACAGTGAATACACTCAAACATCTACATTTATGGTAAGTGTACACAACTGTACTTTTCTTAGACCTCATCACACTGAACCTTCTCAAATCACTGGAAAAAAATCTCAAATCTCTTCTAGATGTCAGACAAGCACTTCAAGATTTCCCCAACAAATATGTCAATGAATTACGTACAAATTTTAAGACTTCTTTGGGCCTCTCCTGAAACAGGCTTGGGCCTTCCCATGGAAAATTACCTTAACACTTAAAATACATTAGGCATTTTTGATTTTGACAGCATCATCCTTTTGGATGTTTTTTGCCATATTTTATTAATTTAAGGCATTGATATGGTGAGACCAAACAAATTAGGCAGCTATTGTCATTAGAAAGACTACACTAACCCAACAACTGATAGTTTTACAAATTCTCTGTCAGTAAAAGAAATTCAAGAATTTGTCCAAAACACACACACACACACACACACACACACACACACACACACACACACACACACACACACACACACACACACACACACACACACACACACGTAACTCTTGAGTGGTGCGCACATAAGTAAGAAAATAAAAACAGAAAGAAACACAACACTCTCAGTAGAATTTACTTATCTCATTGTAGGATATGGTTACTTTGGGAGATATTTCACTCTGTCACAGTTTGGCAGATCTATTTTGGTGTTAGAGGATCTGCTGAAGTTGTCATTAGTCAGTTTGGCTGCTCCAGTTAGTTTATTTGTTTGTTTGTTTTTTTTTATGCATGTATATATATTTTTTTCATTAACTAGATAAGCCCCAGAAAATCACGTTTTATTTACTAGGAGACACGAGGTGGCATTCATAATAACCTGGAGAGATTTGACAAGAACACACAAGAAATTCCCTCCCTCCCTCCCTCCATCCTTACTTTTTTCATTAAGTATGATGGAATATTTTATACCCACCTAAGATGCCACCAACTCAGCAGATGGAACTCCATTTTAATTTCTCAAGTGAAGGGTGGCACCTCAGAAGTGCTTCACCCTCTTAATGCTGCACTACAGTGTCAGTATTAAACATAAGTTCAAGCACCTGGGGTAGATATTAAACCTATGATCATCCAACTTTGAATGCAAATATGCTAACTGTTAAGCAACTGACGCTGCAAGGTTGCAGTGTAAAAAAGTTGTGTGTACCACATGATATTATAATGAGCTACATGCTGTGGTACATGGTTTGACTGTCTCAACAATTTACCTACTGTATGACATTGAGCAAGTCACTTAATCAGACAGTGCTTTAGGGAACTTGGGATATGTTCCTTAATGGTCTCTTGGACTGCATGCGTAGTAGCTACCTATGAACCTAAAAAGAGTTGCAAAATGGTGACATAAAAAAAAAAATCAGAGCAATATTGTTCCTAAGAGCTTACTTTTCACGAATAACCCTGTGAGCTTGAAGGCAAATAGGACAGAAGCTTAGATAACACCTACAAGAATTCTGCATTCCTGTAATAAAGAGGAATTATGTTTTTTTTCCTGTTTGTCTTTCATCAGGTGATTAATGATTACAGTATAGATATAGCTACATTGCGCCTATCGAGCTAGGATAAAAAATGTATTTACAAGAACTCACTCCTTTGAATTCTTTAAGTATGTTGTCAGCAAAATAAATCAAATACACTGCCAAACTTTGTGCCACCATGTGAAGATAACCAAACCATAATTAAAATGCAAAACTTAACAAGCTGCAGTGCAACCAAACCTCAGTGGTCCTGTATGTATTGTACAAATAAGAAAAAAAATGCATGGAAAAAGACCAACCTAACTTACTAAACAGGAATGTTATGCAGTTATCATTGCAGATGGTACATCTGCATATAATATATGCTACACACATAAATACAGAACATTGTCAGTGGCTTACACTGGAAATTTCAGAAGAAAGCTAACTACTAACTCTTTCTGAAAACATTATCAGGGTGGTAGGCAATGGGATAGTATGGAAAGGGCATCAGGAAATATGCTGATACTTTTCATATGGATCAATGCTGCAGTAGTGTAAGCTGTATGGGTTACATCCTGCCAAGGACATAAAAGCCAGCCAGCCAGCCAACTTCCAAAGCATCAGGGCACCTTCCACATGCCCAAAGTATTATCTTGTGCTGAGCTGACTAAAAATCAAGTTTTGGTGCTATGATCTTCAGAGCTTTCCTGATACCAAAGAGAGCCCTCCTCTGTGGGCCTTCGAGCATTGATAGCTGGCTAATGCCTTTTCCATTGCTGGACAGATGACTTCTCTTTGGGGGGGGGGGGGCTTCCACTTTACTTTTTATAACAGAAAACTTTCTTTTCTGTGAAAATTAATTACTGAAGCTGGGGAAAAGTGTTTTTAATGACTGTCACATAATTTTTGTTCACTTTTAAATGGGAGCATTATTCTTTTCCTTTTGTGGTAGAAAGTTATTAAGGCTAATTTTAAACTATATTTTCTGGGTACAAGTTGGGTTACTGAATTTTTGGGACTGAGGTAAGTGTTTGAAGTTCTTTTTATTGCATTTTAATGTGGAAAATGTTACTTTTTTACAGATTATCTATTTTAGTTATTGTTGCCAGTCTTCCCTGGGAATCCGGCACCTTTTTTGGCTTAACCATGGAACAACCTGCCGGTTCATTGATTCTTCCTTCTTCCAGCCACAAAAAGAAAAAACTGTCAAACACTTTTTGCCACCAAAGTAGGCTGCTGAAATGCCTCAGACACAGGTAGGTGACTCTGCTGTGGCCAGAACTAATTCCTTGGCGCACTCATCATTTTCCTTGGGTTCCGCTGTTGTAACCCCAACAGCCACCATGAACTAGGGCTTTGACATATCCTCTGTGGCTGTTGGAGTGCTCTGCGTGAGCAAGGGAGAGACACTGTTGTTGGTCCTGGGAGAGGGAGCAGAGAATTCCACTCTGCCAAGCCAGAAAGCTATGCTCATCCCTAAGGAGGCTTTTTCTGCAAAAGTTGGGCTGTTTCTGCAGAAATTCCTGTCAAAAATAATAAACATAAACATATGTTTTAGGCTTAGCTCAGGGTTTATTGCAAATTCTTGACCTGCCCTGTATGGAAGTTTCTAGTAAAAGAAAAAGGGATTATTATTTTTTTTTTTTGAAAAAAAAAATTAAAGCGTTTGAACCTCCAAATAATTGTAAAGGCACAGATTATGTGTTGTCTCCATAAATGGTTATAGGTCATAGGTTGAACTAGATTCTGAGGAAAGTTTTGCTTCAGACAGTACTTTTGAAAGATTCTCTTTCTATGAAAGTATTTCCAGAATGAATCAATTGTAACTATGGGAAAACACTTATGTTTCTCGGTCCTTCAGGAAGTATGATTTGTTACAAGTGGAAAGAACCTCTACTATTTCTCCTTTTCTGTCTGCTTTGGAGTATGTGTTTGTTACAGCCTGCAGTTTCTCTGAAAGGCAGCTTGCTGCCTCCCAGAAAAATTAGATAAACTATATAAAGTGCTTCAGTCTTTAAGTTTTTATACCCTTATCTCAGATCAGAGCCAGCAGCTATTGCTTTAGTGAGTCCTGCTGCTGGTAAACATTTAGTTAATGCTAATCCATCTCCTGCTGACAAGGATGGAAGGACTTTTGATTGATTTGGGAACAAAGAGTTTTCTTTAAGAATTCAGAAATGTCAAGCTCATGTGTTGACATTTATACTTGCTGCTTGTGAGAATATGAAGAATATTTTGGCATCCGAT
This sequence comes from Protopterus annectens, assembly GCF_019279795.1. Taxonomy (NCBI): domain Eukaryota; kingdom Metazoa; phylum Chordata; order Ceratodontiformes; family Protopteridae; genus Protopterus; species Protopterus annectens. The sequence goes on along the minus strand of NC_056745.1, from coordinate 96,012,964 downwards.
TCCTCTTGTGAGGAGGAATCTTTTTTTGACTTGGCTGTCTGAAATGTGCACATGATTTTGCTTGATCCCACTGGAACTGTTGTAAGGAGGTTTGCCTGGCTGTGTTCTCAAAACCTCCCAGAAAATTTTCCCCTGGACAGAGAAATAGGTTTTAGACCATTTGCTGCTGCAGGGATCATTATAAAGTGTGATAACAGAAGAAAGCTGATCCAAGGAACTTTCAGATTCGTCAGCCCCTTTCTCCAAGTTTGCCAAGAGATTTAATGCTACCTCTACAGCTTTCTTTAGAAAGTAAAATAAACAGACCCAGAAAGCTACTGATAAGCAAACATTTAAAAAAGCAATGTCAGAGAAGCTATAAAAAGAAATCAGGAAGACTCCTAGAATAAAGGACAGCCTAATATGTCCGAGTGACTATATGAAGGGCTTCCCTCCCCACTTTCATCTGGGCAGCCCCTTATTCCTTCTATGGAGTCTGAACCTCCATTTCCCTCTGTCAGTTTCAAACAGATGGGTTGTGAGAGTAATCCATCAAGGTTACAGATGGCAGTGGGAGTATCTTACTCCTTTTTGTAGGATTCTTCCTCACCCACCATAGCAGAGTTTTTCCCCTTCTGTCATTCAGCATATATGCACAAGCCAGTGCATTTCTTTGTGCCAGTCCCAAGCCCGGATAAATGGGGAGGGTTGTGCCAGGAAGGGCATCCGGTGTAAAAATTCTGCCACATCACTTATGGCGCAAAAATTTCATATTTCCATACCGGATCGGTCGAGGCCCGGGTTAACAACGACCACCACCAGTACTGTTAGCCAACAGGGTGCTGGCGGAAATTGGGCTACTGTTGGCCGAAGGAGAAGAGTAGGGTGAAGGCATGCCCGAAGGCAGGAAGAGAGGAGGAAGGTTAGGAGTGTAGCAGTGAAAGTAGGAACTTTGAATGTTGGCAGTATGACTGGTATAGGAAGAGAGCTAGCTGATATGATGGAGAGAAGGAAGGTTGATATATTGTGCGTGCAAGAGACCAGATGGAAGGGAAGTAAGGCCAGGTGTTTAGGAAACGGGTTCAAATTGTTCTATCATGGTGTGGATGGCAGGAGAAATGGGGTAGGGGTTATACTAAAGGAACAATATGCCAAGAGTGTTTTAGACGTGAAGAGAGTGTCTGACAGAGTGATGTTTATGAAGCACGAAATTGATGGTGTAATGATGAATGTTGTTAGTGCATATGCTCCACAAGTTGGGTGTGCGATGGATGAGAAAGAGAAATTTTGGAGTGAGTTGGATGAAGTTGTGGTGAGTGTACCCAAGGGTGAGAGACTAGTGATTGGAGCGGACTTTAATGGGCATGTTGGTGAAGTGAACAGAGGGATGAGGAAGTGATGGGTAGGTATGGTGTTAAGGAGAGGAATGCAGAAGGTCAGATGATTGTGGATTTTGCGAAAAGGATGGACATGGCTGTGGTGAATACATATTTTAAGAAGAGGGAGGAGCATAGGGTGATGTACAAGAGTGGAGGAAGATGCACACAGGTGGATTATATCCTATGTAGGAGGGCCAGTCTGAAGGAGATTGGAGACTGTAAAGTGGTAGCAGGGGAAAGTGTAGTTAAGTAGCATAGAATGGTGGTCTGTAGGATGATGTTGGTGATCAAGAAGAGGAGGAGGAGTGTGAAAGCAGTGCCAAGGATTAAATGGTGGAAGTTAAAAAAGGGTGATTGTGAAGTGGAGTTTAGGGAAGAGTTAAGACAGGCACTGGGAGGCAGTGGAGAGTTACCGAATAGCTGGGTAACTACAGCAGAACTAGTAAGGGAGACTGATAGAAAGGTTCTTGGTGTGACATCTGGACAGAGGAAGGAGGACAAGGAGACCTGGTGGTGGAATGAGGAAGTACAGGAGAGTATACAGATGAAGAGGCTGGCGATGAAGAAGTGGGATTGTCAAAGAGATGAAGAAAGTAGACATGAGTATAAGGAGATGAGGCGCATGGCAAAGAGAGAGGTGGCAAAAGCTAAGGATAAGGCATATGGAGGGTTGTATGAGAGATTGGACACTAAAGAAGGAGAAAAGGACCTGTACCGATTGGCTAGACAGAGGGACAGAGCTGGGAAAGATGTGCAGCAAGTAAGGGTGATAAAGGATAGTGAGGGAAAGGTACTCACAAGAGAGGAGAGTGTGTTGAGTAGATGGAAAGAGTATTTTGAGAGGCTGATGAATGAAGAGAATGAGAGAGAGAGAGAGACGGTTGGATGATGTGGGGATAGTGAATCAGGAAGTGAAACAGATTAGCAAGGAGGAAGTAAGGACAGCTATGAAGAGGATGAAGAATGGAAAGGCTGTTGGCCCAGGTGACATCCCAATGGAAGCATGGAGGTGCTTAGGAGAAATGGCAGTGGAATTTTTAACTAGATTGTTTAATGAAATTTTGGAAAGTCAGAGGATGCCTGAGGAGTGGAGAAAAGTGTTTTGTTACCTATCTTTAAGAATAAGGGTGATGTGCAGAGCTGCAGTAACTACAGAGGGATAAAATTGATCAGTCACAGCTTGAAGTTATGGGAAAGAGTAGTAGAAGCTAGGTTAAGAAGGGAGGTGATGATTAGTGATCAGCAGTATGGTTTCATGCCAGGAAAGAGCACTACAGATGCAATGTTTGCTCTCAGAGTGTTATTGGAGAAATACAGAGAAGGTCAGAAGGAGTTGCATTGTGTCTTTGTAGACTTGGAGAAAGCATATGAATGGGTGCCTAGAGAAGAGTTGTGGTATTGTATGAGGAAGTCTGGAGTGGCAGAGAAGTATGTAAGAGTGATACAGGATATGTACGAGGGTAGTGTGACAGTGGTGAGGACTGCAGTGGGAGTGACAGATCCTTTTAAGGTGGAGGTGGGATTACGTCAAGGATCAGCTCTGAGTCCTTTCTTATTTGCAGTGGTGATGGACAGGTTGACAGATGAGATCAGACAGGAGGCCCCGTGGACTATGATGTTTGCAGATGACATTGTGATCTGTAGTGAGAGTAGGAATCAGGTTGAGGAGACTCTGGAGAGGTGGAGATATGCTCTAGAGAGCAGAGGAATGAAGGTCAGCAGGGCTAAGACAGAATATATGTGTGTAAATGAAAGGGAGGGTAGAGGAATGGTGAGGATGCAGGGAGTAGAGGTGGTAAAGGTGGACGAGTTTAAGCACTTGGGATCAACAGTTCAGAGTAATGGTGAATGTGGAAGAGAGGTGAAGAAGAGAATACAGGCAGGGTGGAATGGGTGAAGAGTGTCAGGAGTGATTTGTGACAGACAGGTACCAGTAAGAGTGAAAGGGAAGGTCTACAAGAGGGTAGTGAGACCAGCTATGTTATATGGGTTGGAGACTGTGGCATTGACAAAAAGGCAGGAGTCAGAGCTAAAGATGTTAAGATTTGCACTCGGTGTGACTAGGATGGATAGGATTAGGAATCAGTATATTAGAGGCTCAGCTAATGTTGGACAGTTTGGAGACAAAGCAAGAGAGATGAGATTGCATTGGTTTGGACATGTGCTGAGGAGGGAAGATGGGTATATTGGGAAAAAGATGCTAAGGATGGAGCTGCCAGGTAAGAGGAAAAGAGGAAGGCCTAAGATAAGGTTTATGGACGTGGTGAGAGAGGACATGCAGGCGGGTGGTGTGACCAAGCAAGATGCAGAGGATAGGAAGAAATGGAAAGAGATGATCCGCTGTGGCGACCCCTAACGGGAAAAGCTGAAAGATGATGATGATGATGATGATGTCATTCAGCATATGCTTGCTCAGGAAGTGATAGAAGCTGTCCCTCTTCTTCCGTTAGGGGAAGGGTTTTATTCATTGATGTTTCTGCTGTCAAATAAAGAAAATTCTTGGAGACCAATTCTAGATCTTTCTTTTCTGAGTCTGTCTGAGATAGTACCCATGTTCAAGATGTTATCTGTTCACAACTTGTTATCCCTTATTCTCCATTTGGGTTTTTTAGTGACATTAGATTTAAAAGATGCTTATCAATGCATTCGTATAGATCATGAGATATATTTTTTTAAGTTTTTTGTGTCTATATCACATTATCATTTTTCTGAGTTACCCTATGGTTGTCTATCTGCTGCTTCAAGAGTATTCACAAAGTGTCTTACTCCTGTGATAGCTTACTCCAGGCTGCAAAGTAGTCATATTTTCCTTATTTGGATGATTTGCTTAACTTTGTAGAGTATTTTTAAAGCCTCAGGAATCTCTCACTTGAGCAAGAAATCTCCTGCACAGGCTGGGATTCCAAGAAAACTTACAGAAGTCTTGTCTGACTCCTTTTTACAGGATTGTTTTCCTGGGGTGTCTCCTGGGCACCTCAGTTCAAAGAACTATTATTCCACAGGAAAAAATAGATCTGTAGTTGGATCTATTCTCATGTTTTTCCACTCAGTCTACTGCCCTAGCAAGGAAATTCTTCAGGATTCTGGTTCTCACGGCATCTGTGGTACTCATGTTACCACTTGTAAGAGACCACATGAAAAAAAATTCAGAGGTACCTAAAATCTTTATGACCCCAGCATCAACATACCCTGACATTTCAGATTACAGTTTTGGGGATTGTAAAAGGGAGATTTTGTGGTGGAGACACCAAATTTCTCAGAAACCAGGTCTCCCATTTTCCCTTCAGGCTCCAACACTCACCTCAGACTTTGCTTGGGGAGCAGTGTCTATGGGATCATTTGTAGTCCCTGGGATCTCTATAAGTGTTTACAGATAACACCACAGTAATGTGGTACATAGATAAGGAAGGGGGAAGCAGATCTTACCCTTTGTGCACACTAGTCATGGTAGCCTGGGTAAAGCTTTTCAGCACACTCTCACTCAACAGGCATTGTATATGCCTTTAGAGGATAATTGTGTGACAGACAAAGTGGGAAGAACCAAGGAAGAATCTCAGAATGAAAACTGAATCAGAGGGTCTTCCAAGAATTGATACTATAGTGAGGAACACCTCACATAGATTGATTTGCCTCTGCTTTGCCAAGAAGTGATACAACAGTGAGGAACACCTCAAATAGATCTGTTTGCCTCTGCTCACAGCAATAAATTGACAAAATTCTATGCCTTGATTTTACACAAAAAGATCTAGAAGACAGATGTATTTTCTTCTTCTTGGAAGGGAATGTGTATATATACTTTTACATGTTTTTCAACCGATATCCAGAGCCATTCTGAAGATTCAGAAGGACTCTCCAAAGGTCATTGTAGTGACTCCCTTTTGGGCCAGGCAACAGTGGTTCTCCCTTCTTTGGAAAAAGGCCAGGTGCAATTGAAATAAGCTTCCTCACAGACTGGGTTTACTCGTACAAGACCTGGGGAGTTTGATACATTGGGAGCCCAACAACTACAGCTGGCTGGCTGGATTATAGAGTTTTAATATATTTTTAGGCACTTTTTTTTTCACTGGGGACATGCAGCCAGTATTAATGGAGGCAAGAAAGCCTGCTGCTTGAAGATCATATATTAGTAAATGAATTAGTAATTTCTAGTTGGTGCCAAGAAAGGAGCCAGTACTATTTCAGGGTTGTGTTTCTCTGGTTCTGCATTGTTTGTGTCAGTTACTGTCTTACTTCTCAGTCAAGGTTCATTTCTCAAGCCATTTCAGCATGTCTGCCCATGAAACTACCACTTTCAATGCGGTCTTATGTGAAAATGTTTTTAAAAGGAATGCTGCATACAAAGCTTCCTAGAAAACATGTGGTACGTCCTTGGGATCTTAATTTTGTATTAGAAAAAAACAACTCTTGCTCCATTTAAACCAGGTCATCAGAATGACTTGAGATTCTTGACATGGAAAACATTATTATTCATTGCTTTGACCTCTGCAAGAAGAGTATCTGAGTTGCAAGCTCTTGTAGTTGCCCATCCTTATCTCATTTTCCATTTACTAATCCTACATTTACTACTAAAGTGGTGCCTGAGTTTAAGTCAATCTGTCCATCTCCCTGTCTTCTTCCCAGAGTCTAGAAATGAGGGAGAAAAGATGCTCCATACCTTGGATATATAGAAACAACTCGGGTAAAATCTAACAGAACAAATTCTTTTAAGAATTCCTGATCAGTTCTTCATTCATTGTGAATATCTGTGTCAAAACAAACAATTTCAAAATGGTTGTCTCATGTTATTATCTTTTATTACACTCACTACAGCAAAACTATTGCAGAATCAAGCTCATTCTACCAGAGGCTTTGCTTCATTGTGGCTTTTTGCAAAGGGTTGGATTCTAGAAGTATTCCAGAAGCAGCAACTTGGTCTACAACAGGCTTTGTTAGGACTATTCTCCAGGGCCTCTTGGACCTTCTTTCTTCCTCCTTCCCATGATCTTAAGCTAAGGTTACTGTAGAAGTGGTCATTGTGATGAACATAGTACAGGTGTGTAAGTAAACTTACCATAACAGTAGATGTTCAAATGATCGCTATTGTAGTAGCTGCTCCTTCCCTCCACCACCCTTATTTTTGTTTGTTTTTATGCCAGGGTGTGGACATATAGTATTATATGCTTAACATTGTCCTTCTCAGAGGTTTTGCCTCTCTTTGTTGGCATGAAGGGTCTGAAGCGCTTGGCACTCAAACCTGACATTTAGTCAACTTCAGTTGGGTAATAGTTTGGACATGTGGAAGTTGCCTTGAAGATTTGGAAGCTGGCCAACTTTTATATCCTTGTCAGGATATATGGGTTGTATAACCCGCATAGCATAGGCTACTTCAGCAGTGAGCACTCAAACATCTACTGTTATGGTTAAACTTATTTACACAACTGTAGCTTCTGGACTGTTAGAGAATTAGTTGGATGGACATTGAGGAGATCACTGACAGAGAGCAGTGGAGAAGGTAGTCAAGCTCCTTGGCAGATATTTTGTCATAATATTAGAGGATTGTGGGGGACTTCAGAGAGCTATTGGATCACTAGCTTGAGATCTCTTTATACTTTAAGAAATATCAGTCAAAGTCCATTTCTCAGCCATTTCAGCATGCCTGTTTATAGATCCCCATATTCAAAAGCAGTCTCATGTGAACATGTTTTTGAAAGGGATGATGCATGCAAAGCATCCTAGAAAACAAGTGGCACTACCTTGAGATCTTAATTTTTTGTTAGAAAAGCTAAGCCTTTCTCCATTTGAACTAACTCATCAGGATGACTTGAGGTTCTTGACATTAAAAAAGCTTTGGAAGCTGTCCAGTTGTTTTATTCTTGGCAGGATAAAACCCATTTGGCTTAGGCTATTGCAGAAGTGATTATTTAAGCATACTGTTATGGTACGCTTGCTTACGTAACTGTTTGATAGACATTGAGGAGACCACTGACAGTGAGCAGTGGAGAAAGTAGTTGAAGATCTTTGGCAGATACTTTATCATAACATTAGGGATTGTGGGGGGTTTCATATCATTCTGCACTGGGGAAACATGTTGGTACAATTGATAAATGACTAGGTTTGTCAGAAATATACTGATGTAGCACATATTTTGGTATGTCTTTTCTAAGCATCCACTGAACATTGAAATATATTCCCATACAGAAGCCAGCACTCATAGAAATATGTGACAGAACATAATCAAGTTTCATTAACAAGTGTTGCTGAAGTTGCAGAAAGCACCTAACTCTCACTTTGGCATTGAAAAGAGCATGTCTGTATCAAGTCACCACCTCCAAACTCAGTTACTTTATCTTTTGGCAGAAGGTCACCACGTAAGGTTTATCTTTTAAGTATCTGATCTAATTTTGGAGCATATACATAGCACGCAATACAATCCCATGGAATCTGCTGCACAAAATGTATCTGTTCCAACCATTCATACTCACTGTGAAGCCTCTAAAACAGCTGCAATGTCTGGATTGCTTACCTGAGCACTTACTCTCTTCACTAAAGATTTACATTGCATAAAGGCAAGTTATAGTTCTGAAACACATTAGACTATATCAGTGCCTTTTCAAGCAGTAGACAACTGACATGAAATATTGTTGTTTCCAGTTTTAAGATTTTAACTCAAAATTTAATTTCTTACATTTAAAAAATATGTTGTACAGACCCAAATAAAGGTTATCTTCCCTGACATGAGAACAAGCCATCACACAGTTTGTAATTTTCAAAACACTTTCTAACAGAGCTAAATATTAACAATAGCTAAAAGGCATCACAGTGGATGTAAGTATCTCCCAGGCAACTTGCACCTCAAGCCCATTTCCCCCACCCCCACTTCAATTTCATTTATACCCTCATTACTCCTCCCATTTCTCTCATAAATCAATCACATACCATTCTTCCTCCTCCCCTCCAATTACACTTGATTATACAGTCATATCATTCTTCACTACCTGTCACTTCCTTACATGTAACTAATTAGTTATCCATTACCTCTGTCATTCTACACCTCACACCAAATTCACAGTCAAACCCTCTACAATCTCTCAAAGTCTAACAATGCCACTTCATTACATAGTCCTAGTCACTTTGCTAATTGCCACTTATCTACTTACCTCATTCCTTGCATTACACATCACAATTCCCTCATCAGCCGTATTACTCAACACAACCCAATCAACCAACACTTACTAAACCAATATAAGTCCACACCTCTACAAGAACTCCTTCACAGACTTCTTTGCAATCAAGTATTTATCCACCCAACCAACTTCTAACTTATTCCATAAATATTTGAAATTACTATCAAAACCTACCCAACTATTCCCATGCAATTTATCTCTACTTATGCAAGCTGGTGATATAACTATGGCCCACAGTCATACTCCCAACCAATTCCACCACAAAAAAACACCTACCAACAAAACTATATGACTCACCCCCAGAGTAGCTCTGACCTCCTAATTCCACGCCATTGTTAGGCTATATACCCCCAACATAACTGTTTTAATTTAACTGAAACCTGGTTAAAACCACACACCAAAGACAGTGAACTTCTTACCCGTGGTTTCAGTATTCACAGATTAGACAGATTCAACAAGTGAGGTGGTGGCATTGCAATTATCTACAAGGACACACTCAATCTAGAAAGATTAGATAAATACTCCTCCAATCCAAATAGCTCAGAAGTATTTGTAACCAGCCTACAACTAAACAATAACAAACACATCATCATTTTTGCAGTCTACATACCCCCTGGTGACAACTCATCAATAATCGAATATCTCTTAAATTGGGCAGCAACCATCTCTAACCAAGAAACAATTATCTTTGGCAATTTCAATGTAGACTGGTCTTCCTGTTCTTTTGGAAACCCACCAAATTATGTAAACCTCTATGGCTTTACCCAACTCATAATTGCCCCAACTAGGCTTGACAAACATAGCAGAAATGAAAAAAGAATCCGCACTTGACTGGATTCTCACTAATAGCCTCTCCGTATGCCCGCACTCTGGGTTTCTCCCAGACACTCTCAGTGATCACAGACTCACCTCCCTCATTAGACACAAAGTATGCCCTAAAAAGTCTGTCATAAACAAACACATCCATAACATAAAGAATTTCTCAACAGACATCTTTAACTTCCTCTTGAAACAAGTTAACTGATCCCCGTTAAAATACCTCCAGCTAGATAATGCAACTCAATACTTTAACGACACATTCCTAGATATCCTAAACAAAATAGCCCCATCAGAAAAAATCTGCATAAAATCTAAACCAACCTCTTGGATAACAAAACACGTTAAACTTCTTATGAAACAAAGACACAGAGCATGGTATCACTACCAGGCCACCAAAAACCAAACAATCCTCCAAACCTACCAACACTTAAGAAACAAAGTCAAAAAACAAATAAAAACAGATAAAAACTCTACTACTCAGCAGCCCAACAGAAACATCTAAATAACCCCCCAAATACTGGGCCTCTATAAATCAACTTCTCAATCCCAAACATTCCTCTGCCCCTAACCCCTCCTCCCCAAACACCACCAAAAGAATAGCCTCTCAATTCAACTCTCACTTTACTAATTCCATACTGTCTGTACTAAATCACAGCACCTCCAGTCTACTGATAATACCCACCAGCTCAGTCAGCAATCCTGTATAACATTTAGCCTTAAACCAGTTCCTACAAGTTACATTAACAATCTTCTCCAGTAACTGAAACCTCATCTCTAGCAGCCGACCAGCTTCCCCACACATTCTTGAAGCTGGCACCTGACATCATTACTTAGCCCGTTTCCCTACTAATAAATTGATCTATCTCTGAACAGTACATCCCCAAACTCTGGAAAATATCTCATATCATTCCATTATATAAAGGAGCCACCTCAACACTATTATTTAATTATAGACCCATCGGAATACTCTCTCCCCTTGCCAAAATCCTTGACAAATGCATACACTCCCAAATCCTTCCCTATCTCCTGAACAATAACCTCTTTTCAGATACTCACCATGGTTTCAGACCGAAGCACAGCACCACATCTGCCCTAATTAGCTTTATGGATATATTCAACCAATCTAGAAACAACAGACTTTATGTTTCATCAGTTTTTCTAGACATGTCAAAAGTATTTGACACTGTCTCACATCAAAAACTTCTGTACCAATTAGACGCCTTAAACTTCTCACAACCCACCCTATCATGGTTCCATAGCTACCTGTCAGACAGACAACAAGTTGTAAAATGTCTAGACAATATAGCCACACATTTACCAGTTTCTGTAGGCATAACCCAAGGTTCCATATTTGGTCCTGTTCTCTTTTCAGTCTTTACAAATGATCTCAAGTCATCCATCACATCAGCTAACATTATACAATATGCAGATGATTTTACACTCATCTGCTTAGCCACCTTGATCCCTGCACTGCTCCAAAAACCACAAAAAGCCTTCACAGATGTTGAACACGACCTTTCCGGCAATCAACTTAACACTCAACCCCAACAAAACCAAACTGCTATTTTTTACCAACAATAAAATATCTCATCCCCCCAATCCAATTTACCATATTCTCCATTAACAACACCAAAATAGAGCCAGTAGACCACACCAGATTTCTGGGTGTCACCATTGCCAAATACCTCAGCTATGACCTGCATATATACCAAACAATTAAAAAAGGTCCACGTTAAATTTGGGGCACTCTGTAGACCCAAAACATTCCTCACCCATACCACCAAAATAGCCAATGCTTGAACCCACCTACTTTCCACAGTGTTGTATGCCTCCCCAATTTTCACAAATCTAATGAAAACTTAGCTGAATAAACTGGAAGCCTGCTACAATAAAATAGCCAGATTTGCCACCAACCTTCCTTGCAGGACACACTATTGTTCAGCTCTCCACAAACTGGACTGGTTGGAGCCCCCAATCCTATTATACCTCAACCAACTCACAATTTGCCATTCCATCATCTATCTAACAGATACATGTCCTGCTCTTAAAAACCTAGTAAAAACCTACACATGCAGTAGAGCCCTCCACTCATCCAACAAACATCCTTTAGAAATCCCCAAAACCAGTAATAGCTATAGGGATGGCTTGTTCTCAGAGCACATCTCCAAAATTTGGAACTCAGTTCCCCAGCCCATTCTGTCAACAGCTAATCCCTCCAACTTCAAAACCCTTCTCAAGTCCCATTTGACTAAAAAACTGGCTGTGCTCCTGTTCTGCCCCAGGCTGACCCCCTAGCTTATTACCATTCTTCATAATCTAATTGTTTAATATCTGATGAGACCACTTACTCACCCCAAAGTAGTAACACTCATTTTTTTGTTACTTATGTGTGCATCCAAGACCTTGCAGTATAATGTGTAATACATGTGAACTACCATCCTCATTGCATTGCTTGTACTACCATTGTATGTTTTCTGTTTTTTTACAAAAAAATCCATGTTTTCCATGCATTTTCTTGGGCTCAGCTGGACATTCCCGGTAAACAAATGTAGAATAAAATAAAATAAATAAACTCGCTACCAAATTACATAAGGAAGACAAGGGATATAACTAGAGAAGGAACTGCAGAATGCTTTACCTGTACAAATCCAAATGTAAATTGCAGCACTTACAATACATAAAGCACTAACTGGCAAAATTATACATTTACTAGTTATTCTTAATCTCCACATGCAGTCAGCATTATTTTGTAAACAAAAATACTATTAAAATGAATAAAGGCATAATATCTGTAATTAAATGAAATTCAGTACTCATAAAAATAATTATTAATGTAAATCAATGTAAAGATAACGCTAGGTAGGAAAAGCATTTAGTTTGGGAATTTATGTATAGTGAAAATATACTTAATCATTCACAGTGACTGGAAATACATGTAAATATGTTCGGTGCTGATTGCAAGACTCTCATATATACATTTAATGACTTAGTGTGACTGAAAATATTTGTTTGTAAATATTTTTAATATAGTTACCAAAACTCAAATGTCCATTTCTTCAAGTATTTCTACATGGACTTTTTTTTTTATATTTGGCCAGTCTCGAATACATTACATGCTTCTTTTACTTTATATTTCCTATTTTTCCCAAATAACTTCATAAATATATTAGTCACATGCATATGGTCATATCATATTTAAAATGCATATTTTATGTAATTGCACACTCACTATAGGGCTAGGTACACAATGTAATGTATGCAGTTACCCTGGCATTCAGAAATAATCCCACCAGAGGCAGTAAGAGAAGCAGACAAAAAGGACTGCTTCTGAGATTGTTGAAAATGTGATTCAGAGACATATTGGCTGCGAAGAGGAAAGACATCATTACTGACTGGTACAAATCAGTACTTTTCCTGTGATGAGCACTGCTGCTGGCCCATGCATCTCGTTGGCACAGGCACCCCCCTCAGCCATAAACATGCGCGCGCGCTCTCACACACACACACACACACACACACACACACACACACACACACACACACACACACACACCAATATGCATCTTATGCGTCCCTGCGTTGGCAAAATGGCCCTGAATTATCCTCCTCATTTTGTGCCTAACCCTTGTAAATCACTTATGATTACATTTTGTCAATAATGCCAGACATTAGAGTTTCAGTCTACTTATTGTAATGAAACTGCATTGTGATGCTAAACTTGTTTTTCTATTAACTTTTTGAATGACTCTGAGTAATATATAAAATTATCTCTAATGTCATCTATCATTCCTCCCAGCTTTGTCTTCAACAAGGTCATTTTGTGGTATGGTACCTTTCCCACAAGGACACATCCCTATCTGTCTCCTCTCTCCCTGATTTTTGTCCCTGCTGTGTTCATTCCAACTTATGGACTATAACAGTCACTCAATAATATCAGACATCCTTTTTAAGTTTAGAAAGTACAGAACCTTCAAGCCATCTTCAGTTGGAAAAAAGGGCGAAAGTTTTTGATTTGTAATGAGTTTTCCCTTGTGCTAAGGGTATAGGGTTTGAAGCTTTTTCCCCTCATTATAATTTAACTAATATAAGTAACTTGTGCGTCTTGAGGGTACATGTTTCAAGTCTTTTTTAAGTGCCTTTAGGGCAGTAGAGTACGCAAAATTTGTATTATTTACTTTTTAAGTAAGAGTATCCCTGGTGTCTAGAATTCCCCCTAATATTGGAAAACCTGTTGTTCTATTAACTTTTTAAGTGACAATAACATAGCTTTTCAATTTCCCTGGTGTCTAATCCCCTTCTTCCCATATTGCAGGACTTGCTGGTTAGTCTAGGAAAATGTAGAGGTATGACAGCCTCCCCCAGACACACACACACACACACACACACACACACACACACATACAATCTGTCCATTACTTGTCCCTAAACTCCCACACTTTTTGAAATCTCTCTCACTGAAAGTAATGGGTGGATGTGAACTTCTGGTCTTTTTTTCATTAACATGGCCAACCAAGGTAACTTATACAGCTGAGTGATTCTCTTAATTGCTCAGTTGTGTAAATGCCTTACCACAGGCATTTCCAGGGGAGGAGAGCACATAGTTAATTATCATAGGTCACTTCCCCCGAATACCTTATTTGGCATTTGCATTAGCCCACACAGATAGTACACTGCAGTGTTGCACTGTGGTAGGATTGTTTTTGAATTGGAAGTGGTTACCACCAGTGGTAAAAAGAGCTTACTGCTGGTGGTAACCTTTCTGAATTCCAGCCTTATTCTGGGCCATGGTTAAAAAAACAGTCAACAAGACCACCCTACCTATTTAATCAACAAATTTATAATAAATAAATACAGATGAGGCAAATATTTCAGTGATATAACAAGCCTTGAAAAGTACTTAGTAGGTGAGCATGAAGTTATATAGTGGCTGTCAGAACACTTGTCAGTTAGAGCAGAGCATTAAGGTTGTTAACAATCTGCTTTCTGCTGTCATGGGTTTGATTCCATCAACTCCATTTGCCTAGTCTGTGACTTTGAGGAAGTCAGTAAACCAGATAACTCCAGGGCAGTTGGAAAAATGGGTAGGCTTCTTACTTGTCTCCTGGACAACATGCCTAGTTGCTTCCATTAAATGATAGGCAGCAGAAATCACACTGTCCATTTGAGAAAGCTCCAAATTCACAAATGAATGCTGGCATATTTTCTCAAACTGCGTGTTCCCCTCCTGAGGGTTTCTGAGTGAAACATTGACTTATCGATAGGAAAAGAGGAAACAGAGCGAGAAGGAGATGATTCCTTCAACATATTTGGTATTAGATTAATATCTCAAGTAAAATTGTACATTTAAGAAAGGGGGTTTCTCACTTAAATGTGTCAGTAATGTCCATTAAAACTAATAGGATTATTGCTGGATTCAGAAACATTGGCTACACAGGCAAGTAATTAGTGTGATCAAAGTAGTTCAGTACTAGCCAAAGCTAATTAACAATGTAACAAGGGAATTTAGCATGATGGTGATTAACTGATTAAGGATTGCACCGATAGAAACAACACAAACCACATGAAGTGGAGCTTAGCAGGAAGACGAGCATGCAGCGTGAGGATTTAAGAAGAATGCATGTACTATACATGTGATTGAACAGTCACATGCTCAGTGCCATGTCACTGTGAGAGCTGAGAGCTATAATAATGGCTTCTCAACAAAATCTCTGCCAACTTATTCACATTAACGGAGAGAAAATAGGTGTATAGTGCAGTCAGAAAGAGAGAAGAGCAAGCAGAAGAACACACGCAAGGACAAGCAGAAGAAAAGATAGGGATGGGGTGGTGAAGCAAGGGCAGATTGTATTTTGTGGGACAGGTGCCCATTTTTTTAAAAAGAGGGATAGAGAGGAAAGAAGTAAAGGGAAGATGGATACAGGAAAGATGGTGTAGGAACATTATTAGGGACAGATAAACACAGAACATATACAAAGACCAACAGGGCAGGTGTTGACACAAAAGGGGAGGGCACAAATGAGAGACAAAAAAGAAGGGAGTGCAAATTGTGATAGGCAGGGCGGGATAACAAATTGGGGACAGTGGGGACAGAAGTGAAGCACAGGATAGGGGAACCCTATCATGAGAGAAAGGTTGGGTCGATTGCTGCCTTTCATACCACCCAGGGGTGCACCCAGCCAGAGGTCAGTCACTTTATCAGCTGTTGTCTCAGCTGGGTCCAACCACCAATGGCTGAATGGTCAAGGCCAGACAGCAGTGCATCTCTTCCAATTTTACAAGGATAGTCTCAAGGCAAACAGTGTGGGCATCAGGCCACAAGTCAACTATCACCATCAGTACCTGCTTGAACTCCAGTCAGTTAACAATCATGATCTGCCTGTGGTGTCTGCAGGGAGTGGGATAACACCCCTCTCCCTCAGTACAGTCCACCAAAAGCTACCATGTCTCCATCATCTCCCAGGCCTAGAAGCACCTGGTAGCCCAGAGGGAGATACTAGGGGAGGTCAGTGGTGAGATGACCATTGCTGCAGCATAGCCAAACCCGGTGCTGACACTGTATATCATAATAACATAAATGGATATAAATAAGTGATAAACAATAAATAGGTATAAAGGAATGGTAGCAAGAAAGACAGAGACATGGCAGGGGAAAACATCAGCAAGTCTGTGTAATGATATCAGGCACAAAAATACCTGGAAAAGCAAAATGCTGTCATGTATGCTTTGACAGTGTTGAGAGTAGATGTGATTTCCAGACAGAAGGGTAGAACTGCAGCCATCAGGTCACAGGGGAACATGCATCTTAGAGAAACCTTTCTTTGTGTGTATCTAAGAGAATTATGCATGTGGTGCAGTGCATAATTGCAGAGTTAATTGAAAATGGTGCTGTATCACTCTGATGTAATATTGCATGATTAAGGGGCAAGGAAGGACACAGCAGAGCAAGCATGACCTTGTCTACTGATGTCACAGGACAGCATGCTGACTATGATAGTGGGATAAAGCAACAACTGCTAAAAGAGTGGATTAAACATGGACCTCATTCAGCAGTTGGTAGACAAGTAATATTACTTATGCCAGCCAGATACATGTCAGAGTACACTAAAATGAATCATGCGCAGAGTGTGCCATCCCTTCTGTCAAGCAGACTTTGGACCTATATGGATGGCAGGACTATGGCACTGGACATAATAATATACAATGACCAAAACCATGTGTGTATGGTACACTATGGCATATGATATGCTGCGGGGATAAGCAGAGGTAGGCATATGAACCCTACCCTGATGGCATCTCACACAGGCTGAGTGGACATAACAGCAAGGAGGCCTGCATGTATAGTGTGTGTGTGTGTGTGTGTGTGTGTGTGTGTGTGTGTGTGTGTCAATAGATGTGCTGCCTTCTTAGGAGGGGTTTCTGCTACTACCAACAGAGTACTGTTACACAAATCCATCTGCATGATAACTATATGCTGGTATACTATCACCAGTATATACATATGGGAAGATTCCCTACACCTCTGAAAGATCAGCCAATTATCATCTATCTCTTTTGGTGCTGAAAAATGTAAAAGAAAATGGAAATGAACTGCATGTCTGTCAGCTAGCTGGGAAGTTACTGCTATATTAGAGTAAAATGCACCTGTAATACGCACTTACCTTAGATCCTAGGAGTACTTTCCCTAACCTCCTCTTCTCAATGAGGTGGAAGAGCAAGATGGCACCTCTTTCGATACTTGCACTGTCACCTGAGCAAAAGATACCTGCAGCAGTCATCACCTTGGCAAGTCAGTGCCAGGTATTCACCTTAGGCAAGGGACCCTCAAAAAGGTCACCAGCAGACCCTCCAAGTGATCTCTGCACATGTTCTTCTTTTGGCTTTTCCCAGTTAGGGGTTGCCACAGCAGAACTCCGGTCTGATAATGATTGGCAGTAGATTTTTTTATGGGTGCCAAGGTGCCAGCTCGACACCCAACCTTCACCGAAGGCATGCCCATTCTACGCATGTCTTTTGAAGGCCACACGACCGTGGGGAGGACATGCAGACTCCACACAGAAGGTGCTTCAGCTGAGAATCGAACGGGAGAACCTCTTGCTATGAGGCAACAATGCTACTGCTGCACCACCGCGGCTCATGTGGTCTCTGCACATGATTTAGAGAAATATTTTTGATTCTTTCATGTGGCATCTGGAAGACCTACCACAATCAGTGCCCCTAGAAGCCGTAGCCTCTTCACAAGGCACAGTTTAGAGGGCTTTGAAAGCGCATTTATGTTGACACACTTTGCAGACATCACTTGATGTTTACTGAGGGTCATCAAGGCAGATCAACTGTATGCAATGGCAGTATATAATAGTACGTAAATGCATGGCATGCCAGGATAGTGTTCGAGATGTGAATGATATGCTGTTCAGTAGCCCAATTAACCAACCTCTACTTCAGTTGTTTTGCTACAGCACCTCTAGAGGCAACAACAAATACCCACAATGGTCACTGACCAGCCCATGTATATATGTAATGACTTTCATGGCCATTCATGTGTGTGCATGGTCAGGTATATGCCCCATACTGCAGCTTTGGTCCAGTGTGTATTTTGTAAAATGTTCACTTCAAAGAAAATTAATCCTGACCAGCTTATTAGTATCATAAGAGTCTGGAAAAAAAGCTATATAAATATGGGTGCAGTCATTGCAGTTTTCACTGCATTAAGTTTCACTGCATTACCAAATTTGCTGCAGTGAAGCAAAACAATTGGAGAGAAAAAAGGTACACTTGTTTAGGGTGCCCAGATCTATGCAACTGTGATAAGTGTTCTGTGGTTACCGGCAGGGGATGTGGGTGGAATGTGTGGATAAAATATTTGCAGTTGTACTATTGTTACATTGTTTTAGGATAGTTGTCATCATCTGATTAATGATTGTGGGAAGGTACCACAGAAGAGGCTATTTGTGGGCTATAAATTGGACTGCCACACTGCTTTACTCATGACAGCATAAGGTATGTTTGATGGAGGTAGGGCATATAGCTCTTCTACAGCGGCTGGTGGTTTGGGGCTTGAAATTGCTTTCTAAAGTGTGCGTCCTTGTTGCTTGGGTGGATCACTATATCTCAAAATGCTTTTCTCTGCTGTATGTAGCTGGAGTGGGATTGATTTTGATAAGGTTCATCCCTATAATTGTTTGGAGGGAGGAATTGCTTTTCCAAATGTGTGTCTCTGTTGTTTGAAGGAGACATACTTCTCAGAATGTTTAGCTCTTTTGCAATAAATTAGGTGGGGGGAATTGATTTTGAAAATGTTTTCTTCTGTTGATAGTTGGGGAAGAGATTGCTTTTGAAAATGTGTGTTTGAGAGATTGAAATTGCTTTTTAAAATGTCTCTCTCTCTCTATCTGTCTCTGTAATTGTTTTTTTGGGGGGACTGCAATGGCAGTTGAATGGACTGAGCTGTACAACATCTGCAACATGCTGTACTGTCCCAAGGGGGGTGTTCATACTTATGTGCATGTGTGTATTACTTTACCTGTGGGCTATCACATGGATTGAAAGTAACATAATCAAAAAGAGAAATCCGTGGTATCCCTCGAAGTCTCAGAAGAACCCAGTATGCAACCTATACTGGGTCCAAAACAAACCAAGAAGAAACTTTGCAATGTGGAGGACATGATGTTCACTTCCTGAATTATGTTATGCACTTAGTTCACTTAATAAAAATCGAACTGTAAAATATAACTTTAAAATACGTGCTACAAAATAATCAAATAGAAAACAGTAGGTAGTCCACAGTTGAGTTATAATGGAATATCCTTTATTGAAACACACAAACGAGATCCTAGGTGAGTATAATGAAAAGCATCAAAAACATTCCTTATATATTAACATACTCAGATAGCTTACAGTGAGCCTCAGTCTCATGTTGTGGTACACATTGACAAAGGACACAGAGCCCAGATGAGTGGACAGTAGATATGCTATTAGTATACTTGTTTGCTTGAGACTGTCAACGGAAGGCTGGGACACAGCAAAATGCAGCATGCTACATAGATAAAAAATGTTGCAGAGTCCTCCTTGTGGGACATACAGCAGACAGATGAACACAGCTGTAGCCACCCTTATGTGTGCTATAAGCCATATGCGTGAGATGTTGTGGGGCTGTGATACATGGAATACATATAAGGACACAAAGATCCACTCACAATGCAGTGGTGGTTTCATGTGTACATGCTGCACATTGTGGTGTGATAGAGGGCACACCTGTGACTGGCTGCAGACTGCTGATCCATGGCAGAGACCTTTAAAGGTGTCTTTTGTGTCTGTGTAGGTTAGGTGTTTCACACTCTGTGCTACCTATGGACTGCATTGTAAGGTATTGCAATGTGTCTGTGGCAGATTTTATAGGCCAACAGCTTAATATATGCATGTGCATATCCTCATAGTTATAGAGCAAGGTGGCACCGAAGAAAAGGAAAAGAATGGTAAAGTTCTCTGGGCAGAGGCAGTCATCTTGCTGGCCTTCCATGAACAGGAATGGCCAATCTTCATAAAGGACAAGAGTGACTTCTGAAAATAGGTATGGTAGGTCCTTGTTGAACAGGTAAATGTTGTTGGTGACCCTAACAAACCCTAACAAATCACAAGAGCAAGTGCACCATTGGGTCACTGATATAATCTACTATGCCTGCAAGCAAGTTGCCACCATTCCACAGGAGATGGATGGAGGTCAGCCTACACAGTCATCTTTAACAGACATGAAGTTTCAGTCATCTCTGTATTGGGTTCAAAACTGCTTTGTTATACCAAGTAGAGGACTTGATACTGGTGCAGAACTTCACCAGCTACCATAGGTGTCAATAGGCAATGCCAGAGTTGGGCATAATTTTACTATTTTTACACACACACACACACACACACACACACACACACACACATACACACACACACACACACACACACAGATATTCTCGTGCAACGTACCAGAACCAGCCCCATAGCAAATATGGTTATACTATTCTTACAAGCATGTCAGGTGTTTAGTAGCTAAATGAGCCTGCTCAAAATATGTGGGCCTATATTTTTTGTATGCCATTCTATTTTAGAGCTGTAGCCAGACTGGAATCTATCATTAATACTTAGGTGTTTTTGTTTTCACAAGTGTTTTGGCATATGGGAACTCCACTTTGAATGTTGGATTCTCTGATGTCACGGAAATATCTGAACCTGACCTGATTATGATGCAGGTGCCTCAGTCAGGGATGCGTACAGTGGTGGGCATATCATACTCTCCTGTGTAGCCTACCCCTCAGCTACAAGATATTGTAATAGGACAGGAGTTGGCCAACAGAGCAGCCCAGGGAACATCCTTGTCTCCTGCATCCCAGACAACAGTGAATGCTAGGAACTCCCATGAGCATGGGAAGAAAAGTAGGGGCCAGTGTTCCAAACACCAGCAATGCCTTGGTCCCCATCCCACCCCTGAGCTGTGTAGGGCAATCATACAGGCATGGACTGACGTCACCATAGTCATTGATGAGCTGATCGGTCTAGTAAGTGAGCTGTGTAATGATCTCAGGCAGGCTTTGCCCATTTATATACTGTTTTAGGCAGGCACAGTGGGGAGTTTCTTTTCTCAAGGTATCCATGTGTAGCTATATATCATGAACATTGCTTTTCTCATGGCCATTCCTTTTCTAAACTTCTGCTGCCAGTTGGGGAGCCACTGTAGGATGGTCAGGAGGCTATCTAGGTCTCTTAGCACCACATCCTTCATGTCTACTATCAGTGTTGAGAGTGCTTAAGCCCACAGAGGGCACACATGCACCAATGTTGCATAGATACTCAACATGCCCATTTCACATTTCACTATTCATGCTGAAAGAACACTGCATCCTCTATGCCAGCTGTAGCGTGTACCAGTTACATTCCTTAGAGGGGACACCTCTGTGGTGGGAAACTTGCACAGTCAGAGCACATAGCTCATGAGGATGTGCTAGAGCTGTCATAGAAAAACATGCACAGTGCAGCAACTTCTGCAAGAGCTGTGTCCCAGATCGTCAATGGCATCAACCATCTTCTTACCATCAGCATCATTGATAAGCATTTAAAATCTCAAGACCTGCATTAGTAAGTCCCAAAATATGGAGACCAGATGGCCAAAAATCCAGATTTGCATATACTAAGTTTGAGATCGCAATTTCATGAAAAAAAATCCCTTTTCTCAGAGTTAGTATATACAAGTTGTGGGGCTTGCTTCCCACATCGGGGGGGGGGGGGGAGTGCAGGAGGCATGTCCCCTTGCAAAAAGTAAGTTTAAAGGAAAAGAATGATGTTCGATATATCTGGTCTTTTTTCAGTTTTACTAGGGCCCAGCAATGCAAGTCACAAGATTTCAGTAGGGAGGTGTGTCCACTCACATGCCATCAAACCAAGTCCCACCCATGTCCAGCTAAGAATACCGCACTGGAGATACCACCACCCTCCTTGCAGAGTTTTCCAAGCTCACCTCACTTACTCAGCACACCATAACATTAACCTTCCTATCCACCACTCATACTGTGTCCATTGCAAATTTCTGTCACAGTAACTTTCCCCACCTCTGCATATAATAACTGTGGCCTGTTCTCACTGCTCTATTACCAGTGTAGCTTTTGACTGATGTACGGCATGTCCAGTCCATGCAGAGCATGGCATAACTTTGTTGTAGTAAGCATCACTGTTACTGTTATGACTAATCTGACCCATAGCTCTGAGCCAGATGTATCCCCTTATTCAGTGCCATGGTATACAGACAGCCTAGCAGTTGATGAAGTGGAATGCCTTATGGTTTGTATACCATTGTCCCTGTTTCCCAGGAGGAACTTTGATGGCAATGTCTGTGCAGTCAGTAGTGCCCAGTACCTCAAGGGAACAGGCTATTAATTATAAAAGACTAACTATAAATTGCAGTTAGGGCAAGAAGTACATGTTGCTTATATCACATCTCGCGCATTTAAAGAATGATTTAATATGCATAGACTCCACACAAATACACAAGGCGTAAAAGAGCCAAGCCTCCTGAAAGAGGTCCTTACAGTATGCAAAATGATAGCATGAAGTTCTGGCAATCCAGATACCAAAAAATAATAAATTGCTTAGTCTGCATTGAAAAAAAACTTTGTAAGGCATATATATATATATATATATATATATATATATATATATATATATATATATACACACACATGGGTCCACTTTGTAAATTCGAAATACTAAAATCTCGAATTTCAGTATTTCGAATTTACAAAGCCGCATACTCACATTTCCAAAACCGGCAGAAGCGTGAAATTCAAAATACCGAAGCATGTATATTTTGAATTTCTGCTTCCGGTGGTGCGGTATTTGGATGTTTTGGTTTAGATTTGGTAAGTTTGTGTGTGTAAGTATGTTGTTAGGGGTTTAGTGTGTGTTGCAACTGTTATGTGTGTGTTTGAGGGACTGTAAGATGTGTGTGTGTGTGTGTGTGTGTGTGTGTGTGTGTGTGTGTGTGTGTGTGTGTGTATGTGTGTGTGTTAGTTTTGTTTGTGTTTCTGTTTGTGCTTTCTCGGAGTTAGAATATATAAGTTGGGGGGGTGTGGGGGTGCATGTAGTTTAGATGCATTTGTTTGATTGTGGGGGGGGTTGTGTATGTTTATGTGTGTACTGCATGCGCAGCGTAATTGCTGGATTTTGAATTTCGCGGTTATGTGTTTTTGAATGTGTGAGTTGTGGTTGGGTTTTCGGCTTTGTGGTTTCGAAATACTGAAATTCGAGATTTCAGTATTTTGAAATTTCAAAGTGGACTTCTATATAAATATATATATATATATATATATATATATATATATATATATATATATATGTGCATATATATATATATATATATATATATATATATATATATATGGAAATTAAGATTTTCTGAATTGTTTTTGGAAAGTCTGAGACTATGAACAACAATCCAAAAATTTATTTGACAATTTACAAGAAATGAGTAAGTTATGGCAAGTCTGTGAGTTAAATTGTAGAAAGATGGAGTACTTACTTGATTAATACAGTGGTGTTAGGAAAACTGAGTTGCA
The DNA here is from genome assembly GCF_019279795.1 of Protopterus annectens. Lineage (NCBI taxonomy): Eukaryota > Metazoa > Chordata > Ceratodontiformes > Protopteridae > Protopterus > Protopterus annectens. The sequence continues at coordinate 95,989,534 of NC_056745.1, read as the reverse complement.
AAATTCAGTTATATAATTTCATTCAGAGTTAGAGAAAAAAATGATGCAGATAGTTTTTCTCAATCTTTTGGTGTTCTTAATCAAACCCCTTTAAAAGAAGGATATTATTCAGTAAAGTGGAAATGGGGGAAATTTCACTTATCCAGTTCTGTATTTAAACTCTATACATCTGTTTTCTAGCGTAAGTATTATGAAATTTGAGGAAGAAGCAATAGTGGCAAAATTTCTGAGTGTGAAATATTAAGATGTGCAGGAGAAAATGGGTAATTTAAAACTGATGAGAAGTAAAGAAAGAAACAATAGGATGTGAAAAGGAGGTGCAAGAATTAAATATTGATGTACCTGTTACTGGACAAAAAAAGAAGGGTTTGGTATGAAGAGATAATGGTAAAGTACTTTTATATTAACCCATGAGTAAGGTATGAAGAGCAATATTTTATAAGGATATTAGTGTATAATTACTGGTATATAACTCATTCAATGAACTATTACACATGAGATGTCAGGTAGATGATACAATGGAACTTGTTTTGGAATGCCCAAGGGTTGTGAAATTATTGGGTCCATTAAAATGTGTAAACAGATGGACGGAATGGAGGATATTAATACGGATAAAATATTGAATGGATTTTACAGTCAGTGTAATGTTAAGCAACAAGAAAAAAAGATAAAATTTGTATGACTGTTATTCCACATAATTGAGAGACAAGAACAAAAGAATTGTTGAACAAGAATTGGTATGAAGTTGACATTAAGAAAATAAGATTTTTGTTGTGGCAAAAAGAGTTGGGAGGATGAAGAAAGATGAAGAAATGTGCACAGAAGTTAATATTTTTATTTCTTTCTAGGTTTATTAATTATTGTTTGAGACTTTTTCTTTTTTATTTATTTTATTTATTTATTTATTTATATTTGTTGACCGGGAGTGTCCGACTGGACGTAGGTCCATTTTCAGCGGAGGCCCGGGGAGAAAAGCTCCACAGTTAAAATAAACAGACAGTAGTTACATTGGATTACATAGCGATTAACAATTTACATAGCAATTACTTACAACATATTTACAGATGAAGAACATAGTACATCAGTAGACAACTAGAATCTTTATCTGTGAAGTACATAACAGACATTAACAAATGTTACAAGAAGAAGTTCCTGCTGTATAATAAGTACTGGCTTATGAGCATCTGAGCTTGCTATAATCAAGGTAGTTAGTGGAGTGGAAAGAAAGGCAGTGGTTTTAAATTTTGTGCATTAAAAGGTCTGTTAAATAAAAGATCTCTTACACTCTCCTCAGCTACCAGTCTATTTAACATCTCATCCAAAAGCTGACACACTCATGAGTACAGCACCTTTCTTATGCTGTACTGTAGTATCAGTACAGAAAAAGGAATTCAGACATCTTGTATGGGAATGGAAACAGCAGGCTTCTGATCTTCCAGCACCAAATGCAATTGTGTTGCCTTTTCAGACACTGACGTTTGGCTGTTTGGCACAAAGCATCATATAAAACTATGCAACCATATATTATTTGCAGCTGCATTGCTACAGTTTCCATGTTTTAACTGCATAAAAGGGAAGTAAAGTGATAAACAGGGAAGTAGAAGAAAGGAGTAGACCAAGTAGAGGGTCACAGTAAAGGCCAATATATAGGAATGTACAGTATGTGAGAAGAAGGACAGTACTTTTGGAAGGATATTGCTCCAAGAGAGGCAAGGGGAAAGAGGGTAAGAAAGTATAACAAAAGTGATATGGGCAAAGAGACACAAGTGTGAGTGCATACAAATCAGTACAGACAACCAGATATGGATACAGAGATATGAATTGGCAGAAACATATATAGAGTAAGCAAATTATGATATAAAGGGTTGGGCAAGAAATAGTGCATGGAACATGGCACAATATGAATAGAGCACTTATATCTGGGTATAGTTTGGGATATGAGCAGTGCTGTGCTGTGTTGTCTGCTGCCCTGATCAAGAGGGACGTTACAAGATCCATCACTGTATGATTTACAAGATCCATCACTGTATGGTGGCTAGGGTGATGGGCCATGCCTTTCCTGTGGGCTCATTAGCAGGGGCTGGCTTAGTGAGTGATTCTGCTGTCCACACCTAGTGGCTCTTTAAATGAGCCACATATCTGACCACTTCTCCCTCTACCGCAATCTTCTTATCTAGGTACTGTTAGGCCGCATCAGTTAAGAGTGATTGGCTACTTGCCAGTGAGATGTCAGGCTCCTAAGTGAGGCCCTACTAACCTTATCACCTTCATACATTTTAGCCACAGCCTCAGAAAGGCAAGGCACAATGGAAGTGCCTGATAAGTGAATCTGTCATCTTGACCTACAGTGAGAAGACATAGTGGGAATTTGTCATAAGTAACCCATCCTGATGGACTGAATATATTTAAAATAGATGTCAGCACTTGTAAGAGAAACAAACTGTGGCTGTGTACAAGCCCCTTATGAGTCCGTTGGTTGGCAGTATGATTACTTTCACACTCTGATCATGCTGAAAGAGAAATGGTACACTGAACTGCAACACGTTTAAAGGAAGGTGCTAGAACAACACATACATATATCCCTTAGTTACAGCCGAAAAAGGAATCAAGTATATGTCCACTGCACATATGTTAACATGCATAATCAGATAATGGCACAGTACACACAGGGACACACCATGTAGTATGCATGTAACATGAGGTGATGCAGTGTAACCTTATCCCAAAATTGGTCCCTGCAGTAACCCACTTGACATGTTGTAGTCATATTACTTTAAGTGGCACCACAACCGTCAGTTAACATGGAAGATGTAGACAGTAGCATATATTTCCAAAACTAAGCTTGGCAAACAAATAATTGGCAGCAGCAGTAACAATCTCAAACTAAAATTAATATAAATAAGACAAAAAAGAAAAAAAAAGTTAGAAATTTAGTGCTATTCATGTACTTTACTCTTTGGCTTTATGTTGCTTAGCCTTCATTTTTCATGCACAGAAATTATCAGGGTTACACTGTCACATGTCATCCTAACAATGTCTGCAGTGTTTCCCTATCCAGTTAATGCCAATGGCTGTGGAAAGCTTCTTAACCTGTTCTTACTAGGAATCATATTTTTAAAAACGCCATTATAGGAGTCCACTAGTCGTTCCCTGAAACATTCATTAATAAGACAGAGAGTTAATTGTGCTCTCTTGTGCTTCCATGTCATAGTCGCCCAGTTGCATATCAAGTTGTCAGGGAGACTGAAAGTCATTTTGCAGTAAGCAAGTGTAGTGGTCACAGATCTTGGTCATATAGCAGAACCCCACCACATCACAGGTGGAAAAATTTCATGACACAGAGTACACATTATTTTGAAATTTCCATCTGTACATCATGCCATGGTTACATAGTGGTGCCCACACAGTGGAAATTGTCTGTGACACAAGATGTTATTCCATGAATGGGTCCCTTCAAATTTTCTATTGTATGGTTCCAGTTATTTTCATTAGGGATAATATTTAATTTTTGCCAAGGGTTGAGTACGACCAATCTGTAACCAAACTGGATAGGTTAATTTGAGCACAAAAAGAGAAACTGTCTAGGCTTAAAATGTCCCACAAGGGCTAAGCTAGTACTTACCTATGAACCTAGAAGAGTATCTGCCACCCTGAGAATTCCATTCTAATTTACTGTGATCTGCCCAAAACCCCAAGTGTATGTTCACAAATGTGTAATTATGTCCCTAACCACCTGTGTATATGGTGATGATTGTGACTCACTCTACCCTTCCTGTATATGGCTCAACCATGCATTGATCATCATAACCTGATATTAAAACTGCATGCATTGTGTTTGATTTACATGGCGCTGTACTGTCATTTTAGGCCATCATAGCCCTTAAGTCGGTACTAGATTTCAACTCTTTCCCTGTACACCATACTGCACCCATTTTTGTTGGGGGGAGGTTGTTGTGCAGCAGGATTTGCTGCTCTAATCGGATGATGGTGTTGATGCAACTTCTTTACCAACTATGTCTGAGTATACTGCTATTTTCTCATCTTCATCATGTTATGGAGCATATGACCCACTAAGAATATACTACAGGCTGTAGCGGGATCACACTACAGTGTCACCCAGCCATTTTGAGGCATCAAAAGCAGGTTTTGAACAGGGGAATGCACAGGTATTGTGTGTTTGTATATGTGTGGTGTTATACTGAGTTGGCCTTTGAGGGTTCCATATGAGTGTCATAAGCCAGGGCTTTATCTGGAACTTATCTTTACCCACAATAGAATATAAACATGTAGGGAGGGGGGTATTCAGTAACATTAACCACAGTGTCCGCCCTTACCAGCTGTCTCGTTCAGTGGACTTTAGTACGCAGTGAGTGTTAATATAGCTGAAATGTGTACTAGATATATGAAGCATTTTAACTATCTAGGTGCTTTGTGGGCATATTGGTTATGATACCACATGTGGCTACACGCTACCTGGAAGTTCACAAAATGGCTGCTCTTCTTGTTCAGAAATGTTTGTGGACCAGGTGGGGCTTTTATTGTTACAGGTGTGTAGTCTATGACATCCAGTACCTAGGGGTGACAGGCAACATCATAGAAGGCATTCATGCTGTTAGCTGACTGCTACAGTGTGCTAGGAAACCATACATGATCCTGCATGTGTAGAAGCATTATGTCAATGAACATATTAAGTGTTCTAGAGGCAGAGGCCTCTGAAATATCCATTATGTTCCTATCTGGTCTGTGAATATTCGATGTAGGCATTATGGAAAGAACTATACATTCCTAGGAAAACTGTGCCTTGTCATTTCTGTTTATTGGTGATACATGTCTACCAAGAGCAATTCAATGTCCTGATCAGCTTTAAAGCAGTCAGTGATCTTGACTGGTAAAATTATGTCATCCATTGAGGGAAATATATGTTTTCATCAGGGAACACGTCACGTATACTAATGGAAACTGGCAGGGTTAAGAATTCTAGTATACAGCTGTTGCAACTGCAAACATTCTTGGTATCTGCATTGATGACATTTTATGTGCTTTGCCCCTATATAATTAGGCGTGCAAAGCTGCACGGTTTCCCCTAAATCCAACTATGAATTATGATTATGTCCATCTTGTATATATTTGAATATTATAACGACCTTATTTAATTATCCTGCTCCATGTGCATTCTATTATGCATTAATTTGCATATATTTTCTGTTACATTTTTGGGCTCACGGTACTGTATTGCAGTATGGGACTATGAATTACTACTAGCTGGTTCCAGTCTATGATTAGCCAGTTTCAGCACAAATTCATGCTGGGTATGATGCAAGTTGTCTGTGAATCTCAGCCAGGGTAATTCATTCTGCCATGCTACTTCTCTGCAACCCTCCATCCTCCTTAACAATAGACAGGGTATTCAGAACTTAAAAGGTTATTCATAGCAATTTCAGAATATAGACTAAGATACTATTCATAAGACATTTTAATAGCCAGCTCTACGACCTTACTAGTCTTTAGTTAACATTTGTTAACTGTATAAATTGCCTGCTCTGAGGATGATTTCCAGCCATGATCTAAGCTGTTAGGCAAGCACAACATAAAACATTAATGGATCATACAGTAGTACATGCCATAGTACAAATATCAAAATTGGAGGATCATAGCTTTGCACATATGTTAGTGCAGCTCAGCATATAATAGAGAAAGATCATTCAGTAGTACATGTTGTAGAACAGGGAAACAAAACAGCTGGATCATATCGCTGTACAGATGTTGGAACACAACATTACTACATCAAGAAATGTATTTGTCTTTGGTTACAGCACATATAATTCAGTACAAGACCAAAACTGTTATCACACACACACACACACACACACACACACACACACATACACATACACACGCATACATGCACACACACAACACACGCACACACACACTCACGCGCACAAACACACACACACACACATGCTCACGCGCACAAACACACACACACACACACACACACACACACACACACACACACACACACACACACACACACACACACACAGTCACTATTTTTGTAAAGTGCAGGCAGAAAGTATTATGTAAAATTGTAGAATAAAGAAGTTGCAGAGTTCCACGACAGATTTACCTTTTATTAAACAAAAAGAAGTAAGCGCTTTCACGATTTACCCAGACCGCTTCTTCAGACTGTATTACAATGTCAAACTATCTAACCAAGCATTTTAAAGCTTTACCTATTAACACATTGCAGTTAATTAGTCATAATTACCTACTTAAAGCTGTAAGTAATTTACATAAAGATTACTTTCAGTAAAAACTTTTTTAAAAAAACAACACTTCTTATTAGCCATTGGCATTACATTGTATCAGGTTCTATCTTAAAAAAACAACATAGATTATATAATATTATACTTAAGAATATGAAAAATATATGCAAATATATATGTATAAAAAATATAAAGATAAATGTATACTTATGAAAAATTAATAAAGCATGTCTATAAAATGCATGTATATTCATATTGCCCTAGGTCTATATTCCTCCCAATTGAATTCAAGTGTATATTAAATAATTAAATTTGTGTCTGTCAAGATGGTCAAGACTTTGCTAGGAGGTTTCATTATAACAGTATGAATTGTTTGTTTGTGTCTTTCGGCTTTTCCTGGTTAGGGGTCGCCACAGCGGAACTCCGGTCCGCTAATGATTGGCAGTTGATTTTTACGTGACGAGTTAACAGCCCTGATGCACAACCTTCAACGAAGGTACGCCCATTCACACATGTCTCCACGCAGAAGACGCTCTAGCTGAGAATCGAACCGGACAGCGTCTTACTGTGAGGCGACAACACTACCGCAGCACCACCACCACGGATCATGCATTTTATAGACATGCTTTATTAATTTTTCATAAGTATACATTTATCTTTATATTTTTATACATATATATCTGCATATATTTTTATATTCTTATGTATAATATTATATAATCTGTATTGTTTTTTAAGATAGAACCTGATACAATGTAATGCCAATGGCTAATAAGAAGTGTTGGTTTTTAAAAAAAGTGTTTACTGAAAGGAATCTTTATGTAAATTACTTACAGCTTTAAGTAGGTAATTATGACTAATTAACTGCAATGTGTTAATAGGTAAAGCTTTAAAATGCTTGGTTAGATAGTTTGACATTGTAATACAGTCTGAAGAAGCGATCTGGGTAGATCGTGAAAGTGCTTACTTGTTTTTGTTTAATAAAAGGTAAATCTGTTGTGGAACTCTGCAACTTCTTTATTCTACAATTTTGGTACTTTGTGTCGTTGTCAGAGTGAACTCAGTACTCAGTCCATTTTCTTTGCAGAAAGTATTATGTAATGTATGTCTCTCATTTTTTACCTCATTCTTTTGAAACATTTTTCGATGGCTGTTTTTTGAAGGAGTTACCCTTCTGCATGGCCACTTTTGAATGTAACAGACATATTTTTGCTGTCACCTTCTTCTCTGTTTATATTGATTGAATGAAATACTAAATTAAAGAACTAATGCAGATACTGTAACATTGTAAACAAAATTCTTAGTCATTAATGTGACCTCACACTGAACAGACTCCAAACGAGAGAGAGAGAAAATCATGAACAGAACCATAAATGTTAAGTTGATATCTCTCCTTCGTTCTTGCTGGTTGGGATCGGAGCCGAGGATCGGCTCCGACTCAGCCATCTTCTATAGCTTGAGAGCTGTTTACTGGCTCGAGGCTACCCCGTATTCCACGATGCCTAGCAATAGCTACCCAGATCTCATTTGCCGCTTCAGCTGCGAGGTGTCATTTTTCTGGCTCAGGCTCGTATAAAGTTTTCTATAGAACGTTCTTACTTTAGAAATAGTCCTTTTTCTGGTTTATTGTTAACTTTTAGTCTTGTTTTTTCTGTTAACTAGTGTTTAATTGTAGCATTCCTTCCCTTCCTTGTAGAACTCGTTTAACTTAGAGACTTCTCCCCCTCCCCCCCTTATCCTCTTCTTGTCAGGTTAGCCATTTAGGTTAGAGGCTTTCCTTCTACCTTTCTTTCATAGGCTAGCCGTTTAAGTTAGAGGCTTTCCTAGCTAAAAAAAAAAAAAAAAAAAAAAAAAAAAACCTTTAGTTTTAGTCTGCTAGTATAGTGTGTTTTTGTGTAGATTGTATTTTGCTTTGATAGCTATTGTTGTATTTCTTGTTTCCTTTTTCCAGGATGTCAAAAGAATCCAAAGTGTATGGGTTCAAGAAGTGTGACTCATGCTGTCAGAAAATGTCTCTGACTGATGGACACACTTCTTGCATCTATTGTTTAGGCGCCATGCACCTGCATGACTCTTATTCTATCTGCCATGCATTTAGCCCAAGAGTTCTGCAGGAGCATAAGAATAAACTTATTCTTAGGGGTCTTTTAAAGCCCCAGGATTCACCGGCCAAGACCTCTCAGCTTGTGAAATCCCCTAAATCTACCAAGCTATCGGCTCCACCTTCTACTTAGTCTTATCGGTGCCAGCCAGAACCGATCTCCCCGTCGGCTCCATCAGAATCTTCGGAGCCTTCGCGGAGCCACAAGAGGCTGAGGTCCCCTTCCTTGGAATCGATACATTCGGGTCCTTGGTCTCCCCTGCTTCAGAGCGAGCGCAGTCACAGATCTTCTCACCCCTGTCGATCCTCTAGGCTGTCGGATCACGATGTGGAGAGAGTGGTCAGTAGGTTGCTAAAGTCACAGACACTTGCCAAGATGTTGTCCAGCCCTCCTCAACAGGTGTCGGCTCCATCCACTTCTGTCAATGTTCCTCATCCGACCCCATTGAGTTCGGAGCCGGAGTTCGTTGGGGTTCGAGTAGTGGAACCGTCGGCTCCGATACCGCTATCTCCTTCGGTTCCATCATCGGCTCCATCTCCTCGGTGGTGCCATCCATCAAGGGATCTGGGTGCCGGCTCCATCCCCTGTAGTGCCTATGACAACCTCTGCTCCTCCTCCAGACCCCAAGCGTGGGGAACCGGCGCTCCAGGGCACCCCATTGGGTGTTTCCTCTTCTTCCGAGGCCTCCCCTGACCATTCAGAGGAGCCCCCTCGTAAGAAGAAGTGCAAGAGGAAGCACATTGACTCCCCTGATTCTGTCACTTCTGATACAGACTTAGATGAATCAGAAGGGTCCCCGAGATCCCCCTCTGAAGATGTTTCCTTCTTGGACATCCTAGAAATGCTTAAGCAGAGGGTGACCTGGAATCCCCTAGCCCCTACCGAGGATGAGTCTGTATTCCTGGATGCTTTCGGTTCCCGACCTTCCACCTCCTGGGTTTCTCTGCCTTTCGATCCACTTATGGCAGTGGTGGCTCGAAAGGCTTGGTCAGCTCCGGATACAGTGGAACCAACTCCGAGGAGACCTGGCAAGTTCATCACAGCACCCCATGATAAGCAGTTCCTTACCAAAGGTGTTCCTGTTGATGCCATGGTGGTAGCAGCAGCCACCAAAAAAGAGTTAGCGGAGACCTCTTTGTCTGTCCATCCTCCTAACAAGGAGTCTAGGACTATGGACAGATACGGGAAGCAAATGTTTGCTTCAGCGACCTTTTCTATGAGGTCACTGAACTACTTATGCCATTTTACCCGGCTTCAGAGGGATCTCCTTAAAGAGCTCGGAGATGCCCTTCAAGATCCATCAGCTGAGGAGGCTCAATCTAAAGTAGCTTCCCAGCTGGTGACGCTTAATTCTGTAATCAACTCCTCCATGAGGCTCATTTCCTATGCAGCCGATGGTGCGAGTAGAGCCGCAGGTATGGGTGTGGCCCTTAGGAGGCATGCATGGATGCGGCTGTGTAATTTTGTGGAACTCTTTAGAGCATCATTCACCAACACCCCCTTTGATGGTTCCTTTCTTTTTGGACTACAGGTAAAGGACACTTTGACTAGGTGTGAGCAAGAAGGCAAGACTCTTTCTGCCGTGGGAGTCCATTTTTCCACTACTTCGAGACCATACCACAAGGGTCAGAAGAGTGGTAAAATGTAGTTCCGAAAATCCGAGGGAGCCTCGCCTGACACACGTAGTGATTTTTCCTCCAGGGGCAGAGGGGGAAACAATAACAACAGATGCCGCCCTCGTAGCAGAGGGGGTCCGCAAAACCAGGGCAACAGAGAATCTTTCTCTGATAAGCTCTTTCAGCATCTCTGAATGGTTGCCCGACTGCCTGCCTCTGGAGGCAGTCAGGGGAAGACTTTCACTGTACCCAAAAGCCTGGCAAAATTCAATGCAAGACAGATGGGTACGGTCCATTATATCCGGAGGTTACAAAATTCCCTTCTGTCAACCCCCCTTACTGTCAAGGAAATCCCTTCCAGATGTTCCACACAATCTGAGGGACCAAGCAGTAATAGAAGTTTCAAAACTGCTAGAAAATAAGTCATCCAGGAAGCCCCGGCAGACCAGCATGGATCCGGCACTTACTCAAGGTTATTTTTGGTGCCAAAAAAGACAGGGGACTGGAGACCGATTCTGGATCTCAGCAGACTAAACAGGTCTGTTTAAAGAACAAAGTTTCGGATGGTCACGTTACAGTCCATTCTATCCTTTCTGGGTCAGGACAATTGGATGTGCTCAATAGATCTTAAAGATGCGTACTACCATATCAAAATGGACAGGTGCTCCAGGAGATTTCTTTGTTTCCGGCTGGGAGCCAGTCATTACCAGTTCAGAGCTCTGCCATTTGGACTCACCACAGCCCCCAGGGTGTTCACCAAATGTATGGCAGTGGTCACGGCTCACCTGAGACATCAAGGATTCCAGGTGTTTCCATATCTAGACGACTGGTTCCTCACTGCTACTACCTGGCATCAACTTCTGCAAACCAGGGACTACACAATCACAATCTGCTCCCAGCTAGGCATTACAATAAACTTCAAAGAATCTGCCTTGTTGCCCTGTCAATCTATCACCTATATAGGAGCAGACTTAGACACAAGGAACATGTCCGCAAGGCTACTGCCAGAAATGGGTGTCTACAATTCGCCAGCAAGTACAAATTCTAATGCAGAGCAAAATAATCCAAGTCAGGTTCGTCCTTCAAACTCTGGGTTCTATGGCAGCAGCAATTCTTCTAATTCCACTGGCCCGCTTTCACATGAGGATCCTTCAGTGGCTTCTGTTCACACAGTGGTCCTTCCAACAGTTGCCCATGTCTCACATGATCATGATTACAGAAGCATGCAAAAGGCACCTTTCCTGGTGGATGGTCTCCCCACTAGTGACTCAGGGCAAACTCTTCATTCAGCCCCCTCCGGTTGCCACAGTGACCACAGACACCTCCCTGATAGGGTGGGGGGGGGCATTATCAGGGCAGGACAGTCCAAGGCACTTGGCAGCCTCACGAGTACCATCTGCACATAAACGTCCTAGAAATGAGAGCCGTGCTGCTAGCGTTGCAAGCCCTTCAGGACTCTCTTCCTTCTGGGACCATTGCAATTCAAACAGACAACATGTCAGTGGTGTGGTATATCAACAAGCAGGGCAGAACCAGGTCCTACCCCCTGTGTCGAGAAGCACTCAGACTCTGGCAATGGGCAGTTTCTTCCCAACGTTTTCTGATTGCGACGCACATCCCTGGGAGGTCCAATGTCATAGCGGACAGGCTCAGCAGAGCTATTCTCATGCCTCACGAGTGGTCTCTGAATCAGGAAGTTGCGGATCTTATCTTCCTCAAATGGGGACAGCCTTGCTGCGATCTTTTTGCTACCCCCTTCAACAGCAAATGCAGCAACTAGTTCTCCCTTCTTCTGCTTCCAGGTCACCCACCCAGAGAAGCTCTAGTCCACGATTGGCCTCAAGGACTTCTTTATGCCTTTCCTCTGTTTCCCCTGATTCCAAAACTCATACAGAAAGCTATATCATTGGGCTGCAAAATGATCCTCATTGCCCCTTACTGGCCTCGACAGATATGGTTTCCATTCCTGCACCATTACCTTCTCGATCAGCCCTGGACTCTGGATCTGATTCCAGACGTACTGATTCATCAGTCAGGCGGGTTGCATCAATCCCTCCAAACACTCCAGCTCACAGCTTGGTTTTTCCACTTCCAACCTTAGCCAGGCTTCTCAGCATTTCCCCGGCTGTACGTGAGATCATTGTCTCCTCTCACAAGTCCACAACTAGAAAAACGTATGATAGTAAATGGAAATGTTTTTCTTGTTGGGCAGAGGCTAGGAACGTAGATCCCTTTTCAGCCCCAGTCCACGAAATTCTGGAATTCTTAGCACAACTTTTTCATTCCGGGTCCGCATCTGCTACAATCAGGGTTCAATTAGCGGCCATTTCTAATTTTCATGTTGGGTTGTCAAATTCAAACATTATGTCTCATAAGCTCTGCAAAGCTTTTTTAAGAGGGATTACTCTCCTTAGACCTCCAGTGAGAGATCCCCCTCCTCTTTGGGACCTTAATTTGGTACTAACCTCCTTAACTCTGCCCCCTTTGAACCAGCAGCGTCCTGCTCCATTCAGTTTCTATCTTGGAAGACACTCTTTCTGGTAGCTATTACTTCAGCCAGACGCATCTCTGAACTTCAGGCATTATGTGTTCGTCCTCCATACTTGGTTTTTCATAAGGACAGGGTGGCTCTGAGGACTAATCCTTCGTTTCTTCCTAAAGTCTGCTCAGAAAATAATTTAAACCAATCTATAGACCTTCCTGTGTTTTTCCCTAACCAAAACAACAAGGCAGAGTACAAATTACACCAATTGGATGTTCATAGACAATTGCGTTTTTACCTGCACAGGACTAAGGAAATAAGGAAGTCAGGCCAACTATTCCTTTCCTATGCTGTAGGCAAACAAGGTCTCCCAGTTTCCAAGGTGACCTTATCAGGTGGTTGCCTCACACTATTACTTTCATTTATCAATTAAGGAACAAAGTGTTGCCTATTAAACCGAAATGTCATTCTACTAGGGCCTTGGCCACCTCTGTAGCCTTCCAGTCTAGGTTGCCCATGGATTCTATCTGTGCAGCTGCTACGTGCGCAAATCCTTATACCTTTATTTCTCATTACAAGCTAGATATAGTCTCCAGGAGTAGAGCTGCCTTTGGTTCCACTGTTCTGAAGAGTCTGTTCCAATGAGCCGCCCAGGATTGTAGGTGCTAGGGACACTGTCCCAACCAGCAAGAACGAAGGTGAGATAGACAACTTAACATAAAGAAGTTATGTACCTACCATAACGTTCCATGTTAGTTGTCTTCATCTCGCCTTCTTTCTTGCGTCCCACCCTCCGTCCCCCTGTCCTATTGGACCGAGAGGAGTTCTGGTTTCACTGGCTGAGTGTTGTCTGGTTTGTTTCCTCTACTGACTTAGAGAATATGACAGTTATGCTCGACCTATTTGTTTGGACAGGTTTATTCTCTGGCCATGTCTGGGTTTAGCTGTTTCAAACGAGATCTGGGTAGCTATCGCTAGGCATCAAGGGATAAGGGGTAGCCTTGAGCCAGTAAACAGCTCTAGAGCTATAGAAGATGGCCGAGTCGATCCTAACTAGCAAGAAAGAAGGTGAGATGAAGACTACTAACATGGAACGTTATGGTAGGTACATAACTTCTTTTTCTAGAAAAATGTTTATGATGATGATTATTACTATTATTGTTATTTATTATTATTTGTTGTTGTCATTTTTTCCTGAGAAATACTTTTACTATAGTCTGTTAAAAGCTCAGTTTGTATGCTATGGATATTGGGCATGTTTTTCAGAAATATTTATCTGATAAATGTACTCTGTCACACAGTTGACCAGCACCATTGCATTTAAACTGGAAATGCTTCTTATCCGTCAGCCAGTAAGTAAGAGTTGTTTGTGCCTTTCCCCAGAGTATGCAGCATTTCACTGATGCCAGTGCTATGAAGTCAGTAACAGTTCTTGAGCATTTTATTTACACTATTTCTGCAAGTTTGTCTTATGATTAGACTGTAGTCTGTAATTGTTTTGGAAAATCATGGGAATTTCTGAGAGAAAATCCATTCTACTTCTGTAAAAAATCACTGAACTCAAATTAAAGAAATAATCTTAACTTCTTTAGGTGTACCAGGTTCGTCATGTGAGTGGAGAACAATACATTCTTCTACCTTGTTCACAAGAGACACCTTGGATATCCCTGAAGAATGCTGTTAAACTTTGGCATTCTGTCTGGCTTGCCGGAAATGTTTAGTCATAAACAACACTTTGTGTATTGCTAGATGTTGTTTATAATGACAAGACAGGATGTGTGACATATACCCACCCTCCAAGTAGCCTACTATGCTATCTTGTGAGGTTGTTTACTCACAGAAGAAAAAGGCAAGCAAAATGAAATAGTGTGTACAAGGGAGCATGGGAAATCTGATTAGTAGTTTGAATATTAAATGATTGCTCTCACACAAAAATACTCTGTTTGCTTTCATGTTGACATCTTCAATGCCTAATGAACCTTAAATATAAATTACTTTACATGCTGCTTTATTAATTTTACCAGTTACTGTTTCTATTTTGTTCTGTATCTGTTTATTTATCTGTCTGTCTAGCTCTTTTCTCCAACTATTTATTTTTACTGATTTAAAATAATACACTGCAGTGAGACATGTTAAGAGATTTTAAGATAGTCAGGTCAAGTTAGTCGTTAAGGAAACCTTTAAAATGCACTGCTCATGAGTATCAGCACTTTTTGGTCATTGGCCAATATATCATTTTTGTGTAAATTACATATATTTCAAGCTCTGAGCATTACGAATCATAGCATGGGCCTGTGAGAGTCATAGCAGAAGGTCAGAAAAAGAGCACTTTTTTTTTCACAATAAAAGGTGTTCACATGCATAACTGTATGTAGTTGCTGACTACAAACCTTTGCATAAGCTTAATTTATTTAGTAAGGCATGTACCTATAAATACGTCTGACCTAGTGAAGAAATTTTATATCTAGGAGGATGGACTTCCAGGACTAAATCTAAGGGACAAATTATACTACAATGCCTAAATCATAGCAGATGAAAGGTATGGGTAAATATCTGTCTGTCTGAAAAGTTAGCTACTTTTTTGTAATCTGTTCTGTTTATATCAAAAATAGGGCAGAGGGAGTAGGAAGGAGGAGACTTGAAAGGTGGTGGGGTGGTCCTCGTCAGGCATAATATTAACAAGGTCATCTCATCTCATTACTACAGGTACAGAGGAGCTCTGACTGGAAGTTTGCATTCTTACTTCCAATGACTGCATCCTAAGTCTCTTGAAAATCAAGTGATATTGTTATATTTCAAATGTATGGAGCAATATATTTGACTTAAGAATCACAAATGTTAAACTGTTAATGCAAACTAATATTTACATTGATAGCATTCATTAGATTCTAGTTCTCAAAGTAGATTTTATAAGCCACAGTAACAGAGTACAATTATTGATCTGAAGTTGTTGACTTCATTCAATCTTCAACCTGTAGGGTTCAAATCCGAGAATTGGATCTGACTCAGCCGTATAGTAAAGCTCATGGATTCGAACTCTGAGCTCCTCTCCTACCCATAATGCTCGGCTATCCCTTTATCCCCTCAGATTTCATTTGCTGCGCTTCCGCTAGCACTGGGATTATGACTTAGAGCTCCTCGGGTTTTTCTCATGAATGAAGAAATGACAATTTTTTTTCTAATAATTTCATCTTTCTATCTTAGACTTTTCTTTTCTATTTCGCTTAAAAATGTATCTTTGTTCTGAGTTTCTAGACATTTATAAGCTTATAGTTCCCTACCCTTCTCCATAGACTTAACATCTCTTTTCTATTCCTTCCTAATTAAAAAAAAAAAAAAAGTTGCTTTTTTTCTGTGGCTTGCTGTGAGTTGTAGAAGCTATTTTATTATGGCAGAATCAAAACCAGACATTTTCAAAAAATGTGTTACTTGTGGGCAGAAAATCCCTGTTTCAGATGCCCATGCTGAGTGTGTGGTATGTGTAGAGACTTCACATCTAGACTCCTCTTGCTCCATCTATGTTGGCTTCAACCAGGAGGAACAAACTGATCTTAAAAGGCCTGTTACCATCTATTGCTTCTTCCACTGCTTTACCTTCTATTTCAGGGGCTCAGACTCCCCTCCAAGAAGCCTGAAGAGCACGAGCAGTCACCAGACAGGTCTGTTAGAATAGGGGAACAGCCTCAGAAATTATCAGAAACTTCAGATTTGACTGACTCAGCTCTGATTTTGATAGAGGCTTCCTCACTGCACCAGTCTCAAAGTTTTTCTCCAGAACCAGTTGCCTCGAGACCAAAGTCTCTGATCCTGCAATCTTCCAGGCCAATCTCTAGACCTCCATCTATTGTGCCATCCACCAGGTCTTTCTGTAGTCTCTCCAAAGCAGAGGTAGAGAGGATGTTGATGAAGTTTCTTAAGGCACATATCCAGCTGGGAGTTTTGCCTGCTCCATCATCCTCAGGATCTGTGAACCACCAACTTGCCTTTGCTTCGATAACTCCTTCTCTGATCCATCCCTCAGGTTCAGAGTTATCAGGCCCGAAGATGGATGGAGTCGAGACTTCAGAGCCGATGGGTATGAGTACCTTGACTCTGACAGTTTCCGTGACTGCCCTGGCTCCCACAGTTTTGGAGTAGAACAGTTCTTGAAGCCATTAACTTCAGCATTAAGTCCAAGGGGTTGATGTCCACTGCATAGTTTTCAGGCTGTGTCTTCCCCTGGGAGTTTTGGTGCTTGACAGCTCAGCTCTAACTCCACTCTCGGATCCAGCGGTGGTGCGGACTCTTCAGGCTTCTCCATCAACAGCTTTGGTTCCAGGGGCATTGCCCTCAGTTTCTTGTTCTCCCTTGGCATTCGAATTGGTGGAAAGGGTTCTTTCTACATTCAGAAAAGCCTCAAATCTACCTGCTTCAGCACCCGGCCCCTCCTCAGCAGATATTGTGCCTGAGACATCTGTTCTGTCACATCAGAAACAACCTATAAAGAAAAACTTTTGGACTGTTTCCATTTTGGAATATCCTGAGTCTTCCAGCACCTCTCTAGAGCACCCCACTGAGAAGGTCCCTTGTAAACATCAGTGTAAAAGGAGGTAGTTGGATTCCCCATTGGACTCCTTTACTGAGGACATCAATATTGATGAAGGGGAAGGTTCTCCCAGGTCACCACCTTAGGATGTCTCCTTTGGAGACATCATGGAAATTCTTTGCCAAAAAGATGGTTGGTCTGCCCAAAACCCAAACCCAGAGTAATTGGTGTTTCTGGAAGCTTTTGTTTCAGGCCCATCTACTTCTTGGGTGTCCCCTCCTACAGATCCCCTTATTGTCCTTGTTTCCTTCAGGGGTTGGAAGGAGCCAGATACAGTGGAACATGTTCTTTAGCACCCTGACAAAATCCTGAGCTGTCCTCCAGACAGACCCCATTGGACTAAGGGTATTCCTGTCAATGCCATGGTGGTTGCTGTAGCCACCAAGAAGAAGGTGGCCCAACAATGTTCCATTGTCCATCCCCTAACAGGGAGTCTAGGGCTTTGGACAGATTTGATAAGCAGGTGTACACTTTTTGCATTGCAAGCTCTGAATTACTTGGCACATGTAACCAGACTACAGAGGGACTTAGTCAAGAAACTCTCTAGTTCTGCTTCAGGGTCCTTCTCTGTTGAGGAACACAATACCTTTTCTTCTGGAATGGCCACCCTACAGTCCATATCCAACACTCCACGAGGCTAATTTCTCATGCTGCAGTAGGTACCTTAAGGGCAACCGGCTCAGGCATTTCTATCAGATACCACTCCTGGATGCAACTGTGTGATTTCTTGAAGCCTCTCAGGATGTCCTTCACTAACGCTCCTTTCAATGGATCATCTATGTTTGGTCTGAATATCAGAGACACACTGTCCCAAAGTGAAAAGGACAGAAAGACCTTGTCTGCCATTGGAATCCAGTTTATTACCTCATAATGGCCCTTTTCCAGGAACCAGCATGTAGGTAAAAAGCTGTGGTTTTGAAAATCTCAAGGTCCTTTTCAGGATTCACAGAGAGATTTTTCCTCCAGAAGCAGAAGTGAAAATGGTGCCAATGGCAGATGCCACCCTCGGGACATGGGGTGGGGGGGTCCGATGAACCATTGGTCTCAAGATACTTCCTCTGACAGGCCCAATCAGTGATCCTGAAAGATTGCCTGACTGCTCATTTCTGGAGGCAGTTGGGGGACATTTATCTTTACACCCAACAGCCTGGGAAGCTATCATAAATGATCATTAGGTGTTAATTATCTTACACAGAGGTTATTCCATACCCATTTCCCAAAATCTCTTCCCAACAAGGAACCTCCCCGATGTTCCACCCAATCAGTTGGAGGCTGCAGCCTTAGAGATTTCAAAGCTGCTCACAAAAAGGGTTATCCAAAGTGTCCCCCAAGACCACCTGGGATCAGGCATCTACTCCAGATTCTTTTTAGTGCGCAAAAAGATTGGAGACCTTAGACCCATTTTGGATTTCACCAACCTCAACAGATCGGTAGCCAAATCAAAGTTTTGAATGATCACAATTCAGTCCATTCTGTTGTTTTTGCAGAAGGATGACTGGATGTGCTCTGTAGATCTCCAGGATGCATACCATCACATCAAGATGAACAGGTGCTCCAGGAGTTTTTTTCCACTTCTAGCTGGGAGACAATCATTACGAGTTCAGAGTACTCCCTTTGGTCTCACCACAGCCCTCATGGTATTATGTTTTTTGGCAGTGATGGGGCCACATGGGTCTATCCATGGCCATTTATTACATTATACCATTAGCTGTCAGTGTACTGAAGTCTGAATCGTGGCAATAGTGGCAGCTCACTTGAGACTGCAAGGATTCCATGTGTTTTCCTACCTGGAAATTTGGCTCCTCACTGCTCCCACCAGGCATTGACTCATCCAAGGCAGGGACCATCTTTTTCAGCTAGCCTCAACCTCTGGCATCTCCATCAACCTGAAGAAGTTGCAACTTCAACCATTCCAACTGATAGGCTTCATCGGAGACCGCATGGACACAACACATTGCTTATCTATCCTTTTTCCAGACAGGATCTCTACCTTAAGACTCCATAGCAGACAGATCTTGGATATTCCTGCTCCCCCGGCAAGTCTTGTTCTCAGAGCTCTGGGTTCCATGGCTGCCACCATCATTTTTGTTCCAGCAGCATGGCTTCATCTGACAGTACTTCAGCGGACTCTGGTAGTCCAATAGTCTTTACTGTTGTATTCGCTAAGTCACCCAGTCAAGTTATCTCAAGTATGCAGGGAATCTGTTCTCTGCTGGCTCCAGTCAGATGTTCTCCAAAAAGGTCGACCTTTCACCCCCCCCCCCGGGGACCAGAGTGACCACTGATGCTTACCATTTCAGTTGGGGGGACATTATCTGGGTCAAACAGGCCAAGGCATGTGGTCCCATCTCAAGACCAATTTACATCTAAATGTCCTGGAGATGAGAGCAGTGCTTCTGGTGTTGTAAGCCCTTCATTCTTTTTTTCCTGACAGGACCATTGCAGTTCAAACAGACAACATGTCAGTTGTTTGGTATATCAACAAACAGGGAGGAACCAAGTCTTAACCATTATGTCGAGAAGCCATAAGGTTGTGGCAGTGGGTGATCTCTTCCAAATGCTTTCTAGTGGCAACGCACATTCTGGGGAAGTCAAAATTCCTGGTGCACAAGTTTAGCTGAACCATTCTGATGCCTCCCGAGTGGTCTCTCAATACTTCAGTGGTGAACATTATATTCCAGAAATGAGGTCAACCCTGCTGTGATCTCTTCGGCTCTCCTTCTAACACAAAATGCAGCAAGTTCTTTACCTTGATCCCTCCTCAGGGACAGTCACCAAGAGAAGCTGTAGTCCATGCTTGACCCCTGGTCTGCTTTACGCTTACCCCCCTCTTCCTCTCAAATCCAGGTTGAAAGCAAAATAATCCTCATTTACTTCCTTTTGGCCTCGGCAAGTTTGGTTTCCCTCTCTTTGTTCTCATCTGGTTTGTCTGCCATGGACTCTGGATCCCTTTCCAGATCATCTGTCCCATCTATCAGGACAGACCCACCCAGATCTCTCAAGCCTGAAACTGACTGCTTGGTTGCTCCAATTTCAGTGATGGCTAGACCTCCCAGGCTTTTATCCCCAATGGAAAAGATCTTGATTGCAGCACATAAGCTTTCTACCAGGAAAATATATAATAACACATAGAGAAGGTTTTCAATTTGGGCCCATAAACGCCATTTGGACTCCTTTACTGTGCCTATTCCTGCCATCCTAGACTTCATTGCCCCTATTTTCCGTAATGGAGCTAGTTTCTCTATTGTGAAGGTTTAGTTAGCAGCCATTTTCAACTTTTACACTGGAGAAAACTCATTTTCTTTGGTCTCTTCAAAGTTGTACAAGGCTGTCCTGAAGGGTACTTTTCTGCTTTGCCCACAAATCAATAATCCCACTCCCCCTTGGAATCTCACCATGGTTTTGCAAACTTTGATTGCGCCTCACTTTAAGCCTTCAGCAAAAATTGAATTGAAGTACTTATTTTGGAAAAAACCCTTCTTAGTGACCATCCCCTCAGCTGAGAAGGTGTCTAAACTTCAAGCCTTTTCATCCAAGCCACCATATTTGATCTTTCACAAAACAGAATTAATCTGCATATTAATCTTTCTTTCTTGCTCAAGGTTGGTTCTGAAGCTAACATCAATCAGGTCATCGATCTTTCAGTTTTTTCATATTTCTTATCCTTTTCAAAGACTAATTTGGGTAAAACAGTGTCCAAGGTCACATTGGCCAATGGGATCACCATCTGTATTTCTCTTGTGTATTCTTCCAAATGACTTTTCTTACCCTTTCAAATTAAGGCCCATTCTACTAGGTCTGAGTCCATGTCCTCGGCCTTTTGGTCTAAAGTTCCCATTGATGACATCTGTGCAGCTGTCACTTGGACAAACTCTTATACCTTTATATTGCATTACAAATTGGACATTATTTCCAGAAACAGGGCATCCTTTGTTTCCACTGTGCTCCGGGATATCCTTCAATGATGGCCTACCAAGATTACTGTAGCTAGGGACTCTGTCCCACAGGTTGAAGACTGAGTGAAGTCAACACGTTCAGATAAAGAAGTTATGTACTCATCTTAATGTTCCATCTGAGTTGTTGATTTCATTGATCTTCAAACTTCCCTCCCTCTGTCCCCTTCCAAATGAATTAGGACCTAGCAGATATGCTGACAATACTCATTTTTGCCTGTTTGAACTCCTGAAGTGCTTTTCTTTTTTTCTTTATATGTATATTGAAAATAGTTGTGTTGCAGAAATTGCATGTGTTACAGCAGCAAACATGATCTGAGGGGAGAACATGGCATTGTGGATAGGGGAGGAACTCAGAGTTTGGACCCTAGAGCTTTAGTATATGGCTGAGTTGGATCTGATTCTTGGATTCGAACCCCACAAGTTTAAGATCAATGAAATCAGCAACTCAGATGTAACGCTATGGTGAGTGCATAACTTCTTTTTTATAATGTTTTGTAAAATCTTACAATACCTTAGTAACCATTCAAGTTCCACCATGCTGTCATAAGCTTTTTGTTCTTCAAGCTGTGAACTTTCATATGAGTCAAAGCAGTTTTGTCAACACTGCTTGGTTACTGAGATAGAGAAATAGCAAATTCTGATAATATAAATAAATAGTATACAAACAGCATTTAATATTGCATAAGTTGCCCTAGACAGAGGTCAGGTATTATTTCAATTGTGTTGCCCATTAGTTAGTCTTTAGGATGGATTTGTCATTAAGATGTAAAGCGGTACTGGATACCTGGTGGCATCATCACTAGTATGATTCTAGAGGAACACCTGGAGTCATTACTAGGGCTGAATGAGTTAAGAGTACAAAGAAGCAATGAAACAGATATTTCCAATCTAAACTCAAATCGATTCTCATTTGAGCATCAAGCAATATTAATTTTGCTGTCATTCTCAAAAAATAGTCAGCTGCTTTAAGGCAAGGGCTAGCCTTCCAAATGAAGGCACCCGTGCTGCATACTAGCTGCAACTCATACAGGTAGTGCTTCTTAAGAAGAGCTCTACATTCTTCTATCCAAGGGGGAGATTAACAGTATTACATTATAGTATTACAGGGCCCAGAAAAGTCCAGCCTGAGTCAAGGAAACTCTCAGTAGGTGCATGACCTCATAAGGTACTATACCTAAACCCCAAATAAGGCTATGGACTCTCTCAACTTCATTTAGAAGATAGTGCAAAGTAGAACACAGTGCAAACAAATGAAGGTAGTCTCGAGTCTCAGCTTTTGAGCACCTACAATAATGATAAAGTATTCTCTAATACTCGCAGCCCATCTAACAAGAGTCAGGAAAATGAAGAGACAAGACTCCAAGCAAGAACTTTTACTAGAGAAGAATTGGAAGAGGAAGATACATTGAAAAAGATTTCTCTGTAATTATCCTGAGCAGAGAGTTCCATGCATTTGCATTTTATTATGGGATGCTTCTGGTGTAATATCAATGGTGCAGGTAGTCCTTTATATCTCTGAGACAGAGACCAGCTTAAACCTTTCCCTCATTACAATCTGCCATATCAAATTTATCACCAGAACAGTCTTCCAGACCAGTCTATCTCCAACTTCAAAACAAATTTTCCATGCAATTGTGAAATTCCAGCTAACCCACAGATAGGAAAGCCATTTGTCCCATAAGCCAGAACAATCTTTGCCCTCTGAAAAGGCATAATATTTCCCTTCTGTCATTAGCTGTGTACTGCATTGTTGTAGTCGTCTACTTTTCAAGATGCCATTTCATTCACCATATCAACCAGGCATTAACTGCTAAAGGAGAGTACAGACATGTAATTTAGACCTATTTTCTAAAAAATGTTTTAAATACTGCCAGAACATGTACAAGGCATCCTTTATTATCTTGAAGCTGTCCAACTTGGTTTTAGTGGTCTCTGCCTCATCCATTACTAAGCTAATAAGTCTTATCTTTTGCTTCTCCTTTAGCTGATTAGTTCCATACTTCCAAAATTGTCTCTTTTTCACTAATCGTCTGTAGTACTGCATGTACAGCAGCTAGCCCTAAACAAAATGTGTACATTTAGAACTAGGAACATATCATTTGCTATGAGGAAGCTGTAAGCCGTTCATCAGTCTTACTACTTACTGTAACTGAACTTCTCATTCAAGATCTAATTGGACCCCAGCAGCAGGGTCCCATTTGGAGGCTACTTTATTTGAAGGAACTTCCATTTCAGAAACTATCAAATCATTTTCATCAATGAAAATGTGTTTTCTATAGTACAGGTCACACTGTTTTGCAAACTCTCACATGTATGATCCAGCTTGGGTTTGTGTATCACCCATAAATATTTAATCTGATTTTCATACCAAACAAGGAATGATGTTTTGCCATTGTCATTACACAGGCCCCCAACTAACATACCTTGAAAGTAACATAAGTATGTGATAATATGTTAACTATGTCCAGTAACATTTTCTGGAAACAGGATCTGTAAAACAGCATTACCCACAAATAACTTTATCACTGAAATGGCCTTTGTTCTACTGTACTCTTCTTCCTAGTTAAGAACTGCACCATCCTAATGGCAGTTATTCCATTGTCAGTACAATCTAGCTAGGTGAGAGCAAGCACTCCTTGTACATGCCACATCTGTGATAGTTGTTCTGTGAAGTCCAGACTCTTAAGTTTAACAATTCTGTAAAAGCTTTCGTAGACACTTTTAATAATCTATTTATTTTGCTGTGGAATGTAAATGTATACATTGTTTTCTAACTGAAAGCACCAAGAGATCATGTCAAATGTTTTTTGCCCAGGTAGACTTAAATAGCAATAATTGAGCCTTCTGTAATGTGGCTTGAAAATGCATGAGCCTCCTCATCAATACCATCATGTAATGTTTATAATCCACACTCAGAATAGATAATAGACAGTATCCTCCATGACCAGAATGCTTTCTGTCAGGTTTTAGTAACAACACAGATTAATGTGTTCTTTGAAGGGGGGGGGGGGGGTGGAACCCATAATGTTAAGTTGTCTATCTCGCCTTCGTTCTTGCTGTTTGGGATCAGAGCCGATCCTCGGCTCCGACTTGGCCATCTTCAATAGCTCGAGAGTAGGGTTGCCACCTTTTCAGCGGGCCAAAGTGAGGCATGGGTGTGTGGCCAATATGACACTGGCCACACCCTCTACCATGACATCACCACAGGAGCGGTGAAGGAGATGTTATGGGTACGACGGATGGCTGCTGGAGTGGCTAGCCAGCTGGCTAGCTGGCTGCTGGAGAGGCTGGTTGGCTGGCTGCTGAAGTGGCTAGCTGGCCGGCTGCTGGAGTGGCTAGCTGACTTGCTGGCCAGTTGCTGGAGTGGCTAGCTGGTTGGTGGGAGTAGCAGCTGGATGGATGAATAACTGGATGGATGGATGGATGGCCGGATGAATGGATGGATGGCTGGATGGATGGATGGATGGATGGATGGATGGATGGATGGATGGTTGGATGGATGGATGGCTGCATGAATGGATGTCTGGCTGCATGAATGGATGGCTGGCTGCATGAATGGATGGTTGGCTGGTTGAATGAATGGATGGCTGGCTAGCTGGAAGAATGGCTGGCTGGCTGCATGAAGGGATGCATGGCTGACTGGCTAGCTGCATGAATGGATGGCGGGCTGGCTGGTTGGAAGAATGGCTGGCTGGCTGAATGGATGGGTGGCTGACTGGTTGGCTGCATGAATGGGTGGCTGACTGGTTGGCTGCATGAATGGTTGACTGGTTGAATGAATGGATGGCTGGCTGGTTGAATGGATGGATGGCTGGCTGGATGAATAGATGGATGGCTGGCTGGCTGGCTGGTTGGAAGAGTGGATGGATGGCTGTATGAATGGATGGATGGCTGACTGGCTCATTAGAAAAAAAAAAATCTTGTTTTTTTTTTTTTTTTTTTTTTTTTTTGTAGCGGCTGTAGAAGCTCTTAAAACAAAGTGCTCCTACAGCCATGATCTTTGCAGGGCTCTTCCTGCCCCAATCCCCACCCCTTACATGAATTGCAGCCAATTGCTGCACGAATTACAGCACCCAGACATAACAGGCAGCAGCTTTGCCTGCAGGTCCAGGTTGGTCTTTAGAGTCCATCCACTTGACACCTCGGTCACCATTATTACAAAGTGAACGTAGCCACCATTCTTCACACTCCTCTCGGTCCTCTAGTCTCTCGGATCATGATGTGGAGAGAGTAGTAAATAGGTTGCTAAAGTCACAGGCACTAGCTAAATTACTATCCAGCCCACCTCAACAGGTATCAGCTCCAGCCACCTCTATTTCCATTCCTCCTCTGACTCCATTGAGTTCGGAGCCGGAGATTGTTGGTGTGTGGGTAGTGGAACCATCGGCTCTGATCACCATCTCTCCTTTGGCTCCGACTTCAGCTCCAATTACCTCAATTGTTCCTTCTATTGAGGAATCTGGACACCAGGGCTCTCTTGTTGGTTCCAAGGGGGGAGGAGTGGCATCGGACCCTTGTCTGACCCTGTTCTCCCCCTCAGAGCTTCGGCGCAGGTGAGTTCGGCTCCAACATCGGCCTCGGAGCTGTCGCCCTCGGCGTGAAGAAAAATTCCTATTTCTTCAGAACCGGAGCTTTCTCTGCCTCGAGGTCGAGATGCCTTTGAGGTTATACGGAGTGTGCTGTCCCCCAAAACAGCTCCACTACCAGCTCCATCGGCTCTGTCCCCCATAGTGTCTGTGCCAACCTCTGCTCCTCCTCCAGACCCCAAGCGTAGGGAACTTCCCCATTGTGTGTTCCCTCTTCTTCTGAGGCCTCCCCTGATCACTCAGAGGAGCCCCCTCAGAAGAAGTGCAAGAGGAAGCACATTGACTCCCCTGAATCTGTCACTTAAGATACAGACTTAGATGAATCGGAAGTGTCCCCGAGGTCCCCCTCTGAAGATGTTTCCTTTTTGGACATCCTTGAAATACTTAGGCAGAGGGGGAACTGGACTTCCCTAGCCCCTACCAAGGATGAGTCTGTATTCCTGGAGGCATTTGATTCCCGACCTTCCACCTCCTGGGTTTCTCCTCCTTTCGACCCACTCATGTCTGTGGTGGCTCGAAAGGCTTGGTCAGCTCCAGACACTGTGTAACCAACTCCGTGGAGACCTAACAAGTTTATTACAGCCCCCCAGGATAAGCAAATCCTTTCCAAAGGTGTGCCCGTTGATGCCATGGTGGTAGCAGCAGCCACCAAGAAAGAGTTAGCAGAAACCTCTTCATCTGTTCATCCCCCTAACAAAGAGTCTCGGATGATAGACAGATATGGAAAGTGAATGTTTGCTTCAGCGACCTTCTCAATGAGGTCCCTGAACTATCTATATCATTTTACTCGTCTTCAAGGGGATCTCCTGAAAGAGCTTGGAGATGCCCTTCAAGATCCTACAGCTGAGGGAGTACAAGCCAAAGTAGCTTCCCAGCTGGCGACTCAATTCCATAGTCAACTCCTCCATGAGGTTGATTTCCTATGCAGCCAATGGAATGAGCAGAGCCGCTGGTACAGGTGTGACCCTCAGGAGACATGCTTGGATGCGACTGTGTCAGTTTGCAGAACCCTTTCAAGCATCCTTCACCAATACTCCCTTTGATGGCTCCTTTGTCTTTGGGCCTTAGGTGAAAGACACATTGACCAGGTGTGAGCAAGAAGGCAAGACTCTCTCTGCCATGGGAGTCCATTTTTCCAATCCCTCTAGACCTTACCCCAAGGGTTAGAGAGTGGGAAGATGTGGTTCCGGAAATCCCAGGGATCCTTGCCTGACACATGTGGTGATTTTTCCTCCAGAGGCAGAGGGGGAAACAACAATAACAGACGCTGCCCTCATGGCAGAGGGGGTCTGCAGAATCAGGGTGACAGAGAATCCTTCTCTGGCAAGCCCTTTCAGCATCCTTGAAGGGTTGCCTGGCTGCTCACCTCTGGATGCAGTCGGGGGAAGACTTTCGCTGTACCCAAAAGCCTGGCAAAATTTAACAAGAGACAGAGGGTACTATCCATTATATCCGGAAGTTACAAAATTCCCTTCCATCAATCCCCCTTACAGTCAAAAAAGGCCCTTCCAGATGTTCCACCCAATCTGAGGGAGGAAGCAGTCATAGAAGTTTCAAAACTGCTAGAAAAAAGAGCCATTCAGGAAGTCCCCACAGACCAGCATGGACCCGGAACTTACTCAAGATTCTTTTTGGTACCAAAAAAGACAGGGGACTGGAGAATTATTCTGGATCTCAGCAGACTAAACAAATCTGTACAAAGAGAAAAGTTTCAGATGGTCATGCTACAGTCCATTCAACCCTTTCTGGGTCAGGACAATTGGATGTGCTCAATAGATCTTCAGGACGCGTACTACCATATCAAGATGGACAGATGCTCCAGGAGATTTCTTCATTTCCGGGTAGGGGCCAGTCATTACCAGTTCAGAGCTTTGCCCTTTGGTCTCACCTCAGCCCCCAGGGTGTTCACCAAGTATATGGCAGTAGTCATGGCTTACCTAAGATGTCAAGGATTCCAGGTGTCTCCATATCTAGAAGACTGGCTCCACACTGCTACCACCAGGCATCAACTCATACAAGCTCGGGATTATACAATCACATCATGCACTCAACTAGGCATCACAATAAATTTCAAAAAATCTGCCTTGTTGCCCTGTCAGTCTGTCATTTACATAGGAGCAGAATTAAACACAAGGGAAATGTTTGCAAGATTACCACCGGAAAGATTTTCCACAATTCATCAACAAGTGTTAATCCTAATGCAGAGCAAAAGGATTCAAGTCAGATATGTCCTTGAAGCTTTGGGCTTCATGGCAGCTGCCATTCTTCTAGTTCCATTAGCGCTTTTCCACATGAGAATTCTTCAGTGGCTTCTTTTCATGCAGTGGTCCTTTCAGGAGCTTCCCATGTCTCACATGATCCTGATTACAGAAACATGCAAAAGGCACCTGTCTTGGTGGATGGACTCCCCACTGGTGTCTCAGGGCAGACCTTTCATATGGCCTCCACTGGTAGCCATAGTGACCACGGACGCCTCACTGATAGGGGGGGGGGCATTATCTGGGCAGGATAGTCCAAGGCAATTGGCAACCTCACGAGTACCATCTGCACATCAATGTCCTAGAAATGAGAGCCGTGCTTCTGGCGTTGCAAGCCCTTCAAGACTCTCTTCCTTCTGGGACCATTGCAATTCAAACAGACAACATGTCAATGGTGTGGTATATCAACAAACAGGGCAGAACCAGGTCCTACCCCCTGTGTTGAGAGGCACTCAGACTGTGGCAATGGGCAATTTCCTCCCAACGTTTTCTGATTGCGATGCACATCCCTGGGAGATCCAACGTCATAGCGGACAGGCTTACCAGAGCTATTCTCATGCCTTATGAGTGGTCTCTGAATCAGGAAGTTGTGAATCTTATCTTCTGCAAATGGGGACAGCCAGAGGTGCTCTAGTCCACGATTGGCCTCAGGGACTACTTTATGCTTTTCCCCCTTTTCCCCCAATACCAAGACTCATACAGAAAGCAAAATCATTGGGTTGCAAAATGATCCTCATTGCCCCTTATTGACCTCAACAGATATGGTTTCCATTCCTGCACCCCTACCTTGTCGATCAGCCCTGGATTCTGAACCTGATTCCAGATCTTCTGATTCATCAATCAGGCGGGTTCCATCAATCCCTCCAAACACTCCAGCTTACAGCTTGGTTACTCCACTTCCAACCTTAGCCAGGCTTCCCGGTATCTCCCTAGCAGTCCGTGATATTATCGTTTCCTCACATACGTCTACTATGAGAAAAACGTATGCTAGTAAATGGAAACAGTTTTCTTACTGGGCAGAGTATAGAAATGTGGATCCTTTCTCAGCCCCAGTCCATGAAATTCTTGAATTTCTAGCACAACATTTTCAGTCCAGTGCTGCTTCCGCTACTGTGAGAGTACAGTTAGCGGCCATTTCAAATTTTCATATCAGATTGTTGAATTCTAACATCATGTCTCATAAGCTCTGTAAGGCTTTTTTGAGAGGAACATCTCTTCTTAGACCTCCAGTGAGAGATCCCCCTCCTCCTTGGGATCTTAATTTAGTCTTAACTTCCTTAATTTTGCCTCCTTTTGAACCGGCAGCATAATTTTCCCTTAAGTTTCTGTCTTGGAAGACACTTTTTCTGGTTGCTATCACTTCAGCTAGGCGTGTCTCAGAACTTTAAGCACTATGTGTTCATCCTCCTTACCTGGTGTTTCACAAGGACAGAGTTTCTCTGAGGACCAATCCATCATTTCTTCCTGAAGTCTGCTCAGAGAGCAATTTAAATCAATCTATAGATCTCCCAGTGTTCCTTCCCAATCACAGCAACAAGGCAGAATACAAGCTCCACCAACTGGATGTTCACAGACAATTGCATTTTTACCTTCATAGAACTAAAGAACTAAGAAAGTCAGACCAGTTATTTCTCTCTTATGCCTTCAACAAACAAGGCCTCCCAGTTTCCAAGGTGACCTTATCCAGATGGTTATCTAATACTATTACTTTTATTTACCAGTTACAGAATAAAGAGTTACCAGCTAAACCAAAAGGTCAAGCCACCTCCATAGCTTTTCAGACTAGGTTGCCCATAGATTCAATCTGTGCAGCTGCCATGTGGGAAAACCCTCATACCTTTATCTCTCATTACAAGGTGGATATGGTCTCCCGGAGCAGAGCTGACTTTGGTTCCACTGTTCTGAAGAGTCTGTTCCAATGAGCCACCCAGGATGTTAGGTGCTAGTGACGCTGTCCCAAACAGCAAGAATGAAGGCGAAATAGGCAACTTAACATAAAGAAGTTATGTACCTACCATAACGTTCCATGTTAGTTGTCTTCATCTCGCCTTCCTTCTTGCATCCCTCCCTCCTTCCCCCATACTAGTGGATTGAGAGGAGTTCTTGTTTTCACTGGCTGAGTATTTTTTTCCTTATTGTTCTTCTGGCCAGGTTTTTCATAACCTATTCTATAATTATATGTATTGAACAACCAGTTTTTAGATAACTGTTTTTTCTCAACTTATGTCTGGGATTAGCTATTACAAATGAGATCTGGGTAGCTTTCGCTAGGCATCATGGGATAAGGGGTAGCCTCGAGCCAGTAAACAGCTCTTGAGCTATTGAAGATGGCCGAGTCAGAGCTGAGGATCAGCTCCGATCCCAAACAGCAAGAAGGAAGGTGAGATGAAGACAACTAACATGGAATTAGTAAACAGATAACCGCCACCGGTTCCAGGCACAAATAAATCCGGTCCAGATAAAAGGTGCAAATGATTTTATTCTCCTTAAAATGCCAACAAGTAAAACAAGCAATAACGTTCACAGTAAAAACGTTTTCGTCTTCAACAAACGTTGCAAATACCAGCATACAAAGTAAAAATTGAAGACTTTATTGTGAGCACTTTCGCAGTGGACTCAACCCCGCTTCATCAGACAAAAAACAAAATAAAATCGTTTGCACCTTTTATTTGGACCGGATTTATTTGTGCCTGGAGCCGGTGGTGGTTATCTGTTTACTAGTTCAACTTTTCCACTACTTGCTCGCGTTTTTGTTTATCAACTAACATGGAACGTTATGGTAGGTACATAACTTCTTTTTTTCTAAGTGTGAAATTTATTACGAAGTCAGTAGAACAGAGCTATTGAAGGAGGATGTTTCCTTAAAGTTCCTCTGGCAGACTGTAGGGCCTATTTTCTTAGTTTAAAGGATTTGATGTTACCTTGTACTTCTGTAAGTGTTACAGAAAACTACAGGTACATAACTTCTTTTTTTCTAAGTGTGAAATTTATTACAAAGTCAGTAGAACAGAGCTATTGAAGGAGGAGGTTTCCATAAAGTTTCTCTGGCAGACTGTTGGGCCAATTTTCTTAGTTTAAAGGATTTGATGTTACCTTATACTTCTGTAAGTGTTACAGAAAACTACAGATAAATCACCTGTGCTGCAGTGAGGTTCAGTAATCCTGACTCAATTGTTGTTGTGTCTTTCGGCTTTTCCGGTTAGGGGTCACCACAGCGGAACTCCGGTCCGCTAATGATTGGTAGTTGATTTTTATGTGCCGAGTTACCAGTCCTGACGCACAACCTTCAACGAAGGTACACCCATTCACGTATGTCTCCACACAGAAGATGCTCTAGCTGAGAATCGAACCGGACAGCATATAACTGTGAGGCGACAGCGCTACCGCAGCACCACCACTGCGGGTGTCAGTAATCCTGACTCAGTAATGAAATTAAAAGGGGATCCTCTATTTTCTGGGTCATAGAGTATATCACTTCCATTTGTTTAAGAGAAAAAACAAGGGCCAGCATTGAGAGACAAACTGCAAGGTACACAGAGTGTAGTTGTGTGAGAACTATGCATACACTGACTAACAGTCATTGTCCCATGCTGTGCTACAATGCTGGGAGTACAACTGCACTGCAAATGATATGTGCTGGCATGCGTATGAAACTTGGTAGGGAAAAGATGCCATAATTGTATGCACATATATGTGAGATGAACATGATCACTATTCATAGTCATTTGAGGAAGGAATTGCTCACCAATACAAACCTGACATTAAAGTTTGTCAAATATTTTTGAGTTTCATAAAGGGAGAATTCTAGATTAGCAGCATAATTTTGTGGTAACATACCTTAACGATGAGTGTTGCCATCTTTTGACAGCATGAGTGATATGGAGGGGAGCACGAGAGAAAATGGTACACCACTGGGAGACATACAGTATCAAAATCGATGAAGAGATTATTGATTGCTTACAAGTAGATCAGGATATTTTACAGACCTCTATTGACATAAGTCACCCACACACAGACTCCACAGAAATGCATGGCTTTCCCGTATCTGTGGAGATCAGTGTGTATGTTTATGTTCTAGCTACACAGACCTTTCAGAGACTAACAGCAGGCACACTGCATATTTCTCAAGTCTCTAGTTAGTACATTATCCAACAGGACCCTCAACATAATGCTTCTTCATGTTGATAAGTATATGTGTGTATATATATATATATATATATATATATATATATATATATATATATATATATATATATATATATGTAGTTTAAATCTGTGCCTTCTATGACCTTAGCCACCTCCCAGAGGTATTGTGTGCCATATATTTCAGACATGCATTAATAAAGCCTCTTCTAGTCACAATCAGAAAAGTTTGTGAATAGGAAGGACTACTATCCTGTGAACTGCCAAGGAAGTATATGATACACATTTGATCATGACCAATGTATCCACATAGCACCCATGCAGTTTGTATGATTCACATCTGTAGCATACAGATCAACTGTATTGCTGCTTCCTGTATGGTGACATTTCTGAGGGCCATCTAATTGGTAAGTGCAGACATTGTAGCTAATGATAATATGTATAACAATGTATTGAGTCCAAATGCATTACCACTCCCCAGAATGTTGAAACTGTGATGCAGGTGATGCTGGATAGATGATAGAGCCCTGGCTAATGATGCACATATGGAACCTACTGATTGTGACTTAAGTTTAGTATAACACAGAACACACACAAACCCACAACATTAATAGTAAAAAAGGTAGTCTGCCACCAGGCTGAATAAACACATCTGTATTTAATAAAAACACAAGTAAAATCCAAATAACATGAGCGCTTCCAAGTCCAAGCCCAACATCACACACAAAAAAACAGCTCAATTTTAAATAAACACTAT
This sequence comes from Protopterus annectens, assembly GCF_019279795.1. NCBI lineage: Eukaryota > Metazoa > Chordata > Ceratodontiformes > Protopteridae > Protopterus > Protopterus annectens. Next base: position 95,956,780 of record NC_056745.1, on the reverse strand, counting down.
GCAATCAGAATTCAGTATTGCACCCTCCTTTTTTTCAATGCTGGTTTTAAAGGTACAATTCCATTGAGTCCAGGGACTCTGTCAGCTGCTAAATTCAATAATCCATTTCATTTCACTGAATTCTGAATGGTTAACCATATCCCCTCCCCTAATAAGACTATACATAATTTGTAAAACCATAAACTTAAAAACATGGTCAGAATTCTTACTTATATGCTGATAAAGTGCATTGTGCTTATTTTTAACCTAATGGATGACATGTGACTGAGAATCCTATCCTTTAACATACAGTTCGTCTTTCCTATGTAAAATGAGGTTCAGTGTTGGCATTTAACTAAATAAATCACATTGTGTGTTCCACAGTCCACAAAACTATTAAAATAATACTCTTTTCCCATTACAGGATTTGTAAACTGATTGCATTCAGTAATATACGTGCATGCTGTACAATGTCTACATCTGAAAGTCCCCTTATGCTGGGATAGTTGTCTTTTGCCTTGTACCCCATCATGTTCATGTTCATGGCAAAGTAAGTCCTTCAAATTCTTATTTCTGCTCAACCCAAATGATGGGGTGTGCCCCACTATATTATCTATTTTTTCAACAGTTAATAACATTTTCCAGTTTTGTTTTATTATTTCACACGCACACCCTATATTACTAGCATAGGTTAACATAACCCACATGTCATCACCCCTATTACTGGATGTGCAATTTATTCCTGGTTACAGGATCTCCTTGCTGTATTCGATCAGAAAACCAGGGTTTTGCCCTACCCCTTCTATTCTGTTTACTATTATTTAATTTTCCCTTGACCTTATCCTTACTATAACCCCTCTTGCATAAGTTATCTTCTAAGTTTATAATCTCTCATTCAGACTGTACATCGTCTGTACATATCCTGAGATTCTATCACCCTGACCCCTTACCAAACTGTTGAATGTATACCTGGTATGCATACTGACAAATGTCAGTAGGCTGTTCTTCCAGCAAGTCTTTTTAAACAGGGATGTATGTATAGTGCCTGCACCATCCCTCACTAGGCACACATCCAAATAATCTATTTGTTGTCTTGATGAATTTACAGTAAATTTAAGAAAATTAGTGCTCAGTTCCAAATGTCCCACAAATTGTTCCTATTCAAGGTAGTCACCTCTCCATAAAAGGAAAATATTATCCACAAACCTTACATAAAAGCACAATGATTCCTCCCAGTTGTAATCAGAGTTAAAAATCACTGCATTTTCCCAATGTGGCAGAACAAGGTTCGCATAGGTGTTTGCACAAGGTGTGCCCATCGCGATCTCCTGTTTCTGACTATCAAAATTATTCTGGTACATAAAAACATTGTTTTCTAATGTTAACCTAATTCACATGTTAACTTTTTCTTATTAACATCAAATGCACTTATGTTCGTCGAAAAAGCATCAATAGCACTTATACCATACTCATTACCTATCACTGTGAATAAGTCCGTAACATCTAAAGTGACCATCATATTAGACCATGCAGTCACCCTTCTTCAAGTATTCATGCAGCAATGTTAAAAAATTCCCCGTAGCTTTCAAATTACTAGGAAAGTTTTGCAAAACCTGTCTTAAGGTACATTCTGTCCAGATTGACATATTTTCCATAACCCATCCCCTTCCTGAGACTATAGGCGTCATCGGAGGGTTAAATAGACCTTTATGCACCTTAGGAAGCGCTTTGAAGACCGGTATCACAGGATGTTCAATCCATAGAAACCTAAATGTTTCCTCATTCAATAATTCTGCATGCTTTAATTAATTTAATCTATGTCTCACATTTAATATAATGTTTTGTACTGTTAAAGGTGACAAATGCAAAAAGGTATTACTGTCTTGTGCTAGCACCTGGACTTTTTCTTAATAGAAATGTTTATTCATCACAGAGACTGCCCCTCCCTTGTCAGCTGGTTTTATCACAATTCTGTTGTCTTGTATCAGCGTATCCAAGGCTTTTCTTCCTGTGCTACTGATAAATTATAATATTTCTTATTGCGTTCATCACCCAAGTATAATTTTATTTCTTCCTCACATATTCTTATAAAAGTATTAATTATAGGCTGCATGGATGGTATGAAAACACTGGGTAGCCTTAAGTTAAAATCATGAGAAATTGTCGTATCACCAAACATGTTTTTTTAATGCCACATTCCTGCCATATAACATTAAATCAATAACCACTTCACTAAATATGGAGCCATCACTAGGTATAAAGGTTAACCCCTTATTTAAAACAGATAATTGCTCCTCAGATGATGTATAGTCAAATAAATTAAAAACAATATTATCAGTCAGTCTCCGTTTCTTGGCATCCCTGTAACTCGAATGATTCCTCTTTCGATCTGCCTTCTTTTTCACTGGCATGAGTAATAAAGGAAAAGGAGTCCCAGTTCTTTTCTCTGGTGCTGCAGTCTTGGGTCGTGCACCTAATCATAAAATATCACCCTCCATGTTGGCGTTCTCTCACATCACACCCATCACTGATACATCTCCTGCTCGTACATGGGTTGGTGACGTCTCTGACGTACTTGGCTCCTCCCTGTTTGCCATGGCGTTATTGCACTCAGTATGTGCAGCTGCTGGTTCATCCATATCTAGTGCAGTATAAATCCCTTAATTTTCTCTATTTAACAAGGGAAAATTGGAGGAAAAAATATTTTGGCATGTCCCGTGGAGCATAACCTTTCTCGTGGCCATGTAATAATATTACCTTGTACAAAATCACGGTAATCTCTAATGATCTTCTTGGTCTCAATTTGTTGTAATTTAGCATCAGATGTAGACATAGTTCAAAAACTTCTTCCAGCCTGTTGGCATAATGTTCGTCTCTGAACTCAGTCTCTATCCTCCTCTGTGAGGATTCTGTTTCTTTTAACAGGGAATTCTATTGTGGTGAAAAGAACTTTAGCAGTAGTCGCATGTAGGAGAAACTTGTCTCAGATTAATACGTTGCCACTGCGCCAACAGATCTGGTTAAGTCTCACCTTGATTAGGCATATGTAACACTCAAAGGCCCTCGGAACTATTTTATGCTGCAAACATGCCTCCAAGTGATGCCTTTGCCATTGTAAACATTTTAACTTCATAAGATTATTTTGTAGCTCATTCAGTAAACCATTAAATGCCATTTGCTCATTGTGGTTGGGGTCATGATCAGTTTGTCTCCCTGCCAGAGCACAAATGTCCAAATTTAATAGAGGATTGTACATTGATGTTATACTTCTTCTTACTCTCTCCATCAAAGTTTTATGTTGTCTCTGGGGGCGATAATCCAACTCAACTTCATTGTTCTGTTGCTCAGTCATGTGTAGGAAGACTCCAAAACCAAAATATAACAGTCTAAAAACAGAAAGTCTTCCACCAAAGGTTTACTGCTCACAAATAGTAAAATAAAAATTAGTAAAAAAGGCAGTGTACCACCAGGCTGAATAAACACTTCTGTATTTAATAAAAAACACAAGTAAAATCCAAATAACACAAGCGCTTTTGGGTCCAAGCACTTCATTAGGTAACAAACACAAAAAAGCAGCTCAATTTTAAATAAACATTATCCAATCAGAATTCAGTATTGCACCCTCCTTCTTTTCAATGCTAGCTTTAAAGGTACAATTCCATTGAGTCCAGGGGCTCTATCAGCCACTAATTCAATAATCCATTTCATTTCAGTGAATTCTGTATGGTTAACTATATCTCCTCCCTTAATATGACTATACATAATTTGTAAAGCCATAAACCTAAATACATGGTCAGAATTCTTACATATATGCTGACCCAGGGTTGTTGTACCCAGATGATATCCATAAACCTTAGGGTGACTGCAAAATATCCCAACTAACAAACTGAAACAAAAAGGTCACACAGAAAAAAAAACAATCAGTTAAAAAACACGAAAAGAAAAATCTAGCAAAGCTAGACTTTCCACTGTGTAATTCCTTAAACCTCTTGTATTAGACGCAACATGGGATATATGCAAACTCCTCTTTAAGAACATCAGATGTTTCAGCTAAATGACAATTCTGAATGTCCATGACTGTTTATGTTAAGTCTATTAATGGACAAATTCAGGCCAATAAAGCCACTAGCTGTGGACATACATGTTTCTGCCTTCTTATGACATCATCAGCACAGCATAAGTTGAATGTTTGGCTAACATTTGGAAACACGGGGTTGTTGTACCCAACTTATATCCATAAACCTTAGAGTGACTGCAAAATATCCCAACTAACAAATGTCAAGTGTATTACTGGATTGTTCATGAGGTGACAACAGGAAATAGATGTACTGATCTACATATGCCCAGAGTATGGTAAGGAGCTGCTGAAGTATTCACCATTGAGGTGTTCTCTGAGGGACACTAGCAGAAGCTGACATAGACACAAAAATATCTTCAGGAAATAATGGCACTTTCACATGGATTAAAATGGCAACCGATGAATCATGCTTACAATGTGATTTCAGAAGAGTGAGCAGCTGTGAAGTAGTACAATGTGTGCATTTGTTCAGGAAGACTGTATGAAGGCTATAAATAGTTTCATAGTTTAGTACTAGGCTATCTGCCCTGGGGCATTTGTAAGCCTAGCCATAGTGATGTGGCTTTCGCCACCTCATGAAATGGTACAAAAATGCACAGAATAGATTTAGAATACTGTGCCTCTGTCTAGTAGTGACACAATGAAGGCCCCCTTATATAATAGAATTAGTTTACTGTGCCCCTGTCTAGCAGTGACACAGATGTGACCCCTGGGGTAAACTTACGATCTCCCATCCACTCATCAAGATTTCTCTTGAAGAGAGTCAGTGAGGGGCTCTGCCTAACATGAACTGGGATCTTGTTCCAAAGCATGGGAAGCCTCTGGGTTATGAATCTATCCCTCCAGCATGTCCTATTCATACTTTGCCGAGGTTTAAGTCTTTAGCTCTCGTGGTCCTGATGGATTTGGATTTTTTGAGGTGGAGCATGTCCATCAGATCCTGATTAGACATGGCCTTGTACGTCAGGCAAAGATCACCTCTGAGCAGGCGGTATGCTACTGAATAGAGCTGGAGTTTCTTTAGTCTGGCAGAATAAGACATATGAAACTGAAGCGGACAAGCAGCACTAACAGACCAACGCCAAGAGTTCCAAAGGTTTATTAAAAGTTAAGCGCTTTTCGTTTGCTTAGTAAGCAAACTTCATCAGACAATGCCATGTGCTTGATAGATCTCCAAGATACATATTACCATATCAAAATGGACAAGCACTCCAGGAGTCTGCTTCGCTTCCGGCTAGGAGCCAGTCATTACCAGTTTCATGCTGTGTCTACAGCCCCCAGAGTGTTCACAAAGTTAATGGCAGTGGTCACAGCTCACTTGAGATGGCAATGATTCTGGGTGTTTCCATATTTGGACGATTGGCTCCTCACCGCCCCCATCAAGCGTCTTCTGGTAACAGCCCTATGATACACACTTTCTCTGGTGGAGAATTTGAGGATAAGTGTGCACTGGGAGAAGTCAAACCTGGTCCTTACCCAGCAGATAGAATTTATTGGAGCAGTCTACAACACCTGATCCTGTCTGGTGTCGCTCCCAGCTCACAGACTCCACAGATTGAGGCTTCAACTCCGGGTGATACTCTGTCAAAACAAAGCCTCAGTGAGAGAAGTTTTTCAGGCCCTAGGATCCATGGCAGTTTAAATCCCGATAGTGCCTCTTGCCAAGCTGCACATGCAAATTCTTCAGTGGCTTCTTCTTTCTCAGTGGTTCCCAAATCACCATCCTCTACATTTCCAGAACCAGATAACCAACTCCTGCAAACAGGACCATCTTTGGCAGATGAGGCCAGACACAGATCATTGGATTTGCCCTTTCCAGTCCCCACGGCCCAAGGCCATTGTGACCATGGATGCTTCCCTGATTGGGTGGGGGGGCATTTCCAGGGAAAGACGGTCCAAGGCACATGCTCCACTTTGGAGGCCAACCTGCATATCAATGTTCTGGAACTGAGAGCGGTGCTGTTAGCATTGCAGGCATTTCATCGGGTTCTTCCTTCTGGGACAATTGCAATTCAGTCAGACAACATGTCAGTAGTCTGGTATATCAACAAGCAAGGAGGAACAAAGTCCTACCCCTTGTGTCCAGAGGCCATGAGGATTTGGCAGTTAACAATAGCTTCCAACCGCGTTCTGGTAGCAATGCACATCCTGGGGAGTACCAACGTTATTGCAGACAAATTGAGCAGATAGATTCTCCTGCCCCATGAGTGGTCTCTCAATCCTGATGTGGCAGTAAAAATTTTCAGCCATTGGGGCCAGCCATGCTGTGACCTTTTTGCCTCTCCATCGAATAACAAGTGCAACAACTATTTTGTCCTTCCCCCGAAGGGGAGTCCCCAAGAGATGCTCTGATTTATGATTGGCCCATGGGACTTCTTTATGCTTATCCCCCCATTCCTCTGATCCCACAGTTCATAAAGAAAGCTCATTGGTTGAAATGCGAAGTGATCCTCATTGCCCCTTTTTGGCCTCGACAAGTTTGGTTCCCCTTCCTTCGGCCTCATCTGGTATGCCCGCTGTGGGTTCTGGACCCTCTTCCAGACCTGATTGCTCACCCCCAAGGGTTGAGCCATCTGAATCTGTCCAGTCTCAAGCTGATAACTTGGTTTCTCCACTTCCGTTAATTGCCAGGCAGTCTTATCTCACCTCACCTGTTCGAGATATTATCCTGACCTCTCATAATCCATCCACCAAATGACTGTATCAAGACAAATGTAAAAGGTTCTCTCTGGTCAAAGGATAACATGTTAGATCCATGCTCAGCTCCAGTCACAGCAGTTTTACAAGACTTGTCTAAGTTTTTTGAGGAGGGTGCCGCAGCCTGTACCGTATGAGTACATCTGGCTGCAATTTTGAATTGCCATAATGGGCTGGATGATATGCCTCTTATCTCACTACGTTTATGAAACTTTTCTCAAAGGAGTTTCACACATCAGGTCCCCTGTCAGACAGGCTATAGAGCCATGGAACCTCGTGTTAGTTCTGCAGTCTTTGACTCAAACCCCCCCCCCCTTTGAACCCACAGCAAAGTGTGACTTGAAAATTTTGTCTTGGAAATCCTTGTTTTTGGTAGCCATTACATCAGCTAGGTGGGTTTCGGAGCTACAGGCACTGTGCATCAAAAGACCCTATTTGGTCTTTCACAAGGACAGAGTATCACTCCAGATGAATCCATCTTTCCTCCTCACGGTTGTTTCTGACTTCTCCATCAATCAGTCCATTGACCCACCAGTGTTCTTTCCAAATTTTTCTAATAAAGGCGAGTACTGCCTACATTCCTTGGATGAGAATAGACAACTGAGATTTTGTTTAGAGGGAACCAAAATTATGCATACGTCTGACCAGCTTTTCATTTCCTTTTCTGGACCTAGAATGGTAAATTCTGTATCCAAGGTTACTTTATTGAAATGGCTAAGAGACTGTATACGCTTCTCTTACTCTTCCACAAAGAACCTATGCCACTGGTTAAAGCCCATTCCACTAGATCTATGGCAACATCTGCAGCTTTCCACTCCAGGGCTTCTATGGATGACACCTGCGCAGCAGCCACTTGGGCTAACCCCCACACTTTCATCAATCATTACAATTTGGATGTGGTCTCCAGAGGTAGAAGTGCCTTCAGCTCAATGGTACTCAGGAATTTTCTTCCATAAGGGCCACCCATGGACCTCAATGTAACTTGGGATTCTGTCCCATCAGTGATGAATGGAAAGAAGATTAACAACATCAGCTAAAGAAGTTATGTCTTACCGTAATGCTCCATCTGTGTTGTTCATCTTCTTTCATTCATCACTTCCCACCCATCTTCCCCCTCCAAAGGCTCCTGGGGGATACTTTGGGACCAAGTGGTGTCTTAGGGCATTTGCGCAGAAGGGGCCTCTGCTTTCCTGGTCTATCATGGGCAGACTCGATCTGAGGTTACAGGGAGAAGGGTGTTGTGGGTAGAAGCTTAGCTCGAGAGTTTTTGGCTGGCGCGAGCTTGGTAACAGGCCGACTTGGTTCCTAAGGCACTGAACCAAACCCATGAGTGATGAATGAAAGAAGATGAACAACACAGATGGAACATTATGGTAAGACATAACTTCTTTTTTTTTCTTATATTGGAATAAAGATTTCAGGAAGGATGACCAGCTTCTTTGTCTCTTACTACTTTTCTAAGCTGGGTCTCAAGGTTTCAAAAGTTACTCTGTCCAGGTGTCTGTCAGACTGTATTAGTCACTATTTATTTATGTATATATTTTATTTTAATTTAATTATTTATTTTTGCTGACCAGGATAGTCTGACATACAGTAATGTTCTAATTTATAAAGTTCTAAGGAAAACACTAAAATAAAAAGAGACAACATACAATAATGTACTAATACACAAGGTTCTAATGAAACACTACAGTAAGAAAACAAGCAACATGTGAGTCCCCATAATAGTCTCACCCATAACATTTTAAGGAAGCATGATATTGACATAAATATTTTTGAGAGTGGTGTTGGGTGTATCCAACATTAAAATAATGTAACTTTATGTTACTGAATGGAAGAAAAGTAGGTAAAATAGGAGAAATAGGAGGAAATAGTAGGAAAGTAGTGATGGGGAGAGACAAGAATGAAAACTGGTAGTTTAGGGAAACTGGAGGAAATAGAAAGAATTTTGTGGAGGAAAGGGGGTAAGATAGTACAGCTGTTCAGGTGACTTGTGTGTGCGTAAAGTGTCTATAAGACACCCGGGTTATAGACATGGTAGTGTGGCTTGAAGGTTACACATCATCCTGATGAGGTACATGAATACAGCCAGAAGTCAGTCAGGTGTTGCATTAATTTGGATTTGAAGTGTTTTAATTTGTCTTTTTGTTTTATTGGCAATGGTAATTTGTACTAAAGTTTGGTGACATAAATGGAATACAGAGCATTTCTGCAGCACTCTTTGACTCTGTGGTTGCCAGAAAAATTTTTCCACTGGAACGTAACACTTGGCACGGTAAACACGGCTGAAGGATGTTTTTCAGGGAGGGGTAATTATCAAGATAGTAGATATGGTTATAGACTATGTGTTGTGGTAGTTCTAATCGCAGTAATTGTTTTAATGTGAGACTCTAGTGAGTACTATAGGAAAGGTTTGTAGCAAATTTTGCTACTTCATTGTAGCATGCCTCTAACATTATTTGCTGTCTGGTCTGCAATTTTGTATACATGGCTGATGCATATATGAGTGTGGGAAGCAGGTAATATTGAGCAATGTTTTTTCTTGTTGCAACAGTTACCTATGAGTTTGACCAGTAGAGAAGTCCCATTTTTAGGTGTTTTTTTTCATGACTTGCTGTATGTGCTGGTCCTAGTTTAGATTTTCTTCAGTAACTACACCTTGCAGTTTTTTGGATTATATTTTCTATAGTGTTATTAGGTGATGTAATATTAAAAGTGTTTGAGGGCAGAAAATTGTTTGGATGTGAATAACATTATTTTTTTCTTCTTAGGGTTAAAAAGCAGCTTGCATTGGTTAGTCAGGAATGGACAGAGGAAAAGGATTCTTATGTGATTATTTGGAGTTTTGAAAGACTATTGCAGTGCAATTGAGGATGGAGTCATCACTGTACTGCATGATGATGGCTTGCTCAGTAGCATAACGGAGTTATTTACTCAAGCAACAACAGAACCTTACTTGTTAAGATCTAAAGCGCATTCTATGAGACCAATAGCATCTTCCATGGCCTTTTTCAAAAATGCCACAGTTAACACAATATGTGCTACAACAACATGGTGTACTATTCATTCCTTTGTCAAATATTATAAGCTGTATATGATTTCAAGGTCTAGATCCTCCTTTACATCTACCATCCTCAGTAGTATCCTGTCATGATGCCTCTGGGAATTACTTTTAACTAGGAATTCTGTCCCATCAGTCAAGGTGGACAGACAGAATGACGTAAGAAGCGGAAGTTATGTAATTACCATAACACTAACTTCAACATGCCTAGTGATTCCACTTTGATTTCCCACCCACCTTCCCTCCAAATTGTCACTTCCTGGCTTCCTGGACAGACTTTCTCTGAATTCTATTCTCTATGCATTACCCCCCCCTCACAATGAGCTTTACTAATGTTGGCAAAACTTGATCTTAGGGCTGTGAGAGGACTCTAGTGTATTGTGGGAAAGGGAGGGGCTCGTGCTCTGGAGTGAGCAGAAGTTGATGAGATGGATCTGCTGAAAGAAGAATATTCCATTAGTAGAAGTGGATGGACTAGGGAAAAAGGAGATCCAGCATTATGGTAATCAGATAACTTCTGTTTCTGTGTTGTTCAAAGAGAAACATCCAGAGCATTTGGCATTAAAACTGAAGATAAGTATTTCATGAACACAGAATACTTAAATTTCTGTGCTCATTTGTAAGTATTACTATGTGGTCAGTAGGGCGGCCTCGGTGGTGCAGCAGTTAGCATTGCCGCCTCACAGCAAGAGGTTCTCCGGTTCGATCCTCGGCTGGGGTGCCTTCTGTGCGGAGTCTGCATGTCCTCCCTGTGGTCGTGTGGGTTTCCTCCGGGTACTCCAGTTTCCTCCCACATCCCAAAGATATGCTCTAGGTGGATTGGACACTCTAAATTGGCCCTAGGTGTGAGTGCGTGCATGTTTGTGCCTTCTGTGGAAGGTTGGGCGCCGGGCTGGCAACTCGACAAAGTAAAACTCCACTGCCAGTCATGAGCGGACAGGTGATCCGCTGTGGCGACCCCTAACCGGGAAAAGCCGAAAGAAGAAGAAGACTGACTATGTGGTCAGTCCTAGGCATTGTTTGAGTTGACTATTTCTTCATTGCAAAGACTGTGAGCTATAAAAATGCATGTATTGCAAACATTTTAAACAAATTTTGGTTCCGACAACAGCCTGTTTTATAACTTGCTTTTCTCAGTTTGACAATAACTGTGAAAAGCATTATTTCCAACAAATAATCCTTACTGTCATGGCACCTATAACCTTGAGTGCTCTGCAAACTCTGTGCTGTTCTCATATGCCTTAGTCATGGTTGGAAATTATTCTAGGGCTAGTCAACTTAGTTTATAAGCAATCCAACAAATGCAATGTGTCTTTGACTCTTTATTCCGTCTCAGTATTGAACACTATAAAGTTCTGGAGATGTCAAGTCTGCAAAGACATAAAGTGAATGAACACAGTCTAGAAATAAGTAGATAAAAGAATTCTTGGTTTACACCTGAATTTGTCCATGACACCATGAGCTAAAAGAGGAAAATAGAGATTTCTTATTAAGATAAGATGAGAGATGGAGGCATGATGGATACTGCCAGGTACTGCAATAGGATTACAAATGGCAGTCAGCATAAATACGAAGATGATTTGTACAGACACACTGCAAGGTTTGTAATCTGGTGTAAGGAAAGGAGTACTCTTATTAGAAAATTCTGCTCAGCCTCACTAAGGAGGCAGCATGATCAGTCACAATATGAAAATTTTAAAGTACGTGAAACAGACATAAGGCAGTTCTAACAGGTATAAGGAGAAAATCACAGGTTAGTTAACAAGCATCCATACTGAACATACAGAAAGGCACTGCTGTTTTGATACATATCATACATACTATGTGAATGTCTGAATGTTTCCTGATGTAGTTGCTGTCTATTAATGTCATATGTGTGATTGTTAGCATATGTATGTTATTGGCTTTGTATTTTAGAGCTTTACTGCATAGCTTCCCCTAAACAATGTAATGTTCAGTTTGAAAGTCCTGGTTAACATGTACAAATAAATACAACAAATCACTTATCCAAAAGCAGAGACAAATGTAGTCTTGGTTGTCCAGATTACCAATATTTGCCATAAAGCTATATTTGATGATTTATGGTAGGGCTTAGTATGTGTACCTCAGACTTCTAGGACAAGCTAGTTGGAGAGAAGGATGGGAAGAGCTAACGTCTCAGTCCACATCAAAATCAGTCTTCAGGGCGAACTGCTTTGTAACAAACCACATAAGTAGCTGTCCATGTTTATACCGCCTCACTACATCCATACATTGTATTTATCAACATTATTGACATTTTTTTAAGTGTTATGTTCTTTTTATAAATTTAGAAGAAAAAGTACTATATATGTATAAATGATTCTTTCCTTTTTAGACATTTCCATCTTATAGCTAGATACTACTGTTTGCTTGCAACTTTTAATGTTCCATTCACAAAACTCTTTGGGATGCATTAACTGCGTAAGTGAAACTGGATATGATCAACCAGCTTGGTCAGCACTTTATGTATTAATTGTCTCAAGTTCTACTTCCATGTCTCTTTCATTAACAGATTTATCTTTTGTTTTTTTTTTTCTTGGACAGATGGTAACAGTGACTTTGCAGTATCACTTTTTGTTCCCAGAAACAGTTGTCATAGTGAGCGATCCATTTAACTGCCACAAAGAGGAAACCAGAAAATCTGCACAATGACTAATATTTCAAAACTATTTGGCCATTGTATTACCTTCCTTGGGTGGCAGGAAACCATTAAAGTAGAGGAACATTTATACCTGTACCGCTGCTGCTCAAAGTGAAGTAAATAAATGCTTCCCACAAGCTCACTGCTATTTGAAACTACATAACAAAACAAGTTTCACTGGTTCACTACTATCTTCCCATTGGCCAAATGCCTATGAAACTAAGTAATAAAACATTTTCCACAGGCTCACTACCATTTCCATATCTTGTGAAAAATAAAAGCTGTTAATGAAGTACTCAAAGGTTGTGCAGGCTAATAAAATGCTCAGGTTACTGCCTTCACTAACATTGACACTTACACAAAAGCATATATCCCCTACCCAAGTAAGAAGGGTGACAATGTATTGGCCCTCATTAGCCAAGTGTGTTTGTATTGGCCCTCATTAGCCTAGTGTGTTATTAAGTCCATATTATCTTATTATTGCCATGAGTAACATACATTGTCTTCATCAAAACCAGGGCTGGCCTTAGGCCAGTTAAAGTTAATTGGCCCAGTAGGACCCCACATGTTCAGTGGTCCCACACCCTTGGCCATCTGTCCCGCAGCAACCTAGTTGGAAGTAGTACTGGCAGCATCACCTGATAAAGAAAGTGATACACTCTGCTTTATTTCAGAACTTTCTTCTCTTATACACCTGTTATCTACATAACAAATCACAGTGCCTCAAAGGTTCCCTGAGACTCTCTGGCTTGTTGAATGATTCACTAAGGTGGATGCAAGCAGAAAACCAGGACATTTTGAACAAAGTTGATTATGGATACAACATCAGATGTGTTGCCATTATTATTGGTGGACTGAAAAGGTATGTTAGCAAACAATTTTTGTAGTAAACTTTTCCAATTTTTCAAAATTTGATTGAAAGTAAATTCTGATTCAGAGGGAAGATAAACATCTGGCAGTGGTTTAAAATAGTCCTTAGCTCTGACAAAGGAAGAACCACCAATGCAGCAAGTAGTAACCAGTTTGATAAAGCAAAAACATTTATTTGAGCAAGTTCAGTATCACAGAATGATAAGAACTTGCATTTGTAGAAACTAAGCAGGGAACATTGTTTGAAGTCAAGCAAGTCTACATGGAATTAATTTCCTGCTGGACTTCACTTTTAAGGTTCGTGAAGTGCAGTTGTATTTAATGTTGTTTTTCAACAGCCCAGTTTACCATTGTGTCATACACCATTTTATTTTTTAATAAAATGGTAAATGACACAATAGTAAAAGGGAAATTCTCTATGACTGTGAAAATTATAAATCCAGAAACCATTTGAAAATGTGCTGCAGAAATCTTCAAACTGTGATGAATTATAACTTTCACATTCAAGCAACTAAACTAAACATATCCCCTATCTGAGTATTTGAATTGGTGGTATGTATGGTTTCCATGACTTGATCTTTGCTTTCTTGGAAACCCCATACCTTTGAACTTGTTCTTGTTACTGTAGTATGTCAGCCCATATCTTGACTTTTTCTCCAACATGATTCTTAATTGCTTTAAGAATTATGGGTGAGTTAGCCCAGCTATAGTCCCATGTACAGTGAAACGGAAGAGAAGTATTAAAGTTTTGTATTGAGATGGCGTTAAGAGGTACTAGGTGTTTTTTTCTGTTACTTTCTAACTATTTTTCACCACATTCTTTCTCCTGAAACTATCATTCAGTTTTACTTTATGTTGAATAAATTTTACTCATACTTTATCCAATGTTATATTTAAATGAACAACAGCTTTGTATCTGTATTCTGTAGAAGTTTATGATGTTCATTGCAAGTGAATTAGATTTGTATAACTCTTAAATGTACCTGATGTCTGGTTCTGTGGTATAAACTGGTTCCATCGCATAATAGTTAGCACTCTGGACTTTGAATCTGGTGATCTGAGTTTAAATCTTAAGGCCAACATCAAGGCCCTCTGGCTTACCAAATTTGCAGAAGATTGCAAATCAGGAGCAGTCATAGAATCCCCCATCGACAATAATGTTCTCCAGGAAGGGCTGACACAGATAAATAGCTTGTGTCAAAGCCATACCTCTCAACCATGCCGAATTGCTCAGTTTTTACTGAGTTTTGGGGTTCAAATGAAGGGGTGCCACGATTCCCGAGTGGCACCCCTTCAGTTCCTATTTTTTTCTTTTGTTTTTAATTTTTCGCGGCTAATGATGTCAGCTCCATCAGGGTTACCAGCCTGCGTGATGACGTCAGTTCACTCTACCAGCCTGTCGGAATTGAGCTCAAGGAGCTCACGCATCTCCGGCCTGTCTGAAATGCGATCGGGAACCTGGAATGGCAACAAACAGTTGCTGGTGTCGGACTAACTTCTACTTCATGTTCTGGCTGCTCTTCTTGTATCATTATCGGACTGGTAAGGTTGCTGGATTATACTGCATCATTCGTCAGCACTGGAATGAAGAAATTGTTTGGATGTGATTATTCTGTGAAGTAAGTACTGTGAAGTAAGGATTAAGAAAATAACTTTCAGAGAAGTGTGTGTGTGTTTTGGTAGGGGGGCATCCATTGTCTTTATGTAAAAATGACCATATAATAATATAAACTGGAGCATAAAGGGTAAGTGTTGAAGCATGCAAACAAAACACACAATTACTGTATTCACATACTTGTAGTGCACCGGAAGATTGTAATATAATGATATAAAGGATTCTCAGAAAGTATTTATATGACATTGAATTATGCAGAGTCTCTGTCAGATACATTATCTAATAAAGACATTGGCTGCTTTTGATGTAGTATCAGCACAGATTGTGTTTGGGGATGTTACTGCACCTTCCTAGTTAAATGTGAGCGTAGCTTACCAAGGTAAATTCAAAGTAATAATGGCAGTCGCTTGCCTTCATAAACAAGGAATAAATAAGCTCCTTACTTTTTGCTTAGTATGTTTAATATTTGCTGAGAATACCTACATTGCTTGATAGTTAGTTATTACCTACCCACAGCTCTCTTAGGCCCGCTGGGAAAGCACTTTTTCATAAGCAGATATATTTTTAGTTTTATTTTGAAAGGTCGTCATGGAATTTGTCAAACTTCTTATCTTCTGTGTGAAACTTCTGCTTAAGTAACAAATGCAGTTAAGAGATCTACTTTATTAGTTTCTTCTACAACAATGCATATCATTGATAGAACGTTTTGCTGCTTCAGATGTTAATGGCATCTAATCTTTTAGTTCTGTGCTAATTTTTTTCAGTCAAATCTCTGTGATGTTAATGGTATATGGTATTGAAAGAAATGCACTTAATTCGAAAAATCGAACCCAGCTCTTATCAACGTAACTTCCATCTTATTAGCAACAAAGTGCTTCTATCCTTTGTGCTTCCCTGTTTGCCAGTGCTTCCTGAATTAAACTGCTGTTTCCTGTTCTTTATATACATGACCACATCTGGGAAGCTTGCTCACAGCCTCACAGCTTAATAATCTAGCATAGTTGCAATAATATTACATAAGGCTTTGGTAATTGCTTTCTGGATTGACAAACTGCCCTTAAGTAGTTTAATCCTCTATAGCAAAATCAGTAGTTATTCATTTCCTTAAATGAATATATAGCCACCTGGTAGTGTGAACTTGGCTGTAGATGACTGTTACTGTTAAACCATGTTGTTGATTGTGGCTGGATTATATAAAGACATGTTGTTGCTCTGTTTTTAGTTTCCTCCATTGTAACTCTAGTGGTAAAGAAATCTATATTATTGTACAGCTGATTACAAGTGGTGTTTTTAGCTGTTATGGGGTTTCCCTGCAAATCATAATATTTTTATCTACCTAATTCTGTTTTTTTTTTCTGTTTTGTTAATGCTACAGTTCATTATGACAGCATAACAACTTGCCTTTCAAAAACAATGGCCTGGACATTTCTGAATATATCTGATTGCAGTTTTCATTAGTTAAGGATGGTTTTACCTCTGTGAATGAATAATTCATATACGTTTGTAAAGACACAAGTGTATAGTAATATGCTTTGCAGATATACATGTAAAGCTGTGTACATTCTTAGCCTCAGCTTTGTTTTTGCCTTCATTGCCATTTTGAGTTTGCTTTTCACTATATGCTGTACTTGTGTATTAGAAGGGTTGTGAAAGGTCCTCCGATAGTGCTATTAAAAGTCTCATGATAATGTGCAAAGTAATGCAGGCCAATACATGAAGCTCACCTGAAATTTAACTAGCCTTTCAGGTTAAAATGCATTGTGTGTCATTAGTTGAAGAATGCTAACAGCCGAGTGTTTGCATTTGGTGCACTGGCCAAATGCATTTTCTTTGGATGTGGTGTGAGTGGGTTTCAATGAATGTGAGTTTCAAGGGCAGACAAGTTTTAATGCCAACTATTTTCATTGTGAGACAGTATTGCTTTTACTAGATGTCTAGTAGTGTTTTTGCATTGTTGTGCAGTCAGTGCTGTAAAAATAAAATCCAAATAACCATTGTAGAAGTAAAGCAGTATGCACACATTAGTGTTTATGGTAATTGGGGCGAAATAGTCAGGTAATGGGACATTGGAATGGCTGCAGGGGGACTCTGTTGCCATATTTTGGTTGCCCGTTCTTCAGTTATGTTTGAAAGTTGGTATCCTACAATTCCAATGGAGTGTGTGGGGTTACATAATTATGTATGTAAATTAGATGTTAATCAGTGTACAGATTTGTACCTATTTTTCATGGGCTTTGTCCAGATTTTTGATGTTTCCAGGTTGAGAGGTATGGTCAAAGCCATGGACTAAACCTAAGTGCCAAGAAATGTATCCTTTGAGAAGTCACCCATCCCTGGTAACTGTTATATTAATAACACATCCCTAAGAGTAATACCTCTCAACTATCCATATTTTCATAGACTGTCCAGATTTTTGCCTCATATTTTTGGTCTGATCTTCATAAAATTTGCATTTTTCTGGAAAATCACTCAGGATTGAAGTCACTAAATAATGACATACATTTCAGTTTCAGACTTCATATTCTTCAGAAAATGCATGCTAATGCTAACACAGCTCCTGATATTTTAACAATTTTGTAAGTTTATAAGACCAATATTTAAAATCTGTCCCCATTTTTGGGCCTTTGTCCCCCCCCCCATTATTTTAGGTTTTGTCCAGATTTTTTGTGCTAAGAGGTTGAGAGGTATGCTAAGAGTCGACCCAGTGATCAGGGACTTGAGAACACACATAGACAGTAATCTACCCTTTGACCATCACCTGTCTCTAGTAATGAGGAAATCATTCTATGTTGTGGAACTTATAAACAAAGGTATAGCATATGAGTCGAAGGAGGTCATTGTTACACTGTATTCGGCATTCATTAGACCTGTCATTGACTACATGCCCCCTTTGGTATGTACCTAACCAGGCACATCCAACAACCGGAGTGTCCACAAAGGTTCCTTACTAAAAGAATACAGGACGTAAGTAATATGTCGTATGTAGATGACCTCAAAGCTGTATCCCTGTATTCTCTCTCCTTAGGCTGTTGAAGAGAAATCTATGTCTGGCATATAAAGCATTGTCAAACTCTATCCAAATGGACCTCCTGCATATCCGCCAAACAAACAGCACCATAATCCATTTTAAAGACTTAGACCTTGTCTGTAATATAAATAGGACTTGCTGGATAGACAGATATGTATCCTAGAAACTACCCCTTCTCTGGAACAGGCTGCCCATCCATGTGAAGCAGAGTTTCTCCCTATCCCAATTCAAGTGTAACTTAGACATTTAGATGGGGAACAGGTAGTTCATCCTTGGTTTGGCACCTGTGTCTTTAATGGAAGCAGGCAGCCTGTAAATGGTTCATCTCCCAGGCCCCTGCTTGCAAATGTTTAATCTCCGAAGCCCCTGCCTACACATATCAAGGGTACCAAAATTTGTCAAAGATTTTGGGATGCATGGCTAGGCTTAAAAAGGCACTAGTGGTTATTAGCTTAGTACATACCAGTGAACCTATTATGAGGAATATTCCTCATTTAGACTCTTAAAAAATCCATGTTCCTCATAGTTCTGCACTGAATGAAAAGGACTGTTTCACATTCAGTGTTAAGATTTTGTTTTATAACCAATATACATGGCTAATAATACTGAATCATATTAATTCACCAAAAGGGCATACTTAAGTAAATAATAACACATTTCAACTATTCTGTAAGCTTGCTTGTAACATGTTAATAAGTATTCCACATTTTTCCTTATTTGTTCCACATTATAAGAGATAATCATCCACATTTTGAGATGGAAGGGAGAGGGCTGTATGTTGTAGGCAGTGGACTTTGCAGGACTAATTTGATTTCTGTGACGCAAGCTGATATAGTTGGTTACTGTGTATTTTTAACAGAGCTAAAATAAGTTCCTGTGTCTATTTATGAGGATCAAGCTTATGAGGCTTGCTACTGTATGTTTTTAACACAGCTAAAAGTAACAATACAGAGTAATGTTAATGGAGGTTACCTAAAAGTCCCTTCAGTCATCCATATTACTAATCACTTCTCTATCTGTAGTTAAAGAAAATATCATTCAGCTATTTGAATCAAATCTGAGTGGCAGGACACAACAAAAACAACAACTTCATCTTGCAAATATTGAGTTCCATTGTGTTTATGTAGGTTTCATTTTGAGGCACATTTAAAGTTCTTCCCTTTCCTGCAAGCAGTTTTCTTATGGGTGTCATGCATTTAATATCCTCACTGGGCACAAAGACAAACATTCCCTACCATGAGATGCCTAAATTCTTTTATGTGGAGTTGTTTAAGAGTGTAAAGACCAAAATAGCAAAACCTACTGAAGACCACAGCAATGAAACAATGATAAAAAATGTAGCTGCCCCAGTACTCAAGGTGCAGTACCATCAAAAATAGTTTATATAGGAGTAAGGGTTGAGGTATCAGGTCACAGAAGGCCTAGACCCCCCCCCCCCCCAAAAAAAAAAAATCAAAGTTACAGTCCTTATGGTTATTATCTTTGCAGTTTTAACAGGGAGAGATGACTGGGACATACTACCTAGGAAAAAAAACATATTAAGAAAACAAGATGCAAAATGGTGATTTTTCTGATATTTTTAGAATACGTAAAAGTAAATTTAAGATAACTTGTTACCATTGTCAAGTGACGTGACATGGTTTACTGTGTATCTGACTATCTATACCTGCATTGGTTATTGGTTGTCTGGTGGAACCCATACCATTATGGTTGGGGATATTTGGTTGAGACAGAAAAATGTCACTAGTGGTGTCCCACAAAGCCCTGTCCTGAACCACCTCCTCTTTGGTAAATGTTTCCGTGACATTAAAGAAAATGTCAGGGGACTTTGGCTAACAAGGTTTGCTTAGTGTATTAATCTTGGGCTTACCCTTAACACCAAGAAATGTCACATAGTTTCCTTTGATAAATCTAGCATTTACTGCTTACCATATAGATAGCATTCTACTTAAATCTGACATAGTCACAAGGGACTTTGGTACATCTGTTGATAACAGACTTTCCTTTGACCTCCATGTCTCTGAGGGGGTTAGAAAATCCTTCTACTTCCCACATCTTATTCATTTGTGGCATCTCCTCAAGGTCCAACAAAGTTACAACCTCACTTTGATCATCCTTTATTTGGCCCATCATTGAATATAATAATGCACCATTCAGCATGTTGATCACTAAGCACCTAAACTAGCTTGAGAGACCTCAACATTTCCTCACCTAAAAGATTTCAGGTCTCAGTACCGTAAATGGTCTGTCACTCTACTTAGTGTCATACAGACTCATAAGGACTGATCTCTGCTTAGCTTCCCATGCTGTGAATGATCCAGCACTTTTTGAACTCCTTTACCTAAACAGAAGTGGTAAAGCAAACACCCATTTTAGAGATGTAAGCCAAAACTATCACATCAGCAACACCAGATGGCCTGACAGATACCTAACCAAAAACATACCCAATTTTTGGAATAGGCTGTTCTTACCTGCCAAGCAGAATGCATTCCTATTAGCCTTTAAAACTAGTCTGACTGGATGGGTGATAGCAAATTTTCACCGGGAATATGTGAAGAAAGTCTACTTAATGTGGTACTGCTAGTTTCCCACCAGTACTAGGTGACGTCACTGAGCTTCTTGATGGTCTCTTTTGGCCATAACTTTAGTAAGAACATACGAGTCTATCAAATATTTATCTTATCCATTTCTATTATAAGTGTTTTATAATCCTTTAATCCTTTATAGCAAGGATTGTAGTAATGCAAAAAAAAAAAAAGAAAAGAAATAAACATTTAATGTGGTCACATTCCCTGTTCTAATGAACATTACATATTAGTGCAGAATATTGCAGAGCTTGACCATTGCTAACATTTTTAATAAGTGTATTGCTTGTGATGTATGTATGTGTGTATGTATGTACATTGCTCTTTGAAATAATAGGTAAAAACACTGAGTTTAGATACCCAGCGATTCACTACATATTATTTGCATAACTGTCAAATATTCCTTTAATTAATTCACATTGCAGTGGTTAAACATTAATAAAGTGCTTTGATGTTATCATTCTTTTGATGAAGTATAGTGACAGAGTAAGAACAACAAAGTTTGGTGAGGTGTGGGGTGCTTGTTCCCTATGTGGGGGCTGCTGAGGACTTGCTCACTGAAAAAGTGGTTTTCTAAAATAATAAACATGGCAAAGGACCAAAACGTTAGGCATCAACAAGAATTCAGCTTAGTTTATTAAAAATGAACATATACTTCCCACTAAATTAATTGAAAATGAACATATACTAAGTGCTTTTGTCCCATAAAATTCAACCAGGACTTCATATTCAGTAAACATGTTTAGTGTCTTTAAAAAATATCCACCTATATTTAAAAGTTAAACACTGTACTATTAATTGTAAATATTAAAAATATATAAATTTTTAAAAGTCTAGTTTATAATTCACATGACTTCCTTTTCAGCATACTTTTCAGAGAAAGACTGTATGAATTGGTTAAATGTTATTGGTAGTTTTAAGTATAAATGTGCATCAGGCTGAAATTTATTGCATACTCTGAGGACGTCCCGGTTGAATTTTATGGGATGAAAGTGCTTATTACATGTCCGTTTTTAATTAATTAATTAAGTTGGAAGTATTTGTTTGCTTTTAATAAATTAAGTTGAATTCTTGTTGCTGCCTGGCATTTTTGAAGTTTGCCATATTTATTATTTTATTTGTTTTCTTATTTTTTTCTGATGTTATTACTTTATCATTTTCTAAAATGTTGCATTTCATTGGGACTGGGTGCACTAGTTTATGCAGTACAAGCTCATATTGCCAAGCTTTTGTGGTCCATGCTTTGTTGATTTGAGCAGATATAGCAGAACCAGAACAATGTAGGTTTGTTAAGGGAAGATCTTCCATTCTCTGAGGAAGTTATAGCAACACATTATGGAGGACTGATAGTGAATGTAGTAATCTTCACCTCATTATGGCATTCAGCACAATTCCAAATAAAGGGACGATTTCATAAAATTAAAGCATTAAATAGCAATCCACAAATGATTCATTAGCAAAATCACATTGCTACAAAATAAACAGGATGATGGGTTACCTTTTTTCTTGATTGGGGTTACCATTAGTGTCCTACAGGACTCTGTTACTTGATTGATGGTGTTACTTGATTTTTAACAGTTTTATTAAATTATCACTTAAGTAGGCACACATACATTGATAGAAAAGAAAACTGACCATATTAAAAATTTCTATTGCTTACATTATGCATTAAATATATGTTCTCTTTCTTCACAACAACTCTCATTTAGTCCAACATTAAATACATTGCTTAATTCCTGACTTTCCTTAAACCTTACTCATCACCCTGAACACTATTCTGGATGTATCATTCCCACAAATTCCAATTAGTTCGGTGTAATTTATTCATTCCCTTTTGCTAAAGATCCTATTTCCAGTTATTTTGTCTCTTTTACAATATTAAATATTTTAAATGCAGTTGGTTTAGATTTTGATGTCCATTTTATAGTAACTGCTTTTTTGGCAGCTAATAGAATTAAACGTAATAAGGTCTTACTATGTCTAGGCAGTTCACATCCTGTTTCACAAATCTAAAGAATAATTTCCGTAGTTACAGCCCCAATATTTCTGACAGAGTATTCTGTAAGGAATTTTTAAAATCTGCCAGCTCGTTACACTACAGAAAACATGTTCCCGGTTACCTGTTTCTTCCCCAGTACACGTCTGTTATTTGCCAGCTTGTTACACTACAAAAAAAATGTTCCCAGTTACCTCTTTCTTCCCCAGCATACCTCTGATATTTGCTATCTACCTGAGGAAAAATTTTTGAAGTCTGTTTGGGGTATAAAAATATCTTTACAAACACTTCCAAGCAAAAATCCCAAACCTTCTGGGCTTTGTTGCATACCTGGGAGTTAATGCGTATGTCCTTCCATTCTTACCTTGTTAATTGCTTTTCCATTCTCTCTTTCCAAGCTTTTCTCACCTTCTCTGATTGATTCTTATATTTACCATGCAACATTTTATATGCCCTACTAATTATCCCCTTATTTACAGGAACTTCTGTTCCAAATTCAACTAAAAAACTCCACCAATGCAGGTCTTTCACTTAGGATGCCCCTTTCCCTTTCTCATGCTGACATCATTCCCTGGTAGGGAAGCCAGTCTCTAATTTGCTGTAAAAACAACTTATTGGCCTCATCTCACTCTATTACCTGTCCCTCTTGAATTATTTGCTACCAATATCTTGGTTCCATTGCCAGGTTTCGTCAGTAAATTCCAGCCCCCTCTTGCCTGTTTTCTATACTCTTACTTGCAGTCATCCCTACTGACAACATTTCCCTTCTCCATTTGCATGTTGGTTTACTTCTTAGTATACTTTCAGGCAACTTTATGAATATAATAGTCTGTATGGTTATTTTTATACTGCTCAAGCATCTACATTCAAAATCCTACTCTCTCCTTATTTTCTTGACCCCCCCCCCTTCCCGTCATCATTATTTCAACTTTGAATTATAACTTATGCTTGTTTTATGTATATGAGCCTTAACTATCTAGCTCTAAAATATCTCTTCAAATCAGGTAATCCTAAACCAAACTCTTCTATTGGGATGATCAGCTTATCCCATTTAACTCTTGCCCTCTTCCCCTCCCTGAAAAATTCATTCAATGTTTTATTAATTATTATCCATAACTTCTTCTCAAACTGATAAAAATATGCCTGACCTATATAAAACTAAAGGGACTAAAACATTTTCATAGCTTGTTTCTCACTATCCACATTCATAAACAGAGCTTCCAGTTTCCCAATTGTTGTATTATCTTTTGTTTAGTCCCTTCCCACATATCATTAGCTGTCATAACAAAAGCATTTTTTAATCCATACTTCTAAATACTTCATCTTATCGTGTCCCTATACACACACACACAGGCACACACACACACACACACACACACACACATATATATATATATATATATATATATATATATATATATATATTGCTGACCCAGTTTGTGTATGAGTATATAGTGTATAGTTTACTGCTATAGTCTTATGTTTTATCTTCATTAATGTTATGTCTTGAAAGATATGAAACTGTTTTAAAATGTTCCACAACACTGAAATGTCCTTTTCTGGATTTATCATGTACAAAATATCATCGGCAAATAAAGCCAACTTTTCGTGGTTACCATACCAAATTATATCCTTGCATTTCTGAGTTCCTTATTTTCTTTGCCAATGGCTGTAAATATAAATCACGTTAACAAATGGGAAAGAGGACACCCCTGCCTGGTTCCTCTTTTCAAACACAACTTATTAGAGAGGAACCCCTCACTTTAATTCTTGCCTCTCTTCCTTCATATATCCTTCTAATTAACATTATTATCTTATCAGGGAATGCAATTGCTTCAATGACCCTACTTTTAAAATCCCAGCTTACTCTTTCAAATACTTTCTCTGCATCAAGACCCACAACAACAATGGTATCTTCTCATATTCTGCTTCTCTTTGGACTGTTATTGTCATGTTAATGTTGTCAAATGTTTGCCCCCCCCCAAAAAAAAAAAAACATACTGATCCTTATCTATCAGTTTTGGCAGCACTTTTGCTATTCTTTTAGCTAGTATAGACACGTTGTTGTGTCTTTCGGCTTTTCCCGGTTAGGGGTCGCCACAGCGGAACTCCAGTCCGCTAATGATTGGCAGTAGATTTTTATGTGCCGAGTTGCCAGCCCTGACGCACAACCTTCAACAAAGCTATGCCCATTCACGCATGTCTCCAGACAGAAGATGCTCTAGTATAGACATAATGCTTTAAAACTGAAATGGGTCTATATGAAGATGGGTCTGGTATGTCTTTACCTCTTTAATTCAGCCACCACAGCTTTCTTCCAAGATGTTGGTGCTTCTCCTACTTTTAAATACTATTAAATAAAATCTTTCAGATCTTTATCACTTTTTCCCAACTAACTTTTCAAAGTTCCACAAGAATACCATCTGATCATGGAGACTTCCCTCCTGATTGATTATACACCACCATTTTTATCTTCTCTTCTCCTATCGTAGTTATGTTCAGCCTCATTTTCCTCTAACCTTGGCATAGTTAAGCCTTCTATAAATATTTCTATGTGTGCTGTTTCTTGGTTTCCACATTCCTCTGCTTTATATAAATTTTCTCAAAATTTCCAAAATATGTCTGCTACTGTCATAACCTTCTGTGTTTGACAACAACCCTTTCTACTGTCTGTTGTCTAACTTACTGTCTATAAGTTTTTGTGCTCTGTTTTACTTATTGCTTTGACATCTGCTAGAAGACCATCTGGGTTACATCTCTTACAGCGAGTCAACCCTATGTAAATTTTCACTTGGACAGGGTTTTTAGGAAAAAATCCTACTTTTATGCCTAAAGTTGTCTCAGAGTTCACTATATGGCAGACTATTCATCTTACAGTCTTCTTTCCTGAGCTAAAGAACAAGAGATAAATGATTGTTTACTCCCTGGATATACACAAGCAACTTATATGCTACATAGACAAAACTTGACCTTTCAGGAAAAATTACCAGATGTTTGTCTCCTGAGAAACTAGGAGGAAAGGACAACCATTGTCAAAGCAGACTACTTTGAAATGATTGCCTCATGCTAATGTGTTTTTTTTTTGTGTTATACTCACCAGAATGAGCCACTTCCAGGCAGGATCACAGCTCATTCTACAGTGGCACTGACTTCATTGCCTTTCTGAAAAAGATTGGACTCTAAAAGTATCTAGAGGCAGCAGCTTGGTCCTTGGTACTTGCTTTTATGAAGCACAACCTTCCTTTCTTAGGGTTGCCACCTTTTGTTGTGGCTATAACCGGACTTAGGCCACACCCAGCACACCTTCCACAACCCCGCCTATGACCCACCCAGTTTCCACCCTTTTATGATGTCATCACCATGGCAGATGAGGGGGAATGCCTTCTTTTTCTGTTTGTGATGGCTTTTTTCTGTGGCTTTACTATGCTTTTTTGTAAAAAAAAAGCATAGAAATTCTCCCAGTTTAACAGACCCCAGTAGTTTGTTTGTTTTTTGAAACAGAATACCAGAGTTTGTACAGTGTTTGCTGGACCACGGGACAATCAGATTGATTTCCAGATAGTCTGGAAAAAAATGGATAGGTTGCAACGCTATCCTTTTTAGGTCCAGAAGAGGCTTTGCTATGATTATTCTCCAAGGGCTCTTACCTGTCTTCTTGGCAAAAAATACTCTGATATTTTTGCACTCCGGCAGTCCCCTTTTGGAGCCCTGCTCAGGACACTGACAGATGGAATAGGTGGAAGGTGCCCAAAGTTTTGTGAAGCTGTCTGGTCACAGGATATAGGACCCATATAGCATAGGGTACTGCAGCAGTGATTTATCAAAACATTTACTGTTATAATAAGTTTGCTAACACAACTGTACTTTGGCAAACCCACTTGTACAAAGATCATTTTTCATTTCTGATACAGTTTAATATTTATTATATAATGGTGTGAGTTACATAGCCAAAGTCAATCAATGCTCCTGAATGGAGTTCTGTTTGAGATTATATTATTGCAACTCACAGAGAGCTAAGGTCATGCTTGATCACAAAAAGCATTTGTGTACAGATGCATCAAATTTCTTGCATTTAGAGTTTTACCTGTGCTTATATATTGTACAGATTTTAATTAATGACTAAACTGAAAGGCCACTGTAAAGTGGAATACAAAGTAATCTTCAATGGAGCAGTGATCTGTCGTTTCAAAGGAGAGATTCTTCAGCTTCTACCATTAGGACATATTTCTCTTTTTTGGAATGTGTTTTGACCACTTCTCTTTGTGCTGTAGTCAGAAAGTCTTATCAGTATATGAATTAATTAGCACAGGTTCCTTTTCCAGTTAAGATACAAAGTATCAGAGTTATCAGAACTATTGTTATGCACTAGCTCTGTGGCACAGGGGGATAACCCCTTGAGTACAGTGCAGGTAACTTGAGTTTGACTAGTGGTTTGAGTACCAGCAGGATCTGGCAGATGATGAAAGGGAGTCAGCAGTGTTTTGTTGCTTGGATGGCACTTATTGGGAGTACTAGGTATTGCATCAATTTAGCCCATACCTGTGAGAATGTACTGCCAATGTACCTAAGTGTTTAGATCACAGAACTGTGGCTGACAGCAACTGCAGTGCTTAGAGTAGGTTAACTTAGAGGGAGGGTAGACTACCCTACTGCACCTGGTAGTTTGTCCACTCCTTACCACCTGACTCTCACCATGGGAGGGGTACAAATGGGCTGGTTATAGACACCCAGGACAATAAGGAATGGGTCATAGGACGCTTATCTAACGAGGGGAGGCATGGCTCTTATCCATTGACAAATCAAATGTGTACTTTGGGTAAGGCAGAGTATCCATTGGGCAGGTCTGGTTTGGCATAATAAAAAACAGTATTTTATGAGAGTAGTTTACAAATGTATGCTTTTTTGTGCTAAGATATTTATATTTAGCCTTTTCTTAAATACATCCAGTTACTTTGAAATTATGTATTTTCTTTCTTTGGAAGAACTCCAACATGCAAGAATAATTCTCTTTTCTTTAACTAAAATGTTGTTCTTTCATTAGGATACTGCCTATATCTCTATGCAGGGTAGTCCGTATTTGGATTGATGTGTACTGAGAACAAACATGAAAAATGACAAATTTCCTAAGAGTTTTGAACAACAAACATTTCCCATGTCTGCTAGTGTTAAGCAACACTTTCCTGCGGTAATCACTTGCATGTTGCTGAATCACATGGTATTACTGTTTGTGTTAATCAGAACTTTTGTGTGGTAATCACTGCTTCTGCCCTAAACATTGTGTTGGCACAGCTCGCCCCTCATTCACTCTCCCACACAAACATGCACACATTCAACCACATACACGTGAACACCACCCATACCTCTGCACTGCCCCTGAATTTTACAGAACATCCCTGATTTTGTCTTTTCTATTTGCCCTACCCCTCGTAAATTACTGATAGTTACAGTCAGTCAATAATGGCAGACAGAGTTTGATGCTTCTTATCATTCATAAAATGTTTTGTAATGCAAAACCTGTTAACTTGTGAGTTATATTTAAAAAGTGTCTCTGGTATGTACCGTCAACCTCTCCAGTATCACAGGCTTTACTAATTAGTCTTAGGGGTGGTGAGAGATATGGTAGCCATCCCCTTCCCCCACATACACAAACTCACTCACTTACTCAAAGACACTCCCACACATACCTCACCTGATTTCACTCATGGACACACACCCATTCATCCATACAGACACACACACACTCACTCTCACAGACACCTGTACTCTAATCAACTGTTAGCTAACCCGTTGACTGCGACTACCCAGGCAAAGACAGACACGCACACACACACACGCACACACACACACACACACACACACACACACACACACACACACACACACACACACACACACACACGAAACCACTCATACCACTAGAGACACACACATATGCTGCCACACATACACATACTGACACCCCCACCATCTCTCCACAGACACTTAAATGATCTTTCCTTTTGCGCAGTCTACACCACTGACTACACTGGGGCAGCACATTTTTTCATCTCTGTTTATTAACATGGCCAGTCTTGAGCTAATTTATCCAGCAGAGTGATTCTGTCTTTAGTTGTGTAACTAACCTAAGAAGGCATTTCCAGAGGAGAGCTGATAGCTCATTAGCATAGGTTACTCTCCTCCAGAGTGCATCATTAGCACTTTGCATGACTATAGAGACAGCCCACCACTGTGGCTCTACCAACCATTTAGAATCACTGCTATGTGCCTGTTTTACCATCAGAAAGGGCGACAGCAAGTTATTTTCTATCATTGTTAGGGCTTATTATCTGGTGTCAGCCCTTTCTGAATCCCAGTTTGAGTTCATGAAAAACTGTAAACTGCTATTTCATGTAACAGACCAATGAACTGTACAAGCATCTTGGTCTTGTTTCCATTTGTAGTCTGTTCTGGTGTTTTTGCTCTGTAACTTCACATCGATATTAAAACACTTTTTAAAAAGCTTGTATTTGTGTAGTTAGGATGCTTGTACAATTCTGAAGCTTTTCTTCTTGATTACACTTGTCCAGATCTATAAAATGCAATTATTTTACTCCAAGATTACAGACAAACCAGTGATATTTTCTTAGAAACACTAGTCTCTGAGTTAAGCATGTATATATTTGAGGGAGTGTATGGATTCTTACCCCACATTTTTTTCTGAAGTAAATGTATGTTTTAAAAGCTGTGTGCAGTAACATATAAGGTCTGATGACTTTTTTTTTCTGACAATTCTGTATCTCTCACAGTGCGACCCTCTGTACTTCATTAAATAAGACATGTTTAATAAAGCATTTATAAAATGAATTTGGTTGGACTTTTGGGTGGAAGAGGATTAGTCTTAACTGTCAGTAATTTGAATTATACAATCTACAGAGGATCTGCATTTTATTTAAAATTTAGTTTGGTTAAATGCTAGTTCTTTTGGCCAACTTGCGTCCCAAGTACCGCAGTAGCCACCATGAGGAGGACATGAAGGGAGAGGAGTAGCACCCATCAGCTTGCCCACCTTTCTGGAGAAGCCATGTGTGGTCCATGGTGAGGACCATACTTGCATCAGTGGTGAGCCATGTAGCAGAATTAGCATGTGTGAAAGCATACTCGTGTTATTATTATAAAGCAAGTGGTATGTTTATGTCACAGCTGTGACTAGAGGAAATTAAGAACATTACAAAAAATACCATTTTTACAACATGTGATGGCTCTAC
The DNA here is from genome assembly GCF_019279795.1 of Protopterus annectens. NCBI lineage: Eukaryota > Metazoa > Chordata > Ceratodontiformes > Protopteridae > Protopterus > Protopterus annectens. The sequence continues at coordinate 95,926,965 of NC_056745.1, read as the reverse complement.
TCTTTGTTTTGTTTTTCTGAATGACCCTGCCCAGTGGCTCTTCTTCATGCTTCCAGCTGCCTCATTTGTTATTCCTTATGGAATCACTCACTCCGCGAAGAAACTGAAAGCCTTATTATCCATTTTTTACCTGACTGAGGCAAGAACCTTATTAGTCCATATGCCATTTGTTCTAATAGGCAGGACTCAGGAGTTATGGTATGGGCTAGTCAGGCAGGTCATTCAGATCCCACCTCCCTAACTAACCTAACCCATCACCATGGTGACTGTGATTCTGCCAGTGCACGGTTGCTTCCATGCATGTGTAAATTCCTGCTTACCTTCAGTGCTGAACCACCTTAACTCACATACTGACAGGTTCAGCCAAACTCCTGTGCAAGTGACTGGCAACAGATCAGAGCCCCCTCCCCCCAGAATGGGCAACTGATAAATGCCACCCACTCCTACATCTATACTTGACTGTTCCAACCTCTTGCCCTGCTACATGGGGCATTTTGGTCAAAGTCAGAGCTCCATTGCACAGGTTGTAGGATCTTGACTCTCACTTTTTTTGGGGGGACGGTGTGTAGAAGAAATGGACTGGCAGACTGTTGCACTAATAGTAATGAGCGGGCCAGCTGGCAGCTGAAGGAAAAAAATCATGGTTAGTTTGGGGGGATGGTAGCCAAAAACAAAAAAATTTAGTCTACTGCTAAGTAATGCTGACAGTTATGCTGTCTTACAAAGTCATTTTTAAACAGTGTATGAGATTAATTATGCTGGTCTGTCAACAAGAAATAGGGATATTATGCATAGGGTTATGCCAGTTTTCTTCATAAATGTACACCCAACAGAGCTATCTGATTGTAACAACTTGTTAAATTCCTCGTAAATTAACAACCACTATGATAAATTACATAGGGAATGAATTATCAGGTCCTGCAAAACAAATAAAATCCCATGCCTACACAGCTGTTTTTGTTTCATGCTCGCCTTCAACAATTAAGAGTTTCAGAGAAAGACAATTTAGCTCAGTTGTTAAAACTACTGAACAGTGCAGCTTGAGGTCTGGATTGGAATACTGCCCATTTTTATGTGCATGCTAAATGATTTTCATATAGTCATTACTTTGTTTGTTTCTTGTACTTCTCCTGAATAATGGGCCTTTGGTCATACCAGGCCCACCCACTTGCCAAAATGGAATACAAGAGAGAGAAAAATGGAAGAAAACAGATATTGAAAGATTCCCGTTAAGCAGGAGCACACTGAAACATGTGTTTGTACTGGGCTATTATTCAGGGATACTTTGGTGTCCATAGCTTGAGAACATTGCATTGTTGCCAACTTATACTCAGGTGTCTTGCTTAAAAGGAGGAAGTAGATCAAGTGACAGGTACAGCCGTACTTTATGTTGAATAATTAATTTATGTGATGTTCAAACAAATAGATAGACATGTGATTGCTATAAACTCTTAATGACATCTCAATGCTTTCATCTGAACTAGAAAGCTAACATTACAAAAAAATGTCAGCACAGAACACATATACAGAATTTAAGCAGTTGTATGAGAAACTCTTTTCTTAAACAAAAATAAGGGAGAGATACAAATGATGATGAGGATATATGTGCGTGTGTGTGTATGTGTGTGTGTCTGTGTGTCTGTGTGTTTGTATGTGTATGTATTTCTGTGAGCCTGAGAGAAATACTGTATTAGCATCTTTTCTTTCAGACACACTATACTTCACTTGCAGCAATAGTTTACAAAGATTAGTACTGTTGGTGTCAGCGATTACTTTTGAGAGTTTATGCGGAATTTACAGGTAAGGGTTATAAGCTTAGTATTACCTACTTAGTCTAGGATTCATAGACAAGAGCTTCGTATCAATACAAAGCTAAGTATCTAGTATCTCATAGTGCAACGTGGTTTGCAGCTACTCGGGTATGTATAATGGCCTACATAATGCCAGAACTCAGTGAAAAGGAGTGCATAGTAAATCAGCGGAGCTGTATTATGAGGAGAAGTAGAGTTAGGCGTGTTCATTGAAAAAAATCTCACTGGCAAAGTGAGTGATTGGATTGTGCAGTGTCACATAAAAGGCAGTTAAGAGTCCACAAGGCTGTGTCTGTTCACAAAACACTTAAGGATTATATTAAATTAGAATTATGGCTCAAATCAGTCATTTGCAAAAGTCGTTTTGATTAAATCTCCTGAGGCCCGGACTATCAAACTATAAAATGAGACTAGCTTCTTAGATGCTTAAGGCAGAATTTGTACCTTTTCCCTTTATTTGAGAAGCAGAGTCCAAATCACAGATTTTAATATAACTTTGTTCTTATGGCATAAGTTATCATTGCCAACCACAGAACTTGCACACCTGTTATTTTTATGTCACAAAAATACTCCTGAATGCTGATTATAACTGCCCTTTGTGTTAGTACATTATACCACGTGGTATACAATTACATACAAAGTCTGCTGTGTTACTACTTGTCATGCCTTCTGCTTGTCCCTTTATATACTGCTTAACTGCAACAGTCTCATCGGGGAGGATATACCTCACCTCACATATAGTGCCTGTCTGGTACTTTGAGTCTGGAAGCTTACAACAATATTCATCTTGTACCACTGTTGCTTTGGCTCAGTTATTCATATCTGTCTTACTGATGGAAGTTAAAATTAGTACAGTCAGAGCACAATGCTGTTACCATGGTAGCATCATCTGCTGTCTGACCCTTACTTACTGGAATTTATAGATCGTGTCTGCTACCCTGTTCCTACCATATACCTGTCAGTATGAAGGATGGACAGCAAGCCGATACATGAATTTGTGGCTGTAAAAGTGTCGTCTAGGACTTATAGAGGTTAGTAGCCTGACTTCACTATGACCACTACAGGCAACTGTGATGGGACAGTCTTTGGGACAATATAGGTCTTTTTGTTCCCTTGGTAGGAGTGGTGGAAATGTTAAACAGCTTACAGGCACATACACACACACACACACACACACACACACACACACACACACACACACACACACACACACACACTTGCTCAGCATTATGGTCAACACATACATAAATAGGAATGTGTGTGTGTGTGTGTGTGTGTGTGTGTGTGTGTGTGTGTGTGTGTGTGTGTGTGTGTGTGTGTGTGCGCATTCCATCTACAACTGGCCAAGCTGACATATATCAGTTTGTATGTCTGTAATGGTGTGTGCATGTGTGTTTGGTGCTATGAATGTATTGGGGGGACCAACAAGAAAAAGGAAAAGCAGATACCTGTGACATTCCTGGGAATGTCAGCATTCACATGATGTTTTATTTCAGTGCCACAAAAAGTTGTCAATGACACTCACAATCCATACATATTTATATGTTATATCCCTTATTGCTACTGTTATAGTAAGATATATGAAGCTGGATCATGCTGCTGCCATGGTTGCTGCCACTCTGCACACATGGCAAGAAGTAACGCATAAACATTTCAGCCTCACTGGCCATGGCATTGGATTTTTCCTATTTTTCATAATATTGTAATGGACTGATCTTTAAAGAGCTTTCCTCCCATTGGCAGATCATTGTCATCACTACCTAATGGACAGGATGTGTATGGTTATGGTAGTATGTGTGTACTGCAAGCAAAAATGAGATGTACCTAAGGATCCCCTTATTAAAAGTTTTGTTTCATGCATTGTTGTCTCATCTACTATGTTATACTAAGCTACACAGTGCCATCTGGGCACATTATGGGCTGGGCTATTGATTCTGGTGCAGTACGTCTGCATTTGTAACTCCTTAAATCTGTGCTTTATATAAACACTTTCCTTTGTGATTTATGTATCTGTGAATCATGCAAGTTTCTTAGGCTCTACCCTGGTAAACATATATAAATAAATAAATAAATAAAATAAATACATACATTATTTGCATGCATACTTGGACCCGTCCAAGTACACATTAGTATATGCAGCTGGTCTTGGGAGGTTGGCTGCTTTTGTGAATTGTGTAGAATTCTGTTGTGTGTTTTTTACTGCATATGAGTATTAGACAGTTATGGACTTTGACTATGAATACTGTTCACTAATTAAGATTAAACTATTTAAAAATAAGAATAGCTAAACTATAATTTTATAAAACACATTAAAAGAAACTGACAGACATAGCCCAGAACTAAGGATAACATACAATTTCACGAGTCATTTTAAACCATCCTGCCATGACACTACTTCTCAAAAAACATTTTAAACCATCCTGCCATGACACTACTTCTCAAAAAATTTTATAACAACAAACCTGCATTAGAACAGGTAAAAACAATACATCTGATATTGTCCATTCCTCAGTTCATGGGTCTTTAGATCTAACTTAAATCCTACTTTGGCTGCTCTCAAATTTTGGATCCAGTGCTCAGGCTCCCCTTCTTACCCAAGCAAGTTACCGCAGATTCATTTGCACTACACACTACAGGTGTGGTCCATCATGTTCAGATCTATCTGGGAGGTAAATAGAATATCACTGTTATTTCTTATTAACCTTATTATCCCTATTATTATGTTGTTGTTTAGTTGTTACAATCTCTAAAAAAAAAAAAAGTTTGACTTTTAAAGTGTGTGGTGGCCACAAGTTACCAAATTCTAATGCTCATCAGAATTGCATCTATTATTTGGGGACTGCTCACCTGGGAGATCAAAGTAGCATTTGTGAGGTTTTGGCCACAGGGCTATTGTGGAGTGCCAAAACAAACTGGTTCTAAATGGGCTTCTCTCAGGCTTTGCAGGGAAAGGTAACCCTACCCACTCTTCCTTTCTGCTTCATCTCCACCATCTAAGAAGCCAGCTGATCATGGTAGAAGTGAGAAACCTAAAGATGGAAATAGAAAAAAAAAAGTTATAAAAAAGCAGTCCCCAGAGCAGTCACCTTCTTTGGTTCTGGCTCTGAAGATTACAAAATCCTCAGACCTGGTTTTGGTCTTGAACTGAGTCTCATCAGATTCAGTTCTCTGCCTTTCCTGGAGCTGCTCTTTTCCCCAGGGCTAATATCTCTAAGGTTAAGATCTCTAATTCCTCAAGAGATATCATTTCACTAGCTCTTCAGACTCCCTTCTTCTACTTCCTCCCTTTGCTCAGCCAGGACCTCAGGAGTCGTCTGAGGCTGATGTGGACAGGATGATGAGCAAATTTATCAGGACCCAAATCCAGCAGGAGGTACTCCCAATTTTGATGTGTGTTGGATCTGGGGGACTCATTTCTTCACCCCTGTAAGTTCTAGCTCCTTCCGCAATCCTTCCTGCAACATCAATTTCCCGCCAGGGTATGTCATCATCAGTGCTGAAGATGTGGTCGTCTTCTAATCTGACTATTTATTTGTTTCAGAGCCTTCTGAATCTCAGTGCTTTATAGTTTTGGGTCCAGAGGGATTGCTTTGGGGCTGAGATATGTTACACTCAGAGAAATTTTGGAACTGCTCAGACAGAAAGGGGGTAGTCCACTGAAGCACCTTCCCAAGAAGAGTCAATATTCCTTGAGGTTTTGGGGGCTGGCCTATCTACTTATTTGGTGGTTTCTCACACAGTTGTGAAGGTAGCCCTAGTGTCCAAATGGGTATGGAAGGAGCAGGACATACAGTGTATATAAAAGGTGGACACACCCCTGTTAAAATGCCAGGTTTTTGTGATGTAAAAAAAATGAGACCACAGTAAAACATTTCAAAACTTTTCCCACCTTTAATGTGACCTATAACCTGTATAATTCAATTGAAAAACAAACAAATCTGTTAGGGGAAAAAATATAAAAAATAAAAAGCGTACAGTAAGCTGGTTGCATAAGTGTGCACACCTTTAAACTAATACTTTGTTGAAGCACCTTTTGATTTAATTACAGCATTCAGTCTTCTTGGGTAGGAGTCTATCAGCATGGCACATCTTGACTTGGCAATATTTATCCATTCTTCCTTGCAAAAGCACTCCAAATCTGCCATGTTGTGAGGGCATCTCTTGTGCATAGCCCTCTTTAGTTACAGTTCAGTGACTTTTGCTATGCGTTCACTGAACTATCTCACACATTTTACAAGACTGCAAAGAGACCTCCTAAAAGAGCTTGGAGATACTCTTCAGGGTACGGTAGCTGCAGGAGATTCAGACAAAGTTGCCTCCCAGCTTGCTGCCCTCAGTTCCATAGTGAACTTGTCCATGCATCTCATTTCATATGCAGCTGACGGAATGAGTAGGGCAGGGGGTACAGGAATTGCTCTTAAGAGGCACTCTTGAATGTGCTTGTGTTCCTTCGCAGAGTCCTTTAAGTCATCCTTTGTCAACACCCCTTTTGATGGCTCATCCCTTTTTGGGACTAAAGTTAAGGAAACTTTGACCAGGTGTGAGCAGGAAGGAGAGACTCTGTCTGCTGTCGGAGTCCGTTTTTCCACCTCTACTAGACCCTATCCCAAGGGTTAAAAGGGAGGAAAAATGTGGTTCCAAAAAGCCCAAAGAGCCTTTCTCGACATACATGGTGAACCCCCCTCCAGGGACAGAGGAGGGGCAATAATGGAAGACACCGCCTTTGCGGCAGAGGGGGTCCACAAAACCAAGGTGACAGAGACCAGTTCTTTGGGAAGCCCTACCAGCACTCCTGAAAGGAGGCCCGACTGTCTTGCTCTGGAGGCAGTCAGGAGTCACTTATCTTTGTATCCAGACGCCTGGCTCAAAATAACAAAAACAACTCGGTACAAAGTATAGTTTCCAGGGGATATTTCATTCCCTTTGCCATTCCCCCTCCATTGACGACAGAAATCCCAGATGTTCCACCCAGTTACAGGGAACAAGCAACAGTAGAGGTCTAAACATTGCTAAGAAAAAGAGTCATCTAACCAGTCCCAGCAGACCAGACAGGATCCAGAACTTACTCAAGATTCGTTTTAGTTCCAAAAAAAGACAGGGGACTGGAGACCTATTTTGGACCTCAGCAAACTAAACAGATCTGTCAAGAAAGAGAAGTTACGGATGGTCATGCTTCAGTTGATACTTCCCTTCTTAGGGAAAGACAATTGGATGTGCTCGATAGTTCTACAGGATGTGTGCCACTATATAAAAATGGCCAGACCATCCAGGGATCATCTGCTCTTCCGGCTGGGAGCCAACCATTACAAGTTTTGAGCCCTGCCCTTTGGTCTCACTACAGCCCCCAGAGTGTTCACCAAATGTATGGCAGTGGTCACGGCTCACATGAGGCATTAAGGATTCCAGGTGTTTCCGTACTTAGATGATTGGCGCCTCACTGCCACCACCAGGCATCAGCTAATACAAGCCAGGGACACCACTCTTACTCTTTGCAGTCATCTGGGCATTACTATAAATTCAGAAAAATTTACCTTGTCGCCATCGCAACATATTGTTTTTATCGGAGCAGAACTGAACACCACCACCACCACTTAAAAACTTCCAGCAGAAAGAGTTTTACTACTTCGTCAGCAAATCCGGAACATCATATCCAGAGACAAGGCTCCAGCATCAGAAGTGCTAAAGTTGTTAGGCATGATGGCAGCTGCAATAATAGCAATACCATTGGAACGCATGCACATGCAGATTCTACAATGGCTGTTATTCACTCAATGGTCTTATCAAGAGCTCCCACTGTCTCATCCCATAATTGTAACACAGGCAAAAAGGATCTTCGTTGGTGGTTGACCTCTCTTCAAGTAACGATAGGTTGTCCTTTTATCCTACCCTCACCAGCGGCCGCAGTGACCTTGGATGCTTTCCTGATAGGGTGGAGGGGCATTTTCAGAGAAGAACAGCCCAAGGCACATGGACTGAACAAGAGACACATCTGCATATCAATGTCCTGGAGATGAGAGCAGTACTTTTGGCATTGCTGTACTTTCAGGACTCTCTCCCTCTGGGGACAATAGCGATTCAGACGGACAACATGTCAGTGGTCTGGTACTTGAACAAATAAGGAGGAACCAGATCCTATCCCCTTTGTTGTGAGGCCCTGAGAGTATGGCAGTGGACTACATCCACCCAGTGCTTTCTGATAGCAATGCACATCCCGGGAAAATCCAATTTGATTGCAGACAAACTAAGCAGGGCAATTTTCTTGCCTCACGAGTGGTCCCTCAAAAAATTGATAACGGAGAGAATATTCCGCAGGTGGGGCCAACCTTGCTGTGACCTTTTTGCTTCCCACATGAACACAAAATGCAGAAGCTACTTTGCCCTTATTCCCCGTCCGGGAGATTCCCCAAGGGACGCAGTCGTACACGATTGGCCTCCGGGTCTCCTCTATGCATTCCCACCATTTCCCTTGATACTCAAAGTTTTACAGAAGCAAAAGCCCTGGGAAGGACCATCATTTTAATAGCCCCTCATTGACCTCATCAGATTTGGTTCCCTTTCCTTCGACTTCATCTGTTGGAAGAGCCTTGGATTCTGGACCCAGTTCCAGACCTTCTAACGCATTCATCGGGGGCTCTTCATCCCTCACTTCAGTCCCTAAAGTTGACAGCTTGGCTGCTCCAATTCCCAACATAGCCAGGTTCCATAACCTCTCAAACGAAATGCAGCATATTTTAATATCTTCTCATAAATCCTCTAGTAGGAAGTTGTACCTTAGCAAATGGAGGAGATTTTCTATATGGGCTTCTCAGAATAACATTGATTCCTACCAGGCCCCCATTTCCTCTATATTAGACTTTTTGACTATGTTTTTCAACAAAGGAGCTGTGGCAGCTACAGTTTGGGTATAACTTGCCACCATCTCTAATTTTCACCTTGGCTTTGAAGGATTGAACATAATGAAACACAAGCTATCCAAAACCTTTCTCAAAGGGACCTTCCACCTTAGACCACCAGTGAAATCCCTTTATATCCCATGGAACCTAAATGTTATGCTTTCATGCATTATTCTCCCACCTTTCGAGCCAGTTCACTCATGTGATTTGAAATTTTTGTCTTGGAAGACTACCTTTTAGTAGCCATCACATCTGCCCATAGAGTGTCAGAGCTACAGGCCTTGTCCATAAAACCTCCATATTTGATTTTTCATGCTGACAGAGTGTCCCTGCGAACAAATCCTTCATTTTTACCTAAAGTTTGTACTGAAGCTAACCTTAACCAAATCATAGATTTACCAGTGTTTTTCCCCAAACACACCAACTTAGAGTATATGCTGCACAGGCTTGATGTTCATAGACAGCTCAGATTTTACCTGGATAGAACCAAAGATTTCAGAAAATCAGAATAACTTTTTGGTTCCTTTTCAGATTCTAGGAAAGGTATGCCAGTGGCAAAAACAGCACTATATAAATGGTTATCTGATTGCATCACCTTCACTTATTCAACTGCCAATTTACTTTTACAACACAAAATTATACTATTATTCTACCAGAGCAGTGTCCACATCCTCTGCTTTTTCTGCTATGCTTCCTATAGACAATATTTGTGCAGCAGCCACTTGATCAAGACCTCATACCTTTATCACTCATTACAAAGTTGATAAGGCCTCCAGGGACGGGGCCTCCTTTTGTTCTACTGTCCTGAAAAACACACTCCCGTGAGCCACCCGAGAAAGTTGGTGCTTGGAATGCTACCCATATGTAAGAATGAACGGCGAGATAGAACAACTTCACATAAAGAAGTTATGTACTCACCATAGCGTTCCATGTGAGTTGTTCATCTCGCCTTCATTCTTACTTTCCACCCTCCTACCCCCTCCAAGTTTTTTTCGGGGAACGAGATACTAGTTTTATCATGGTTGTTCAGTCTTTCTATGGGTTTTCCCTAAACAAGTGATATAATGGACATGGTATTGTTAGACACAGCAAACAAGATCTAAGGTAACTCAAGGTGCATCATGGGATAGGGACTTTGCCTCGAGCTGTCTGAAGACCTCAAGCTTTGTAGTAGGGCGGCTCCGAACCCATATGTAAGAATGAAGGCGAGATGAACAACTCACATGGAACGTTATAGTGAGTACATAGCTTCTTTTTTAGGGGTGTGCACACTTATGCAACCAGTTTATTGTACATTTTTTATTTTTTTATATTTTTTCCACTAATAGATTTGTTTATTTTTCAATTGAATTGTACAGGTTATAGGTCACATTAAAGGTGGGGAAAGTTTTCAAAAGATTTACTGTGGTCTCATTTTTTTATATCAGAAAAACTTGGCATTTAACAGGGGTGTGTACACTTTTTATATCCACTGTGCTGAGTCTTCTCCTCATAAGCCTGACAGGTTTCTTGTATCATCCAAAGATCATCCCCAGTGGGTCAAGGGTTCTGCCATGGATTCTATGGTGGTGGTGTCAGCCACTTGAAATGAACTGTCAGAAGGAAATTCCACTGTCCATCCACTGAATAGGGAATCTCATGCATTGGACAGATTTGGGAAGTGAGTATGTGCTTCAGCGCCCTTGCTGTTAGGGCGCTGAATTATCTGGCACATGTCCTTCATTAACACCCCTTATGATGGAACAATAGTCTTCGGTCTGAAAGTCAAAGAAACTCTTTCCAGAAGTGAACAAGAGGGTAAAACCCTGTCTGCTATAGGAATCAAGTTTTCTACTCCCTATTGAACCTTCTTAGAGAATCAGACTGGTAGTAAGAAGCTTTGGTTTGGTAAGTCACAGGAGTTCTTTCTTGACATTCTGGAGACTTATCCCCCCTGGGGTAGAGGGGGGAACTTGAATGGTGGATGTCACCCATGGGACAGAGGTAGTTCACAGAACCAGGTCTTTTTGGTCCCTTGTCTGATAGACCCTACCAGTGCCCAGGTTTGCCCAACTGGTGCTCTCTGAAGGCAGTAGGGGGTATTTATCCCTGCACTCATCAACATGGATGTCCATCACCCACAATGTATGGGTAAACATAATAACCAGAGACTATCTCATTCCCTTTCTTTCTGTCTGCATTCCCACAAAGAATGCCACCACGAACAAAAAAACAGGAAAAACAAAAAAGCTCCACAGGCAAGGAGAACGAGACCAACGATGAATAAAAATGTTTATTAACTAAACAAAAAACAGACCGAAGTGAATCAAGCGCTTTCACCTGGTTAATACCAGGCTTTATCAAGATGAAATACACAGTGCAATACGTGCTTTAAATAGGCATAAGCATAATCACATGATACATTAATTAACTAATTTACTGTTCAGCTGAATAAATAATTAAACTGTCAGTGTTAAAAAATGTATATGAGAATATCAACATTAGTAGTGTGCTCAAATTAAGGATGGCTAGATTGTGAGTTTTAGTAATGATTTTATATTTGTACAACATTCTTTATTACTATTTTTACATTCATGTTTTGAATGCATTTTATATTTGTTTTGCATTCCATGTATCTAAAAAGTACAGAGTGTTTTCTGAGGTTTACACCTGTTTTTTATAAATATTTATACATTTTTATTTTCATTTACATATATTTATTACACACTGCCTAGTCTGTTGTTACTGAAAGTCGGTAGTGATATACATATATTTTTTAACACTGACAGTTTAATTATTTATTTAGCTGAACAGAAAATTAGTTAATTAATGTATCATGTGATTATGCTTATGCCTATTTAAAGCACGTATTGCACTGTGTATTTCATCTTGATAAAGCCTGGTATTAACCAGATTCACTTTGATCTGTTTTTTTGTTTAGTGAATAAACGTTTTTATTCATCGTTGGACTGGTTCTCCTTGCCTGTGGAGCTTTTTTGTTATTCCCACAAAGAAGCTTTCCAATGTTCCAACCTGGCAAAAGGAAGCAGACACTTCAGAGATAAGGAAGCTTCTAAAGAATCAAGTCATCCAACAGGCACAACCAGACCTAAGGTCAATCCTGGACTACAGCTGTATAAACAAGATTGTAAGGCAATCAAAATTCCAGATGGTTATGGTACAGTCTATTTGTCCTTTGCTAAGGGAAAAATGACTGGATGTGCTTGAATGACCTCCAGGATATGAACAACCACATAAAGGTAGACAGACAGTCGAGGAGGTTTCTTCACTTCAGGTTGGGAGCCAGTCATTTAAAACAGAGAACCCTGCCTTTGGTCTCACTACAGTCCCTTGAGTATTCACCAAATGTATGGCAGTCGTTGCAGGTCACCTCCATCTGAGGGTTCTGGATGTTCCCCTATCTGGATGATGGCTTATCACCACCTCCTCCAGGAATCTACTTGTTCGAATCGGGGAGTTCTTGCTACTGGAGATAACAGTGAATCCAACAAAGTCCAAGCTTCAGCTCATTCAGTCCTTGGAATTTATCATAGCTCTGTTGGATACAAAACTTTGGATTACCAAGCTCCCTCAAACCAGGATGCCATCTCTTCACAAGCAAGCCTTAGCAGTGTTCTCTTGTCAGAAGCCACTAGCAAGACTGATTCTATGACTCTTTGGCTTCTTGGCAGCTGCAATCACCCTGGTCCTGCTGGCCAGATACCACATAAAAGTTCTGTAGTGGACCTTATCAGTCTAGTGGTCTATCAGAAAACATACCACCTTCCTTTCAGTGTCAGTAACAGAGATTTGCAAATCTCACATGTGGTGGTCGTTGGAATCTCCTGTTGTATCTTAGGAATGCCCCTTTGTTCTACCTTCACCCCGTGCCATGGTGACCATGGATACTTCCCACCTGGGGTTGGGGGATGGGCATTTCTTAGGAAAGACAGTTCAGGTCATGTGATCCCCACCAGAGGCAGTCTTCACATGCATATTTTGGAGATAAAAGCAGTACCCCTGCTAGCTGGCATTTCAGGACTGTTTCCCCCTGGTGTGATATTTCTTCAAATAGACAATATATTGGTGGTTTGGTACATCAACAAACAAGGAGGAACCCAATCTTATTTATGTATTGAGAGATCATGAGAGTATGTCAGTGAGCGATGTCATTTGTGCAAGCACTTCCAAGCAAGAATTCTGAACTTTCTAAACTTGGTAGCTTGCCTGGGGGCCAAACAAATCCCCCTTCATTTCTGATCAGAAATCTCAATTCATATGATTCTGCTCCACTTTTTGCTAGGCTACTTACTTTTCCACTACTGTCTGTAATAAAGCTGTATATGCTGTGCTTATCACTTTTTTATTGCTGGTGTCTATTGTTCTTGACACTATCAGCAGTTTTAGTATCTCTGGTCTTTTCACATTCCTCCTCTCCATTTCCAGTTCATATTCTTTTAAAATGTGATAAAGTCCTCAAAACCTAATAATGTCTACCCTTTTAAATGGAATTTATGACAAACCTCTGGCCACAGTAGTCACTTAGCTCCTTTTTTCAGTTGTTCCATTTTTGAAAGCTGAAGCCCGAAGTACATTACTATGGCAATTATTTCTTAAAATCTGGTCATAGTCAATCATCCAGTCATCCAGGCTATAAATAATTTGATTATGATTATTTCTGAGTGGGTTTGAAGATGTACACTACA
>NC_056745.1:95783576-95906076 GCF_019279795.1 Protopterus annectens | reverse complement strand
TGAGACAAAACAATTGAAATTTTGGAACTTTGAATACTAAAAAAAAAATCTGTTTTTAACATGAGCACACACATGTACACACACACACACACACACACACACACACACACACACACACACACACACACACATAAATATCTCCTGAAAATGAAAATTTGTCATTGGAAACATGCCACCATCAAAACTCCATGCATGCTGGTGATGTTAACCTCCAAACTTGAGCTGCATTTAAATCCTTAAGAAAGAATCAAAGACTTACTTATTTTTTACAGGATTGTCTAATTTCCTGAAAAGTATACTACGAAGTTTGAAAGGGTCGCAAAGAAAGTGTCTTATAAATATAGGCATGCACAGTTATTTCACAGTGAAAATCTGGCCTTAACTTTGTACTTGGTTTCAACTTAAGAGAGGTTCTAAGTGAAAAAAAATCACCTGTCTAGAATAAATTTGTATTGAGTTATTGTGCCACACAGGAAAATGCATATGTAGTTAGAAAATTGAACTTTTTTAACCTGGGAAAAATACTATGACAGAAAACCTAGTACTGGGTGAACAATGTGGTGTGTGAAATTTGGCTCTGGGTGCTATTTAAATCCAGGACGGTACAGTAGCAGTTTTAGGTGCAGTTTGTACCCATGTCTCCATGAAGAACTCCATGATGTTTTACTAAAAAATATTAAAGGAAGCTGACTTATAGCCTTTTATGAACTGTAAATAAGTAAATAGGTCTTCAAAGCCATTTGAATGTGAACGATTGTCATTTGCATTATACCTGGTCTGTACAGTGGTGAGTATATGACTTCTGGTTAAGAGATCCAGCATATGTTATGGGTTCTCTATCTTAAGTAAGAGTCAACTATATTTCAGTATTTAAGAGAATGCTCTGACACTGGAAACATTGCATGTCCAAAACTCCATATACTGGGGAGGCAGGCCTAATATAATAAGATCAAACTCATCACTGAACTGGAATTAAGCATGTTAAGATGGAATTGTAGTCTTAGGTCTGTTTTGAACTTTTCTGTGTTTCAGGTGGCTACCCACTCTAAAATCTGCTTAGAATTTGGCTGCTGCCACTGACACTATTTCAACGAAGTTTGCATGGTTGCTTATTCAAAACCTTCCTGGGGATTTGGAAGCTGAAATTTTGAATTCTCCCTTAGACAGAGAGGTAGCTGTTGGACCATCAGCTGCAGAGGTTCTTAAAAAGTGTGAGAAGAGAGGCAAGCTGATTCTGGGAATTTACAGATTTTTTTTTTTAGCTTTCCCTCTCCAAATATGTTTAGGGGTTTAATGCTTCCTCCACAACCTTTTACAAAAAGCAAAATGAGCAGCCATAGAAATCTACTGGTAAGCAGATTTAAAAAAAACAGTTGTAAGGAAGGTTCCAAGAAGAAAGCAGATGTTGTCAGTAAAGGACGGTCTAAGAAATCTGAAGTCTGAATGACTCTTCAAAATCCACCCTCTTCCCACCCCAGCAAGCCTAATCCTTTCCAAAACTCTGAACCTGCATTTCTGTCTTTGGTAACAGTTAGTTTCAGACAAGTGGGTTCTGAAAGTGATTCATATTGGATGCAGATTGCAGTGGGAATCTTTCCCTTACTTTCAAGGGCTTCCTTCTCATCTGCCTAGTCAAACTTCTCTTTTCCCTGCCGTCATTCAGCATCTGCTGAATCAGGGAGTGAAAAAAGCCATCCCTATTTCTCAGATAGAAGGGTTTTATTCAGGTATGTTTCTGGAACAAAATAAAAAAGGAGGGTTGGTGGAGACTGCTTATCTGACCTTTCCTTTTCAAAACTAATTTCTGATAGTGCCCGAATTTCAGAATGATATCTCTCCAAAACCCGTTACCTCTCATTCCCCATTTGAGTTTTCTGGTCACTTTAACAGTTAAAAGATGCTTGTATCGCATTCTTATAGCTCCAGACTTCAGACATTTCATAAGGTTTTCTATGTCAGGATCACACTTTCAGTTCTCTGCATTACCCTTTGGGTTATCCACTTCTCCAAGGGTATATACAAAATGATTGCTCCAGTGATAGCCTATTTGCAGACTGCAGGGTATTCACTTTATTCTTATTTAGACAACACGCTTATCTTTTCAGAATCTTTTTCAAATTGTCAGGAATCTCAGCTTGGGTGAGAGATCTCCTGCATAGATTGGAGTTCCAGGAGAGCATCCAGAAGTCTTGTATAACTCTTTCTTACCAGATTTGTTTTCCTGGAGTGTCTTGTAGACACTTCTATGCAAAGAGCTTTTCTGTCACAGGATACAGTAGATCTGTATCCAGATCTGTTACTGTGTTTTTCCACTCAGACAACTTTATTGACAAGGGAATTTTTCTAGGGATACTTGGTTCCATGGCATCTATGATTCTTCTTATTCCTTTAGCAAGACTACAGAAGACAAAAAGTCAGTGGTACCTAAAATCAGCATGGCCCCAACATCTATATCTCCTGATATTTCAGAATCCAGTATTGTGGTTTGTGAAAAGTGAGATTTTTTTGTCGGAGGACCAATTTTATTTGAATCCAGGTTTCCCATTTTCCATTCCAGATTCAGCACAGTTTCTAACTACATACAGTGGATATAAAAAGTATACATACTCCTGGTAAAATGCCATGTTTTTGTGATATAAAAAATGAGACCACAATAAATAATTTCAAAGCTTTTCCCACCTTTAATGTGTCCTATAACCTGTACAATTCAATTGAAAAACAAACAATTCTGTTAGGGGAACAAATATAAAAAATAAAAAAGCATCCAATAAGCTGGTTGCATAAGTGTGCAAACCCTTATACTAATACTTTGTTGAAGCACCTTTTGATTTAATTACAGCATTCAGTCATCTTATGTAGGAGTCTGTCAGCATGACACTTCTTAACTTGCCAATATTTGCCCACTCTTCCTTGCAAAAGTGCTCCAAATCTGTCAGATTGTGAGGGCATCTCTTGTGCACAGCCCTCTTCAGGTCACCCCACAGATTTTCTATTGGATTTAGGTCTGGGCTCTGGCTGGGCCATTCCAAAACTTTAATTTTCTTCTGGTGAAGCCATTCTTTTGTTGATTTGGATGTATGCTTGGGGTCATTGTTGTGTTGAAAGGTGAAATTCATTTTCAGCTTTTTAGCAGATGCCTGAAGGTTTTGGGCCAAAAGTGACTGGTATTTGGAACTGTTCATAATTCCCTCCACCTTAACTAAAGCCCCAGTTCCAGCTGAAGAAAAGCTACCCTAAAGCATGAGACTACCACCGCCATGCTTCACCATGGGGATGGTGTTCTTTTGGTAATGCGCATTGTTGTTTTTGCGCCAAACGTGCCTTTTGGAATTGTGGCCAAAACATTCAACCTCGGTCTCATCAGACCATAACAAATTTTCCCACATGCTTTTGGGAGAGTTGATGTATTGTTTTGCAAATTGTAGCCAAGCCTGGATGTTTTTCTGTGTAAGAAAAGGCTTCCGTCTTGCAACCCTACCCCATAGCCCAGACATATGGAGAATACGGGAGATTGTTGTCACATGCAGTACACAACCAGTACTTGCCAGAAATTTCTGCAGCTCCTTCAGTGTTGCTGTAGGTCTGTTGGCAGCCTCCCTGACCAGTTTTCACCTTGTCTTTTCATCAGTTTTGGAGGGACTGTTGTCCCATATTTTTTCCACTTTTTGATGACTGTCTTCACTGTGTTCTATGGTATATCCAATGCTGTGGAAATTTTTTTGCACCCTTATCCTGACTGATACCTTTCAACAATGAGATCCCTTTGATGCTTTGTAAGCTTTCTGCGAACCATGGCTTTTGCTGTAATAGGCAACTAAGTAAATTTCAGGAAAATCCTACTAGGACAGCTGAATTTTACTTGGTGTTAGTCAGAGTCTTTTTAATTGATGGCAGGTGTGTACCCAAGAAGACTGAATGCTGTAATTAAATCAAAAGGTGCTTCAACAAAGTATTAGTTTAAGGGTGGGTGTGCACACCTACCCTACCGGCTTATTGTACATTTTTTATTTTTTATATTTATTCCCCTAACAGATTTGTTTGTTTTTCACTTGAATTGTACAGGTTATAGGCCACATTTAAAGGTGGGAAAAGCTTTGAAATTATTTATTGTGGTCTCATTTTTTTATATCACAAAAACCTGGCATTTTAACAGGGGTGTGTCCACTTTTTATATCCACTATACATGTCAGACTTTTCTTGGGTAGCAGTGTCTATGGGAGTAAATGTGCAGGGTCTTCGGAGCAGAAATGACAGATCAAAGCAAGAGATGTTGGCGGTCATAAATCCTTCATCTATGGTCCCCAGGACCATTACAGGTGCTTACGAACAACACCACAATGATGTGGTATATAAACAAATCGGGGGAGTACAGATCTTGCCTAGAGAGCTTCTCAGCACAATCTCACTCTGCAAGCATCTTACATACTGTCAGAGCAAATTTCGTGGCAGGCAATCTGAACTGGATCAGGGCAGACCGTCACAAATGGAAACTAAATCGAGGGAGTTCTTCCAGGAATTGAGCCAGCTGTGAGGAGCACCTTAGGTAGATAATTTTGCCTCTGTATACAAAAATCAGTTGGCAAAATTCTGTTCCAGGACTCTTTGTAAATAGGATTGGAAAATGGATTATTTTTCTTTCTCTTGGACAGATATGTTCCTGTATGCTTTCCCATCCATTCCATTAACATCCAGCGTCATTCTGAAGATTGAAAAGGATTCTCCAAAGATCATTCTGATGACTCCATTCTGGCACAGGCAGCAGTGATTCTCCTTTCTTTTAGAAATAACCAAGGGAAATTGGCCCAACCTTTCTCACAGACTGGACCTACTCCCACAAGCCAGGAGATGTCTGACACATCCCAGCTCTAAACAACTGCAACTGACGGCCAAGGATGATAAGAGTCTTAATACCTTTTAGGCACCTATTTCCTGAGAATGGATGTACAGCATGAAATGGAAAAGATTCTCTAGTAAGTATCAAAACAGTATCCCAGACCATTGTTTCATTGGTCCTACATTATTTTTGCAAGTTACTATGGCCTGTCTTACTCCTCCATCAAGATACATTTGTCAGCCATTTCAGCATATCTGCCCATGAATCCCCTCTCTCAATGCAATTTCATCTCAAAATGTTTTTGAAAGTGGCGTTGCATAGCAAGCCACTTAGAAAACAGTTGACATGTCCTTGAGAGCTTAATTTGGTCTTAGAAAAAATACCTCTTGTTCCATTTGAACCAGCTGATTAGACTGACTTGAAGTTTTTAACATGCAGAACAGTTTTGCTGATTGCTCTGACTTCTGCAAGAAGAGTATCTGAGTTGCTTGTGCTTATGGTGGGTTAACCTTTTGTCATCTTCCACAAAGATAGGGTCTCCTTAAGAACCAATCCTTCATTTATGTCTGAAATGGTATCGAGTTTACTTTGAGCCAAGACATCCATTACCCTGCCTTCTTTCCAGAAGTTAATAATGATGACGAAAGGATACTCCATACCTTGGATGCCCACAGACAAAACAGATATTTTCTCGGCAGAACTAAAATTGTTTAGGAACACCAGTCAGTTGTTCACTTCTTGTGAAAGTCAGAAGAAAGGACAGCCTGTGTCAAAGCAGACTATTTCCAAATGGTTGTCTTATGCTATTACCTTTTGTTATATGCACCACAATAAGTTAATACTATGGCCTTGGTTTCATCTGTGTTTTTTTTGGATAAAGGTAGATTCTAGATGCATTCTAGAAGCAGCAACTTGATTCCTTGTTCAGGTCCAGGACAGGCTAAGCTAGGACCTTTCTCCAGATGCTCCTGGACCCCCATCTTTCCTTCTCCCAGTCAATGTAAGCTATAGTAATCTACCCATATAGCTAAGGCTACTGCAGCATTGATCATAACACACAGATTTTCGAATGATTACTGCTGCATTTTCCATTCCCTCCCTTCCTCCATCACCACTCTTGTGTATGTTTTTCTTGTCAGAGTGAGGGCCATTGTTCTTATTTTCTTAGATTTGACCTTTTCTGGTCACTAGCCTTGCTTTCTCAGTTGACGGGAATGCTTTGAAAGGCTTGGCTGATTAATGGATTGAGTGCATGGAAGGGCCCTTGCTTAGAAAACTGGCCAGTTGTTATATCTTTAGCAGGATATAATCCGTAGAGGAAAGACTACTGCAGCAGTGATCATTTGAAAATCTATGGTAAATTTACTTACACATCTGCATCTTATTGCAGGGAGGTACCCCCCCCCTCCTCCACCTTGCCACATGGACGACAGTGTCCACCACATCCAAGTGACTGTGTATATTTATAGTAGCTCTAGAATTGCCCAAAATCAGGGAAAAGGGTGACCCTCCCTTCTTCCTGTAATCTACAGTCTCACTACAGGCAGCACTGCCCTGCATAATGCACTGTTCTATTATAATCTGACTAATAAGCACTTGTCGATTTTTTTTATCTTATACACTCATGTGTGTGTTTATGTATATATATATATATATATATATATATATATATATATATATATATATATATATATAGATATATAGAGCTATATATAGATATATAGATACATATATATATATATATACATATATATATATATATATATATATATATATATATATATATATATATATGTTTATATATACGTGTGTGTGTGTGTGTGTGTGTGTGTGTGTGTGTGTGTATGTGCGTGTATGTATGTATGGTTGTGTGTGTACAGGGGAGATAATTCAAAGCAATTAACACAAACATACAGAATATGTAAATAACAATAAAAGTAACATCCCTAGAAATTCAGAATACTTTTTGTAGCTTTAGAATAGCAGTGCATTGAGGCAACAACTGGTTATGGTAAATAACTTGTTGTTAGGTACTACTATTGAGGCCTAATATATGACCCACAAGAATGGGAGAAATACAGAGGAAGAGAATAAGTGAGAGAGAGTGAAAGAGACTGAGGACAAGTTGGTGAAATACCACCATTTTTTCCCAGTGGTATTTTGTGTCAATGAACAGATTCTAAACAAAACCTGATGTGCTCTGTTGTCACATTCTCAGAATCCAAACTGAGACACAAAGAAAGAATTTGATGAAGCCACGGGAGACACATTGCATGGAATCCTCTTTTTTCGTTATTTCTGAATATATCAAAAACAAGCATTTCCTGAAAAAAGGAGTGAGATAAAGCGGTAACAACAGCAAGAGACAAAGAAAGCGAAGTAGGAAATGGGAAAAGGGATGAGGACCTTTTTTCATCATAGTAAACACTGCAAGGTGTGATATTGATTCGTTTCCTTTTGTACTCATGTTCCTTTCTCTAAGCTATCTTACCAAAAGTGTGTCAATGACCTGGCTTATACTGTCTGAGACATTATTCTTTGCTATACTTGGTTGTCTTTTTGCCTGTCTCTCCTTCTGTCTCCCGTATCAAATTGCTGCAGTAATCCACTCCTGCAGGTCAACATTTGTCACTGATAGATTGGTTTTATGTACAGATATCTGATTCCTTAGTAGGCTTATCAGTGTAAACCTTTAAAAGGCTCCTAAGCACTGCAGTTTTTTTTTTCTTTCATTTTTTTTATATGGTTACCTTAAAACTAGCATACAGGTTTAGGTTGTTTCTTATCACATTATTTGATCAGAAACAGTGTTTCTACAGAAACCATAACTGGAACACTATTGCTGTGAAAAGCTGCCACACACTTTGTACAGAAAGCATCACTTGCAGCAACTGAAATTAATTTGTTGTTTTGTTGATCACAAATATTTTGTCCATTTCATTGTTTGGCTGTGTTTAATTGATTCCAGGTTAATATTGACCACTGTGCCAACAGCTTGTTTTTCTTCAGTAAACTCCATCATTTCACTGATTAGTGATCTGAAGTCAAACTGAAGCGCTGTGGAGTGTCACAATGACAGTTCTGGCATCTTGCCATGACCCACATCTCCAGGGGGTCCACTCAGCATCTACCATAAAATAATTTAATTTTAGTATGTTTTGTTATGTTCAACACTGCTAAATCATTTTAGTTAACATTTCTGCTGAACGTATCAATCACAACAAAATTAAGTATTTTTTAATCAAAATTAAAAACAAATTATTAACTTATTAAACACCTATTAGGTGTGGAATGCCACACCTCCAGCAGCCTTCACACATTTTGGATCCCAGAACATTTTCTGAAAAATAAACTTAAAAATATAAGATGAATGTAAATATTTTGTGAATAATAAAGGCTATTAAAATTGTACAAATAGCAATGTTATCAGAAGTATTCTTTGTAATGGTAATAGTGCATTCATAGTCTTTCTATGAATGCTATAATATATTATAATGCACACAACCCCCATATTATATATTTCCTTAAACTTTCACAAACAAATTTTCATATCTTTGAAACTATACTACTTGTTAGAGCATTTTTGTTAACCAGACAAACTTTCACACGAAAACAAGAAATTTCTCTGTGATGCCTGCATATTAAGATATTTAAAGAAAAATAATTGCAAAATTAGCAATACAAATGACAGTAGATATCTGTCAAGATGTGCAAATATCAGACAGTTTTCATCTAGACTGTCTAAGACTTCACCTGATGTCATGCAATGATTTCATGTCATCTGGTTTTTAAAGTATTAAGTACATATGGAAATATTGTTTATTTCAATAATTACTAACAAACAACTAGCAATATCTAACGTATAGTGTAATATAAATGGACACCGAGAATGAATTTTCTTGTCTTCCACCGTGGCATTTCACACCATGGTTCTCAATAACAGGTAGGGCTGTCAGTTATGAAAATATGGACATAAATAGGAAAATATGAATAAGTGACTGATTCATTTCTCTACGTAAGGCATCCTAGATTAACAGTTTTAGTGGCATTGTGTTAATAACTGTTTGCACTTTCTAATAGTGTCTATTGTTAGCTGATAAGTCACTTGGTTAAAGAAGCCAGGTTCAGAAAAAGGTCTGGATGCCATAAGGAGCTATGGGAGTGAAATGGACATATACAAAAATGGTGTTATAGGCGTGAGTGAGTTAAATTAAATTGTATTTACCACTGTACACTCATGATGCCTCACATTTGTACACTCCCTTGACTACCCCATCCAGACTATCTGCACTTTTTACTATTTGCCTTCCCATGAGTCATTGAGATGACAAGGATCAAAAAGTTCACAACTATTAAACACTAAAGTGAAATGGATGGTGATCTAGACTAACAATTTAAAAGAGCAGCAACTGCCTTTGGTAGCATGCAGCATTTTTTAAATCATGGCAGACAACTAAATATGTCCAGTAGTGGATGGCTTTCCACTACGTTGTTATCTGAGTGGTCACCAGCAACTGTGCATTTGACACATTTCTGAACAGTGGTTGTGAGGATATATGTAAAAGTAGACATGTAATTCCTTATGCTAATAATGAATGTTTCTATGTCTTCCCCATTAAGACTTGGTGGATTGTGAGAACAGTTGAGCATCTATAGAGTTGTTCGTGACTTTTTCTTTCCATTTGTGCAAACCTGAAGCCACTTTCACTCATTTGGTTTGATCATCAGTGAATTTCAGTGATACTTATTCATAGTAGAAGCATGTGCACCTACTGTAATATAATATGATGGATTATTTCTTGAATTTGTAAATCTTCATCTTTGTTTTTTTCGCGTTTTTTTGTAGTTCCTGTATCTAAAACGGACTAAGTTCACTGAGTCTTTATTTTAATAAATACTTTTCCTTTCTTGTCAAATATTATTCATTATGCTCTCTATTGGAATTTTGGCACTTAACGTTGATATCAAATATTGCAGTGGTTAGCATTGGCACCTCACAGCAAGAGGTTCTCCTGTTCGATTCTCAGCTGGAGCGCCTTCTGTGTGGAGTCTACATGTCCTCCCCATGGTCGATTGATGTCTAAAGACATGCAGGTAGGTGCATGCGTGAATGGGTGTGCCTTCTTTGAAGGTTGGGCATCAGGCTGGCAACTCAACACCGTAAAAATCCACTGCCAATTATTAGTGGACTGGGAGTTCCACTGTGGCGACCCCTAACTGGGAAAAGCCGAAAAAAAAATCAAATATTGCTCTTCTCCTTTAAAATTTAAGCCCCTCCTCGAACTTACACGTTCTAATTCCATGACTGCCATTCATCAGAGGTAATGCAACTGTATAACCTGTTGCATCTCCTAACATTCTTTCTGTGTTAGTATGTTCCACTTAAACTAACCTCCTAACCTTCAGCTCTATTACTATAGCCCCCTCCTTTCTCCCCCCACACTTCCTATCAATGTCTATACATTGTCCTTCTTTTAAACAATGATTATCTTTTTGATTTTACTCTCATATGTAGTACATTTTGACCACTGCTATCAGTGCAACCCTTAATGTTCAGCATTTTTTTCTTTTGTTTTTCTCTTTATGCTTATTTCATATTTGCATTGTAGTTTTTAATAGTTTTTGTCCTGTATGTTTACCTTTGCTTATATTTGCTGGAGCTCTTTCCCCTTGGGTCTCCACTGAAAATGTGTTGCTTACTATCAATACAATGCAAATAGCTAATAACCTTTCCTTTTTACAATTATTTTGTATTGTGATTGTTATTTAATGCTTGTATATTGTCACTCTATCTTTACTTATGTTTGCTGGGGCTTTCCCCCTCGGGTCTCCACTGAAAATGTTTTTTTTTCAAGCTGAGTTGGACTAACCCTGTACAAATGTGAAGTAAATAAAATAAATAAATAAATAAAAATGCCCATATTATACTAAGTGTATGTATATATATATATATATATATATATGTATGTATATATATATATATATATATATATATATATATATATATATATATATATAAAGTCTGTTTTTTTCACCATTTCAGGACTTTTTCTATTAAACTCTTATAGATCCGCTGTGGCGACCCCTAACCGAGAAAAGCCAAAAGAGAGATAGAGAGAGAGAGATAAAGGGGCTAGATGTAGTCATGATTACTATTCTTTTAAAGCTGGGATGTTGTTACATCCAGAAATTCACCTTCCCACTTTAGGATTAGTTGCACCAGTCAGTATATGTTCTAACTAAATTGCTGCTGTACTTAAACATCTTTGTTCAGTAACCTGTCATCAGAACTAAGTTTTACTCCATCTTTCTTATAAAGTGGGTACCACTGCTCATATCTTATAGATATTATGTTCTGTCTACATGTTAGTCCTGTGTGTCAGCAGTCCCTTTGTATATGCCCAGGCTTGGGAAATTCTCTCTTTTTTTTTTGTCCTGCTTCCTTTTTGAAAAACACAGATAACTTGCCTTGTTTTGTGCCAACATATTCTCATTGGGACACCTGTCATTTAGTACTTATAACTTTTCCTAATAAGCTGTTGCTGTTTTAAAATTAATTCAAAAATGGTACTGTTCCAATCTGCTTGTCTGTTTAATTCAGAACTATATCTGATATGTTTGCATCTGCTACCCCCTAGAGTTGTTTAAAAAAATAAATGGAGTCAGTTCTTCTCTCCCTTAAGGTGACCTTATATACTGCAGTCCCCTCTAATAGGAGATGCCCTTATTTTCAGAAGAGCAGCATGCCTTTCTTGTATTCCTCCCATTTAATGAGACTGAAGGATTAAGCTGTGTTTCCTTTATATTTACAGGAATAGCTGGAACTATGCCTCTAGGTATTGTTAAACTAAGTTGTAGAAGACTGTTTTAATAACATTGGTATTAAACTGTTTCAGCTTGGCATTATTTAGTGAAGGAAGGTTTCATGGCTACCTGTTTCAACAAAACTCAATAAGATCCTGTATTTTAGTTTTGATATCTTGTGCTTGCGACTTACATTCCACATTTTTCAAAGTAGAACGTTTAGAAATGATAATAGTTTGTTTATAGTCTTCTTTTGCCAGTTAGCCCCGTCTTTCACCTCCAGTTTCCCACAAACGTTATTATAATCTTTTACCTTTTTAAAAACCTCTATTTTCTTATCTATCCCACTTTTTAAACAAAAGTTAATGGTTGTTCTTTATCTAACATATTCTTAAATTGATAACAGAAAACCCTGAATTTCAATAAGGTTCTCTGTCTTTTTCCCTGTATTAAAATTATCTAAATACCATTTGTATCTTATTAATTATAATTCACAGATATATATTATTTCCTTGCAATTCATAGAGTACACTGACTATGCTTTGAAACTGAGAAAAAGTAATATAGTGAGGTTTGTGACTAAACAACTAGCAATAACACAGGGGATTGTGATTAGGTATGTGATCATTATTAGTTCTTGACATGGATGAAAAGAAATACACCTCAAGAGTGAAGTGAAGCTAGAGAGCTGAATTTTTATATCTGTGTTGAGAACACATAACTATTTAGATAGCATCAGAAGGACCAAATCATAATTCTCTATAGTATATGGAGCTTGCACTGCACCCATGTACTGTTAGTTACAGAAAAAGTATAGGAATTTTAATTGTTTTACAGCTTTTAAATCTGTAAAACACTTATCACTATCACACATGCAGTGGCCAGGATCCAGTTATACATATGATGGCTGGTGGGTATGCTTTACTGCGAGACTTCCAGTATAACATCTCTGAAAGCCATGTATAACAAGTTTTGTTATGCACTTCTTTTATGTCATAGTGGTGCATAAGTTATTTTCTGATTTCAGGGTGTAATCAGAATGTTTTATGTAGTACAAGCTTATGTTGTTATATTGCGTTACTTTTATATGAATCTAACTGGTATTAGTAAGCTTCATTCTGCCATCCAGACAGCAGCCACTATAGAACTCTATCAGATACCCGACAGCTTTAAAGTGTGCTCAACAACTTTGAAAGCTATTGATATAATGTGTGGTAATTTGTGTTTAAATACTGGCAGGTAACCAAATGTGGGCAATTGTGTATTGCTTTGGAGTACTTGCTGTGGCTGGTGGCCAGCAGCTGTGTTTGTGCTGATCTTTAACCTTGGGTTGAAAAGACAAAAATAATGAGGAGAAGGGACAAAATGCAGGGACACTTTTACAAATACTATTATGCTAGGGCTGTAAAGTTGACATTACTGAAGAATTGCAATTCTCAGTAGTTCTTAAAAAAATCAGATGCTTTATGAGTGAGAGGGCAGAAATTTGAATGGATATTAGAACATCTGAGTTGTATTTACACTCTAGCCTAGTCAGGTAAAATAATTTACTTCTCTACTGGTTGCATGGTGACATTTCAGATAGTGTCAGGCTGTTATGAATCATTTATTTTTAATCTGAATTAAAGGCAGATAAAGTGCTACCTCGTAACTCTTACTCAAATACAGTGAAAGTGTACAATGAAAATGAGCAAATTAAATATACTTGACAGCTTTACCCTCTGAGAGCCAAATAGTTTGTGTGAAATACTTTACAGCTCAGCATAGTTTTATTTTATTTTATCTTTTTACATACTGCAGTTGGGCATCTGAGATGTACACACATAATAAAGAAGCTGTGCTAGCATTGTTTAGTGTCCTGGGTACGGGTCTGTCCTTGGATGAAAAATGGCTGGCTGCTTTGTTTGCTGATTATTATGGTCTCTGTGGACTGGCTTTGCAGGAATAATGTAATTTGTATGAAACAAGTTGGAAGGAATACTTTACTGGATTTACTGTTCACATGAAATACGGTTGAAATATATTATGTAACAATTATTTTTATCACAGTCAGATGTCTGCTGTGTAGACAGTCAACAGAGTGGTTATAACTACTAGATTGGGGTGTGGGGGTTTTCTGTAGATAAATGTAACCTAGCATTCTGTTGTTTGCTCAGTTTAAAGTCTGTATTTGCAGAACTAATGTGCATTTATGTGATATAAGTTGGAATCATTTACACTGTCTACTGTTTGTATGAAGCAAAGCTAAAATACATAGCTGTCAGTTGTCACTGACTTAACAGAATGTCTCTGATTCTGCTTCATATTTTTGGTCTGCTCCTAATAAAATTTGGGGTTTCTGGCAAAACAATTTAGGATTACAGTTGTTCAATAGTATTCAATTATATTGACAGACATTTGAGTTTCAGACTTAATATCCTTCACAGAATTCATGATAATCTAAAAACTATTATTTTAGTACATTTCTCAGTGTAGAAGAGCAATATTTAAAATATGTCCCTGAGTTTTTGGCTTTGTCTCATTCATGCACTACGAAATTGAGAGGTATTATTTTTATCAAAATCAGAGTCACATACATCAAAGCAGTTATAACTGCTGTGTGGGGATGGGGGCAGACTGTGGATAAAAGTAATGTATCGTCTTGTAGTTTGGTTAAATAATCTGACTTTGCAAGACTAGTGTGCTTTTTTGCAAAAATAATTTGCAATATTTTACTGTACCTAATGTATGTTTGCATGAAACACTTTTGGAATACATTCCTGTGCCTAATATTATTATTATTATTATTATTTATTTATTTTATCACAGTCGGACATCTGAAGTATACACAGTCAGCAATGAGGAGATACTTGCTGGATATAGGTCTGTCTGTGGATGAGAATGACTGACTCTGTTGTTGTGAGCAAGTTATACAGTCGTTAGTCTGCCTCTGTAGGACTGGTGTGCTTTTGTACAGAGCAATGTGAAATACTTTAATGTGGACATTTTATCATAATCAAACATTTGAGATGTACACAGTAAAGTGGCTGTAACTGATGGCTCCTGACTTTGGTGGATTATAATGACACCAGTTTGAATGGTGTTGCATGGCTAAAATGTTTTGCAGCTGGTAATTTTGTTACTACTTGTTAATAAGCTTTTGTTTTAATTTTTGCTGGAAAAATGTTCAAGACTACTCAGATTAAACAATGCAAGTTTGCTTTATTAATGAATAAATATAATTTTAAACAATGAAATCTAAAAGAATATATTCATTTATGTCTGCCCCCAATAAAAATAAATATATAAATACAATAAATAAGTAAGTAAATGTGTGTGTTGGGGGTTCCATGGTGTGAAAATTGCCCAGACCCCAAAGTGCATTTAGTCTGCCACTAACCTGAATGGACAGATAAGCTATAGACATGTTTTAAAAGATAAGAGTACACAGGGTCATGGAATCAAGACTGGGAGAATGCCAAAATGGCAAGAAGACAAGAAGGACATTTTGGCTGCACATGAAATCAGATTAGTACATAGGACACAAAGGATAGCATGTATGAATTGGAGAGCAAGCTGGTAGAGCTAGGAGTAATCTGTAATGTGACAAGCATGCAAGAATTGAAGAAAATGACATCAGCAGATATATAAGGGAAAAGGAGTTTCATAGGGGTCACATAATAGAATGGAGATTTGTTTATGTATATTTCAGAGTAAAGTAAGGGGGTAGAGATTACAGTATACCTTTAAGAAGCTGGAAGAAGTAAGTATAGGATGCAAGTCATTTGACACAATGCAGTTAGTCTGCTGTGAGTAATGCTCTGCTGGAGCAATGTTTCTTAGTCTCTGTATCGCATGCATCTGTTTGAGAATTATAAATTGTGCATTTAGTAGCAGCTGTTAAGTGTTTAAAACTGAACTATTACATGAGAATAAGGGGAAACTAAAGCTTAACACCTTAAACATAATAAAATAAGACTGAAAAGATTGCGTTGGCAGTCCACATGGCACCTATTATAATACTAGTGATGATACCTGTTAATAAATGAGCAGTAAAAATTTATACTTCACAGTTTCAGGCATAAAAAGAAACAACATAAGCAAGAAAAAAGTCATGTTTCATAATGTATACAATAGCTGATCATTAAGTGAGAACGTATTAATGTGTTTTACCAGAAATATGTTGTAAAAGTAGAATATTAATGAGCTGGAGACAAATGATCAGTTAAACATATAAATGCTTGCCAGTAAAGTATAAATGCAGTTTGTGGACATAAAATCTGATAATAAATATGGAAATTAGCATGTGAAGAGGTTTCAAGAAGTCTAGGTTGGAATAAATGTGAATAAATGGTAAACCTACCATTTAAGATCAATATAAGAACTGAGTATAATACAATGTCTGAGTCTACATTGAAAATGGTGACTTCAAATTGCAAGTTAAGTATGCATATTTGCCAGCTGTTTATTTTATTTATTTATTTATTGACATTTGATTACTGGGAAAGTATATTATATTCTGACCAGAGATAAGAATGTTAACTTCTGGCCACAAATTAGAGTCTACAGGTCACAGTTGCTTGGTATGCAATAAAATAAAGGTATAAGCAGCTGTTTCAGTTCATAGTTCTATGAACTTAATTAATGCAAATATAGATATAGATGTAGATATATAGATGCAGATATTAGTAAAGATACATGTGCCCATGAACACTAGTTTCCAGTCATATAAGCATAATTGAACAAGCATAATGTGAACAGAACATTGAAACAGACTTGTGAGGTGCAGTTCAATGACACTCTGCAAGAGGAGAGTTTGCATGTTCACAGAGGCAACCAGAACTCTCAATATGAGTGCAGATCATGATAGTAAAGTGTTAGATTAAATACAGTGCAGTAACAGCCTGAATCACACTAAAGCAAATGAACTGAACAAAAAAGCAGAAGTTTAACAGTTTTTACAGGCAAAATGCTCACAGAACAGAGGCTGTAGACAAAATGTGTCTCATATCAGTGTTAGCGCAGTTGCAGATACATGAAATGCAGAGTTGAGAATCAGTAACACATGGTCTAGAGAGCTTTTCTGATCTACCTGAGAGTCAAGGATGCTTATAAAGACAGTATCATATTAAGGGTCAGATTCAGATAGGTTGCTATTGTAGCTGTGTAAGGGCCACTTATCATGAAGAAACAATGTGGCCCAATGCTGATAACTATGCAGTGGGGTTGATGTTGCATGATGGGGTCAAAAACATTAGGGAATTTTCTGGTATAGCTTACTACAGAAATACTGTCCCTAGCTAAAGTAATAACTGGTCTCATACAAGAAAGACAATATCAATATCTCTTGTCTCTCTCTAACAATTTCTCTTCATCCACAGTGATGTCTTTTCCCCAGACCACTGTGTCCATGATGTCACCATCCTGATTTTGGGAGAATAATTAAAACTTGTTCTCTTTCTCATCATAGCGACGATTGGAAGATTGTCAGTATACATTCACATCTGCTTTCTTTGTATCCTGAATCATCCTTGGTGTCTTAGTTATATGTCATTATAGCAATTGCATTCCACTGATTTGTCATCCTTGTTTGTTACATTAACTAGAAGAGCCAGCATGTCTGGTGATTCAACATATTTCAGAGACATTCACAAAGACAAATTCCACATTCTTAGCCATGAGAAGAACACATTGCAGATGAACATTTTTTTAACTGTTTCATTTTGCCTGGTATACCCATGTTTTCATAGACAGTACATGTCTACCATCTGCAGCATGATGAGCCTATGTCCACACGTTAGTGTTCAACTATGTCCCTTTCAGACAAATTATATGTTAGGCATAGATAGATCTTTCATTGCTCATACTGACTGCAAGATTAGCTTGTGAAGTGTACTATTCTGCTACTGTTAACCTTATAACATGGATTCTGCTTTTGTTTCCCATACAATCACAATATACAAACTAGATGGCAACCACTGCTGTTTGTGCAATTTTTATACATTTCTTAATCACGCCACTTAGTGGTTTACCCTCATTAAATTTCCATTGACAGTTGGCCTCATTACAAAATGTTGCTCAGTTGCATATCATTATACAATCATTTACATATGATACTGGCCGTGTAATTTCTCCCACTTGCACAGTGATGTTTCCATGTCTCTGAATTGGCTCTAACTTGCATGGCAGTGCTACTGTGTCTCTGACTCGGCTTCACCCTGTGTGCTGCTATTCACTAAATTATTTTGCCTTATACATTGTGCTGTTTGTTTCTCAGTCCCACCCTAAATTGTCACTAGACAATATAGTGAGTATACGTGATCTTTGTTACGTGCTTGTAGCTCTTAGAGAGAAAAAAAAAGAGCAAGGGTTTAAATGTATTGAACTGCTTGGTTGATTGGTAGTCAAAACCTACTAAATGGGTCAACAGCATGTATCTATTCATGCACTGATTTCCCACTTGATTGGAACTATTTCATCAGCTTTGAACATAAGCAGGAGAATGTTTGGATTTGTTTAGACTTGTAAGACCTCAGCAATTTAATTTTAAGAGAATACTACCCCTTATGGACAGTAGAAGTGTCATGTCAGTAGATTTAATGCATAACACACACAGACACACACACACACACACACACACACACACACACACACACACACACAATGAATATTGTCTAAACTCTGTGATCATTAAAGAATTTATTTGTATTACATGATGTGCTTATCACAGTAGCTACCTCGTTAGCATTTACATTTGTATGCCTTGTTTCTAACATCGCCCTTTAGCTAAACCTAAAACTGTATAACAAGGAATGTGAATAGTGTTACACTGATCAAAGTAAACTAACTTTAACACTAAATGTTAGGTATGGCATGGGCTATGTACATGAAAAATGAAACCGGGTATACATAGAAAGAATCCTACAATTTCTAACTTCTCTTGGGTGTATCAACATGTTTTAAGCAATTTTAATACCAAAGGAGGCAAAAAAACCCTGCTTCTAGAAAATCTTATTTTAACCAGTGGAAAAGAGTTTTGAGTTGGATCCTTGCCTATAACCATGGTGCTATCTGGGATTATAAACTGTGGTTCTCTAATGATTGCATGAGCTGCTATTATTTTGCCTGTTTACTTCTCTGGCAAGGGGTATTTATCAGCCATTTTAGCAAGACTGCTTTTGAACCCTCCTCTTCATTTCAATCTTTGCTCAAGCTGTTGTTAAGAAAGGATTTTCTTTTAATATGTAATGTCACCTGTTATATAGGTGACACTTGTGACATTTAATTGGAATCTTTACATTTTGCTGGGAAAGTTATTACTGTCTGTGTAATTGTGGCTGATTGGCTGATTTTTGTTCTTTTTGTTTTGTTGTTTTGATAGACTAACTGGTTTATTGCTCTGCCATCTGCAAAGGAGTATCCAGGTTGCAACTATTTATGGTAGGTTAACCCTTTTGCTTTTCCAATGCTCACAAAATGGGGAGGCACAGTGGCTCAATGGATTGCCCTGTCACCTCACAGTAAGAGTTTTTCCAGTTCCAGCTGGGGTGCTTTCTCTACAGAGTCTGCATGTCCTCCCTTTGTTCATGTGGGTTTCCTCTGGGTGCTCCAGTTCCCTGTCACATTCTAAAGACATGAAGTAGGTGGATTGAACACTCTAAATTGGCCATAGGTGTGAGTATGAGTGTGGCGTGGAAGGACTACCATGCAGGCTAGCCACCCAGTGGTGTAATCCTTGGTTCTAGATGATTGTCACTGTTGAAGTGACTCTCCAATCCCTTGTGCAGAAATGGGAAAATGGGGTTGTGGATGGATGGATAGGGTTGTCTGTAGAAAAAAACCTCCATCTCTGCCCTTATTATTTTAAGAGCTTACCTTTAATCTAGCCATCAATCTTCCCAATTTCTTTCAGAAATTGATTGACAGGCACAATATATTCTGTATACTTCTATATACTGTGGTCATGCTTTTTCAACTCAGGTACTGTCTTGTCAGTACTAAGTCCTTTATGAAAGTTATACAGCTGTGGAATTCCTAGTATGGGACTAAAGAAAAACAGGACAACATGTGTTAATTATGAAAGTTCAATTGATTGTTCCTTTCTATGTCTTTTCTTGTTATTTACACCATGATAAAAGATATCCAGGCAGGGTAAAGGCACTTTATAATGCAGCCTTGTTTCTTTAATGGCATATAGGAAAGAGGTGGTCTCTAGAAGAGTGCTAGAGGCAACTACATGGTCCTATGTATATACCTTTACAAAGTATTACATATCTGAATTCTTTTAGAGATCCAGGACTGACTTCTGTAGGAGCATTTCCCAGGGGCACCTGGACCTTTATCCTTCCTCCTCCACACCTTGTTAGATAAGCTTTGGTAATCAATCCAAAAAGCAAAAAGCTACTGAAGCAGTTAGAATGGTGAACATATTACAGTTGTTTAAGTTGCATTTAGCATAACAGTAGATGTTTGAATTTCTCACTATTGCAGTAGCCACACCCTTCCTCCATCCTCCTTCAACTGTATATAGTTAGCTAATGGGATAAAAAGTTTTATGTTTATATCCTTTGGGATTTCAGGATGA
Source organism: Protopterus annectens (assembly GCF_019279795.1). NCBI lineage: Eukaryota > Metazoa > Chordata > Ceratodontiformes > Protopteridae > Protopterus > Protopterus annectens. The sequence continues at coordinate 95,885,875 of NC_056745.1, read as the reverse complement.
AAAAAATGTATCTTTTTGTTTGGGCTAGGAACGTCCTGAAGTTGTATACTGTCTGACTGCTGATTTCCCTCTTAGGAGCTAGTCAATCAGCAGTCAGAATGTAGGCATGGGAGGGAGTTGCACCTTTTTGAACACTGGCTAATTATTGAATCCTTGGCAGGATACAAAGCAAATAGCCAATAGCTACTGTAGTGCAGAATTTGAACGTCTATTGTTATGGTAAGTGCAGTTTACACAACTGTACTATCTTTCTTATGTGGCATACTGCATGGTTATCCAGTTGCTTAGTGTAAACTGATGATGGCCCTTTCTCCTGAGGTGTGTGAGATGACAGTTGCCACTCATCTATCACCTCCACATGCGGACTTCTTCATTGTGTTGACTGATAGTCAAACCTAGATTATATGTTTACATTTGGACTTGACTGATTTACTGAAGTTTTACCTTTTGCTACAGATGCTGCTACTAAGAGTGGGGTGAAATTAAATGACAGTGGTAGCTACTGTACATGCTGTGTTAGAGTCCTCAACACCCCCCGCACACTTTGTTACAGAAACTGCAGAATTAAATGGCATTTTTACAGTGTTTTAATATGCACTAATATTATGTCATACTAGTTATAGAGTAATGCTAGTTTTTAAGAATCAACATGCAACTTATAGAGTTTATAGCCTGTTGAGAGTATTTTTTTGTTTCTTTCTAATAAAAGAGGGAGTTAGTATACCTTTCAGACATTTCACGTATTACAGGATGTGAGTTATGTCACAGTGTAAGGTCAGTCTTGTCAGCAAACCTTGAATAGAGCAACGTCTTTCACCATGCTGCCCATACTATTAATGCATGTGTTCTAAGTACATGGAACTTGAGTCTGGGGCTGGAAGAGTGATCTCAACAGGCTAAGTAAGAATGGGATACTGACCACAGAAGAAGGGATGAAAGATGACGTTTAGAATGAAAACATAACCTCATTAGTCACCATGGAAATGAAGGAAACTGTGCCATGCTGGAAGAAGCAAATGCAAAATGGAGAGAACACTGGGGAAATAATAGAGAGCAGTGAGAACAGTAAAGAAATAACTGGCTGAAGCTGGACTTCCCCCTCTAAGGTACTTGAAAAATTGTTTTGGCATATCCCCTGGCAAAAATATTCAGCTGGTCATTGTCCAATACAGAGTATAAAGGTGATTTTATTATACATAATGAAAGAAATGTTTTATTCAGACTCATTATAAAGAGCCTTGGAGATATGTTCTGATATCCCAAATCTTAGGTGGCACATAATGAACAAAAGGTGAGGGGATTTTAAGAATAAGATAGATTTAGCTGAGCATTAATGATGTGTGGTTTAAAGTATAATAGTTTTAAATCTATTCTGAAGCTTCAATCTAATTAAACATAAATTGTTTTATTATGTGGCATAGTTAGTGACTGCTTTCCACTGATATTTGTTGAATGTCGTGTCTTGAAATTTTTGTGTAAATGTTTTAATGTAAGAGTTTACTGTCTGCTTATAGTAAAATATGAAGGGCATTTTGTGTCTGTTCCTGTCTCTTACTCTCATTAGCCAGATCAGAGTTTTGTTCTGTATATGATATTACCATGGCTTTTAATGCTGTTGCATTTTAAGTCTTTTTCCAAGGGTACAAACTGCGCAGTTTAGGAAATAAATCAGGCATTCATTCCTGTTGCAACCCATTGTTCATTATAGCAAGACTCTTGTAAGGTGTGCTATTTTATAAAATGATAATCGCAAAGAAAATTGACATGGAAAGAGGTGATGTATAAAAAGAATTATGTCCTTCATTAGAAGGGGTCAGGTGTCGCAAACCAAAGTTCGAAAACCAGGGAAAGTTTGTAGCCAATGTTATACCTTCATGTTGCCAGCATATTCTAATAAGATATTCCTGTTAAGGAAAGTATTTGTCCAGTATATCTTCTTCTTTCAGCTTTTTCCATATTAGGGCTCACCACAGAGGATCACCTGTCTGCTCATGATTGGCAGTGGAGTTTTATGGTGTTGAGTTGCCAACTCAACGCCCAACCTTCCACAGTAGGCACACACACAAGCACTCACACCTAGGGCCAATTTAGAATGCCCAGTCTACCTACAGTATGTCTTTGGGATGTGGGAGGAAACCGGAGCACTTGGAGGAAACCCATGTGACCAGAGGGAGGACATGCAGACTCCACACAGAAGGCAGCCCAGCCGAGAATCGAACCAGAGAACCTCTTGCTGTGAGGCGGCAATGCAAACCCCTGCACCACCACGGCCACCAATTTGTCCAATGTATCTAATAAACCTCAGTTATGTGGCAATCTGAATGTAGTATTTCAGGAGAAAAAAAAATGCCCGATTCATTTCCGAGTCATGGTTTGCTGACTTAAGTGATTTCCCTTTGAATTAATTTTAGTTTACTAGATATTTTATTTAATAAAATGTACTAAATATAATCAATTAGAAATGCTTTTATGTCAATCCATGACCTGTAGTTTAGTAAGCCTCCTTACTTCATTTTCTGTATAGTCAGTTATTTTCTTAGATACCTATGTCAGATATTTAAGACTGACTCTTTAAGTTGGGTCAGCAAGTGCTTCTCAACTATTCAAAAATTTTTAGTTTTATACCCCTTTCATTTTTATGAATAAATGACAAATAATAAATAAATGGTAATACCTGCCAGCTATAGAATCAGAAATTAACAAATGGAACTTCTTAGCAGTGTGACATAAATGAGATTTGCAAAATGGTCAGATTTCTAAATAGACCACTGTCTGAATCTTTGTTTATTACCTGATGATATATCACTAAGCAGTTAGCAGTATTATAGCTGTAGTTCATATTCAATAACTAGTATATTGCCAGGTATGATTTCCTTCACCTGTAGCTTTTTTTTTCAGATTAGATCAGTATAGCCTTAGAACAAAAATAATAGAGAGGATCCAGAAGTGAGTTAGAGAGAGAGAGAGAGAGAGAGAGAGTGTGTGTGTGTGTGTGTGTGTGTGTGTGTGTGTGTGTGTGTGTGTATGTTTGTGCATGTACGCATGTATACATGTGTGAGTATATGGACAAAAGCTTGTGTAAGTGTGTGCACATCTGTGTGACTGTATGTATCTGTCTGCATGCTGTTTATGTGCTGAATGCAATAGCTGGTGATAGTAAAATAAGCTTTTATTTTACAAGCTAGACAAGAACTTGAGCAATTAAATGCCACCCCAAGTATTTCCTTGATAAAAACTTTGGCAACTAGTGATGTTAGCATATGAATAGTAGCAGACAATGACACTGTGATGTAAAAAATGAGGTTCACAGGTGTGCACTGTACATGAATAGGCAGATTGGCTGTGCATGGTATTTATTTTTTTAAAAAATATGTTTGCACTAAGGGATAGTACTGTGCCATTTGTTTTAGAGGGTGTGGCATGCCGTACATGAGTACATTTACCAGGAGAAGTGAGATCATTTCTATTTGCTTGACCTTGAGCATCAGTTGTCTGAGGAATAAGATGCAGAGGATCAGAACACTGACTGTATATATTTATGAGGAACCTTCCTCCATGCACTAATTTTTGCCCTCTTCCTCATAAACTTTTGATTTTCTGATAAATTAGCGGGGATAATCTTCAGTTGCGAATGACAGGCATTAGTTTGATGCTTGTTATTGTCCAGAAAATGCATATCAATACATCGGTTGTTCTATTAACTTTCCATCTCAATTACAGTAATATTGTATGTGACTTAGCCTTTTGTTGTTTACATGGTTTAAACAGTTTGGCTTTGCAGCACTAGTATTCATTCATGTGAAATAAGTTGGAATTTATGGACTACTGTGTGTTTTGTAAGAGCAATATTTAAAATCTGCCCCTGATTTTGGACCTGTGTTCCTCATTATTTTTGTGTCTTCCCTGATTATTTCACTAAGAAATTGAATAGTACTTCTTTTATGACAATCAGATGAGGCACATGCAGCAATGTGACTAAAACTGCTGGATGGGAGTGGGGGCTGTCTGTGGATGAAAGTAACTTATCCTCTTATTTTTGTTCAACTTAAAAAGAGTGGCTTTGGAGGACTAGTGTCCACTTTTGTGAAGTAAGTTGAAATACATGGACTACTAGAATATTTGCGCTACTGTGCATTTATGGGACAGAAATCTGAGACATATTATTTTGTCCATAGTTACCACTTTATTTATTTTTTGACATCTAAGGCAGCTGGGTATGGGTACCATCTGTGAATGGGAATGAGTGCTCATATTCATATTAAACAGATTAATTTGACTTTGTAGGACTAGAGGGGGCTGCTTGGATATGGGAATGACTGACCCTGTTGTCATATTCAAGTTTAACAGTCTTTAGACAGTCTTTGCAAGCACTAGTGTGTATTTGTGTGAAATACGTTGGAATATTGTGCCTGCTGTTTGTATTAAACAATGCTGATATGTATATCTTTTAACTTTCCCCAATTTCATAGCATGCGCCTCATTTTGACTCATATTTTTTGCTCTGTTCCTCATACAAGTTGTGGTTTTCTGGCAAATTGTTGAGGATTGTGGTCACCAAACAGTAGATGATAATCTAGTTGCAGAGTAGTTTAATGTAGAAGATGAATGTTATTGCAAAAACTGATATTTTAGTAACTTTCCAAACAAGTGAGCAATATTTAAAAGCTCTCCATGACTTCTGGGCCTTTGTCCCTCATTCAATTTTGGCTTCCTCTCACAATTTTTGTACTAAAAGTTTGAGAAATATTATTTTTATCAAAAGAAGCTGAAGTATACATGCAAAATGGTTATGACTGCTGGGTGGGGGTGAGGTGGAATGTGACTGCATCATTCACTTAGTTTAAACCATGTGGCTTTGCAGGATTAGTATGTATTTGTGCAAAATAAGTTGGAATTTTTGTGTTTCCTGTTTGTATTAATCAAAGGTGAAATTTATATATCTCATCTGTCCCTAATTTCACAGCATGCCCCTGATTTTATTTCATATTTTGGTCTGTTATTCATACAGTTTGTGTTTTTTTTTTTCTGGCAAATCATTGATGATTGTGGTTGCTAAATAGTGACAGATATTCTAGTTTTAGACTTTGTATCCTTTAAACAATACAAAAATCTGATATTCATTCTTGTAAGTTCTAAACACATTTAAGAAATGTTTAAAATTTGTCCCTGATTTTGAGCATTTACCCCTCACTTTTTTGGCTTTTTCACTTTTTTGTGCACTACGAGAGATGAGCTGTACACAGCAAAGTGGCTATAACTGTTGGCAAGGGTGGAAGGCTGTTTGTGGATGAGCTTAACATACAGTCTTCCTGTGTGTTTACTTTAAATAGTCTGCCTTTGCAGAAATAGGACAAATTTGTGTGAGATAAGTAGGAATACTTGAGCTAATGTGCATGTGTAAAACAAACTAGAAATATATTATTGTGTCCATAATTAATACAGCGGGGCTATAATTGCAGGGTTTGGGGGCTCCCTAGGGATGGGAATAACTGATACTGTTATGATCACATTAAAAAGTTGTTAGTCTGGCTTTGCAGGAATGATGCGCATTTGCATTAAGCAAGTTAGAATACTTTACTATTTTTCTTTTTTAGTCACAGTTGGACATTTGAGGTATACACAATGAAATGGCTGTAACTGATGAAGAATAATGGCAGCTTATGTCATCTCTTTTGATTGAAATGTTCTAAAATAGGTAATTTTGTTATGATTGGTTAGTAAACTTTGTCAAGCTGCGGTGGTACAGCGGTAGCGTTGTTGCCTCACAGCAAGAGGTTCTCCTGTTCGATTCACGGCTGGAGTGCCTTCTGTGTGGAGTCTGCATGTCCTCCCCGCAGTCGAGTGGCCTCCGAAAGACATGCGTGAATGGGTGTGCCTTCGCTGAAGGTTGTGCGTTGGGCTGGCAACTCGGCACCATAAAAAATCTACTGCCAATCATTAGTGGTGTGGAGTTCCGCTGTGGCGACCCCTAACTGGGAAAAAGCTGAAAAGACAAGCAAACATTGGTTAGTAAACTTTGTTTCATGTTTTGCTGCAAAAATGTTCAAGTTTACTCAAATTTAAAACAAATTCAGATTTTTCTGCATTAAACTATAAGTATAGTTTAAAACAATCAAGAAAGTGAATCTAAAATAAATAAATAAAAATAAATAAATAAATGAAAAAATGTGATGTGCAATCATGCATGGTCCAAAAAAAAGTGTGTGTGTGTGTGTGTTTGGGGGGTGGGGGAGGCATAGTTTGAAAACCATCCAGGGCAAGGGTACTCTTAATCTGTCACTGGTCATACCTATTTTCATTAAAGAGGTAAAGAGGATGTGTTTCACTTATAGAGGTATCATACTCATTGTGACGCCCGTACCCTGGCCCAACAATCAAGGAGCCTCAATCCTCACCACTAACACCAGAGAAGGGCAATTCATCTAGGAGGAACGGATAACAAATACTCACAGTAAAGTGCACTTTCCCTTAAGAGCACACAGAGATCACAGTCAGTCGCTCCCTTGCTCCCCAGGTCCCCAATAAGACTCCCCACTGGCACAGCTATAGTGTCCAGATCTGAGCCTAGCTGGGCAAGCTAAAATCTCCAGCACCCTCTCTGTCCAACCAGTGTTTTGTATCCCTGCCCAAGTAGCTGACACACACACACACTTTGAGATAAGAATTTATATAACCACACAGACACGTCTGGGGAAGGCTGGCACGGGTTCTCCAACTATACCTCTTTTACCCAGACTATATGGTAGTACCACTTGCCACCACCCAGCTAATATTTATCAGCTATCCAAAGGCCCTTAAAAGGGTGTCCAATTATTACTGTGCAATATGATTATCCAATTGGTAAGTGTGACTATTCAGTCAAGGCTTATTAGAGTGGATTTGTACAGTAAACTCTATAACTATGCAATGTACTCTAGAGCTTAATTTATCTTTACACAAACCAGACACAGTTAAAAGATTTTAAAATATTTAATAATAAATAATTAAAACCACAAGACAATACTTTCTACTACACAGTGCTAGTCAAACAAGTTTAGAGATCGCACAGAAATACTTAAAATAAATCAGTAGTACAGTTCTAACATCACAGAAAAACACAGTCTAAACTTGCTAATTCCTAGCTATTGCTACAAGAAAACACACTTCTAAAATAACTTACTTACATAGAGCAACAGGCAGTGCTGTGAGTTGGATAGTCAGACAAAAATGCTTAATAATCTCTGGTTCTCACTGTTTAAATTGAAACTGTAATTCTGATAAAACATTACATCTCCTTATTTACACTTTCCTGGTGTTCCCAGGCTGACAGAAACTGCATTTACATTCTGTTACACTTAGAGGAATAAAGGACATTCCACAAGTAAATTCTGGTCATTGACTTTAGCCTTAAAACAATAGGCAGGATGCTTACTCCAGACTCATCGAATCCAAATTCTAACTTCAAAGGAACAGACATAAATTAATTTTAATTTCAAAGGACCGACAAGAAATGCTTGACTTAGCTTTCTTTACAGCAGAGTTTTAAGTTCAACATTTCACAGTATTTACAAATGATAGAATTATGTACCAAATCTATTTGACTAGGCTGGCAACCTTCACCCATCTCTACCAGTCTTCACACTCATCAACTTCCCTGTAAAAGCATATGCCAGGGTACTGTAGAGAATATTTCATCCTGTAGTCATGCCTTTGATGTCACTATTTAACAACCTCAAACTCTATGAGGAACAGACAAAAATGTGAAACAAAATCAGGAGGATGCTCTGAAATTTGGGCAGTTGTGAGAAATACATTTCACAGATGTTGAAGGGGCCATGAAAGTTCACCAGTAATGTCTAAATGTGTATTGTGCACATAAAGAATGCATATTTTATTGAAATTAGCATGTCAACAATAGAAATCATGGTTCTGTAGCAGAAAAGAATGGATTGATACCTTCAGGTGAAGTTGGAACCAATACATCAGGTATTGGAATTTAAGTATCATGGAATCTGACACTGTAGAGGAAAAAATGAACATTTTCTTAGAAAATGTATTTATGAAAGGAATTATGATATACAAAATAGGAAGTAAAACTTCTTTACGTAAGCACTCTGCTTTTTGAATGCTCAACTTTTTTGAATTAAAAAGAGTGGAAAAAATCCTAGGAGGGGATATGTGGGAAGAAAGAATAGAATGCGGAGAAAAATTTGACATTCCCTCTGCAGTAAATGATAGAATCTCCATTGGTAGAATATTAGCATTAAAATAATGTAAACTCTGAACTACATTCTAGTTTATATGTTTTGTATTCCATTTATCAAGGCATATTTGTAATTATAATATATGCCCATTACCAATTATCTCAGTAACATAATATAAATGTAAGAACAAGTTCATTGTTTTATATGCTTTACAATTATACGTGTTTAACAGCATGATTTATGAGTAAATTAGATCAGGTTTTTGAATGATTAGATAGTGTTATTTAAGCATATTGTATGTATTGTTATGTAGATTCTGAAGAGGTCTGTTTTTGATGAAAGAGCTAGATCACTAAACTATTGATCTGATGTTGTTAATCTTCATTCATTCCTTACTGATGGGGAGTCAGCCTTATAACAAGCTTGTGCCAGCCAAAAAACTCTTGAGCTAAGCTTTACCCATAGTGCCCCTCTCCCTGTTACCTGAGATCTTGTTTGCCACGTAGATATCAAGATGTGTCAAGCCAGCTCTCAGCTAAGTACTTTAAAATTTATTATTCTTAAAAGTTTTTCCACAGTTTTTCTCTTTAATACTATTGAAATTTCCTTTTCTCATTAGTTGCTAAACTTTTACCCCCTATTGAGTGCTTTTCTTGCTTTCCTTACCAATTTGGTTATCTCAGTACCATCGTTGGTACAGGCCTTCCCTCTCTCTACCTTCTTTTCCCTTACATCTTGAAGTAGTCTAAATAACATTTTTGGTATTCTTTCCTTTCTTCCCTTTAAAAAAAAAAAGAAAAAAGAAAAAAAAAAAAAACGTTTCTATTTTTTCCCTAATCTATTGATGTATATAGCGTTTGAACTTTGTGTTTTTACTGGTTTATAATAAATATTTGCTGTAAGTTGTTCCCGCCATGTCTGAAAAGAAAGGGACAACAGGTTTCAAACAATGCGACCAGTGTGGACACAAAATGCCTAATTTGGGGACTCATCTATCATATGTCTACTGCCAAGGTGTTCCGCACCTTTCTACCCAACCACCATGCACAATTTGTAAAGGGTTCAGTTCTCATACTCTGAGAGGAAAAATAAGCTGATACTAAAAGGCCTTTTAAAAACTCCTTTTTCAGAGACTATTTCTGAGTCAGAGGGCTCAACCCCTCAAAAGAAAGAAAGAACACAAAACAAGTCATTCTGTTCCTTCTTCACCTCATACTAGGGATAAAAAGTCTTCCGAACCAAAACCAAAAATCTCTAAATTGGCACCAATGACTTCGGCACCAGGGCCTTAACCACCCTCCATGGTGCCGTCCATGGTTCCAAGACCTCAGGTATCCACTTTGGTACCATCATCAGTGACACTGCCTCCAGTACCATCCATGGTGCTGATAATGTCCACTGTACCGACCATGCCTTTATCTACCATTTTAGTCCCATTCTATTCACCACCAACGATAGTACATCCAACACTGGTCACTTCCCCCCTCCCTTTACATCTTACTGGCCCTGAGACCATGGAAAATAGTAGAAACCATTCCTTGGAAGAGATATTCCCTATGGCAGATCCATTCTTTTTGCAACAATATAGCCCTTTCTTGAAACAGCATGATTCTCTGTCGGGGGATATCGATCTGCTCCTCCAGTAGCCTCTCAGAATTGGATGTGGTGTGACTTGTGGATCAACTACTGACAGCCAGAGGGATTTCAGCACCTTCCAAAACTCCCCTCCCAACCAGAGTTGGGAGTTTTTCTCCATGGACTCCTGCATATTCTTCTCCTTTGACCTCCTTGCAAATATTGAAGCACCTGACACCAACGCCTATTTCGGTTTCCACTTCTTCGGTTCCACTGGTGGACCTCACCATGGTTCCGGAGCTGACCCTTTGATCAAACTTCCACAATGGATTCCAAGACTCATCCTTAATCTCCCATCATCTCTGTAAAACCTTCTTGAAAGGGGCCTCGCACATCAGACCACCCTTCAAAGAACCGATTGAACCTTGGAGATTAACACTAGTACTGCCATCCCTAACACAATCACCTTTCAAACTTGCCTCCATTTGCAATATAAAGTTCTTATCCTGGAAATCCCTATTTTTAGTAGCCATCACCTCAGCAAGATGCATATCCTAGCTTCAGGCTTTGTGCATAAGATGTCCTTACATGGTCTTTCATAAGGACAGAGTATCATTCTGGACTAACCCTTCTTTTCTGTTCAAAGTTATTTCGTAATTAACTATTAATCAGATAATTGACCTACCAGTCTTTTTTCCAAACTTCTCAAATAAAGGAGAATACTGCCATCATTTACTGGATGTACATAGACAATTTCGATTTTAACTAGACAAAACTAAGTTAGTACACAAATCTGACCGGTTATTTGTTTCCTATTCAGGACCAAAACTGCGAAATTCTGTTTCTAAGGTAATCTTATCTAAGTTGTTAAGAAATTGTATATGCTTTGTCTACCAACATGATAAAATTCCTCTACCAAGCAAGCTCAAAGCAACTCCACCAGATCAGTGGCGACTTCTGTTGCTTTTCATTCAAGGGCTTCAATGGATGATATCTGTGCAGCTGCATCATGGGCTATCCCTCATACCTTTATCACTCATTACAAATTGGATTTGGTCTCCAAGGGGAGAGCATCCATTGGTTCATTGGTACTCAGGATCATCCTTACATAGGACCTCCCAGGACATAAAGTAGCTAGGCACTTTCTCCCATCAGTAAGGAATGAATGAAGATTAAGAACATCAGCTTTATCTGATGGTGTTCATCTTCATTCATTCATTACATCCCACCCTGCTTCCCCCTCTAAGGGGCTCCTGGACGTTTTGATTTGGTCCAAATCCCACATTGGGGACCTGCTCGGAAAAAGCCTCTGCTTTCTTTATCACGGGCAAAATTGATCTGAGGTAACAGGGAGAGGGGTACTATGGGTAAAGCTTAGCTTGAGAGTTTTTTGGCTGGCACGAGCTTGTTATAAGGCTGACTTGGTTCCAATGATGTAACTGACACCCATCAGTAATAAATGAATGAAGATGAACAACACAAATGGAACGTTATGGTAAGAACATAACTTCTTTTTTTTTAACAACAATCATGGTGGTGTAAGTGGTGTCATATGTACAGTTGTTGAGGTTATCATAGAATCTGGTGAATTACTGAACGTGGATGGAGATCAGGAAATTGACAAGCAGGAGGGTGCAGTGATAGCAGTGCTGCAGGGATTATCCTAGACTACTGTGGTGATAAATTAAGAACTGAGTTACAGGACAAACCTGTCAATTTAAGGTTCATTCTATGTTCCATACCAGCAGATGTTCATGGCCCTTGGGTAGTGGCTAAATTCATGATAACATCAGAAATGAGGATGTTAAGTTGTCAATCTCGCCTTCATTCTTGCTGGATGGGTTTAGAGCTGAACCTCGGCTCCGACTCGGCCTAATACTAAAGCTCGAGAGCTATTTTTATTGGCTCGAGGCTATGCTATGTCCCATAATGCTAGGCGTCTTATACCCAGATCTCGTTTGCCGCTTCAGCTACGAGGTTGCGTTTTCACTGGCCCCAGGTCGTATTTAAAATTTTTTATATTTATAGTTAGATTTTGATTGATATTTTTCCCTAGATCTTTTCTAGTAGTGTTAATAGTCTCACGACTAGTCTTCCCTCCCTTTATTAATAGTTTTCCTACTCTTTTCCACCCTTAAGGTGGTTAGGCCTTTACCCCCCCCCCCTTATAGTTGGTTTGTACAGGTACCTTTCAGTAGGTGTGTGCGTGGAATTTTGTTTTTGTTTTATCGTAGTAACTTTGAAAGTGTCTTTCAAGTGTTGTGTGTGTGTTTGTATACTTGTTTAGACTTTTTTGTCCCGTTCCTGTGGTATCATGTCTAAGGATACCAAGATATCGGGATTCAAGAAGTGTGACTCGTGCTGTCAGAAGATGTGTCTGACAGATGGTCACACTTCTTGTTTGTATTGTTTGGGCCCTCTGCACCTGCAGGACTCTTGTTCCATCTGTCATGCTTTTAGCCCAAGAGTCCTGCAGGAGCGCGGAAATAAGCTCTTCCTAAGGGGCTTATTGAAGCCTGAAGGTTCTCCTACCAAGCCTCTGCCAGGAAAACCTTCTAAGCCCGCCAAAATGTCAGCTCCATGTCCAGAGCCGGCGCAGAACGGACCTTCTTCTGCCTCGTCGGTTCTGGCCGGAACCGATACATCGAGGCCTCAGTCGGCTCCGACCTTGGTGTTGGAGTCGTCTCCAAGCAGAAAGCGCTCCCAAGCTCCTTCATTGGAGTCAGTCAGGTCGGCTCCAAAGTCCCCTTTGCTGTCAGAGTGGAGCCATAGGTCTCACTCCTCTAGATCTTCCAGGCTTTCGGACCACGACCATGAGAGGGTAGTCAGTAGGCTTTTGAAGTTGCAGGCGCTCGCCCAGTTATTGCATAGCCCATCTCAACAGACAGCGGCTTCCCCAATGCCTGCTCCAGTTCCTCCTCCGACTATTCCTTCAAGCTCGGAGCCGGAGGCTGTCGGTGTTGGTACCGTGGGGGTGTCGGAGCCGATTCCACCCTTATTGGTTCCTTCGTCGGCTCCGATCCCTTCATTGGCTCCGTCCTTGGAGAGATCCAGGCACCGGGACTCCCTCGTCAGTTCCAAGGGGGCGAGTGGTGTCGGACCCTAGTCCGACCCCGTTCTCCTTCTCTGAGCATCGGCGCAGGTGAGCTCAGCCCCATCGGCCTCGGAGCCATCCCTCTCGGTGCCAGGAGGAGCTCTCATCTCTTTGGAGCTGGGTCCCTCCTCTCTGTCTGATAGGGGCACCTTTGAGGTCATGAGGAGCGTGCTGGCTCCTATACCAGCACCATGGTTGGCCCCATTGGCCCCTCCTTCCATGGTGCCTGCTTCAGCCTCTGCCTACCCTCCCGAACCCAAGCGTGGAGAACCAATGCTCCAGGTCACCCCATTGGGCATATCCTCCTCTTCTGAGGCCTCCCTGGATCCTGCGGGGGAGCCCCCTCGGAAGAGGACATGCAAGAGGAAGCATGTGGACTCCCCGGAGTCAGTGACATCTGACACCGACCTGGATGATTTGGAAGGGTCCCCAAGGTCCCCCTCTGAGGATGTCTCATTTTCTGACATCCTAGAGATCCTTAAACAGAGGGGGAACTGGTCTGCCCTCAACCCTTCTGAGGACGAGTCGGTGTACCTGGACGCATTCGGTTCTCGCACTTCCACCTCTTGGGTGTCCCCGCCTTTTGACCCACTCATGGAGGTGGTGCCTCGGAAGGCGTGGATGGCTCCGGATACTATGGAACCAACTCCCCGGAGGCCCACAAAATTTATTACAGCCCCTTTGGACAAGCAGTTTCTCACTAAGGGCATCCCCGTTGATGTCATGGTGGTGGCGGCGGCCACTAAGAAGGAGTTGGCTGATCCTTCAGTTCCTGTTCATCCTCCTAATAAGGAATCTAGGACTATGGATAGGTACGACAAGCGGATGTTTTCTTCAGCGACCTTTGCCACGCGTTCGCTGAATTATTTGTGCCATTTCACCCGTCTTCAGAGAGACCTTCTCAAAGAACTAGGTGATACCTTACAGGACCCATCAGCTGTGGGGTCTCAGGAAAAGATCAACTCCTAGCTAGGGACCTTGAACTCTATTGTAAACTCCTCCATGCGGCTCATTTCCTATGACGCCGATGGAGCGAGTAGGGCTGCAGGCACGGACGTTGCTCTAAGGAGACATGCCTGGATGCAGCTTTCCAACTTTGCCGACCCCTTCAAGGCGTCCTTCACTAACACCCCCTTTCACGGTTCTGCCTTGTTTGGACCTCAAGTGAAGGATACATTGACCAGGTGTGAACAGGAAGGCAAGACTCTCTCTGCCGTAGGAGTCCATTTTTCTACCCCTTCTAGACCATACCCTAAGGGTCAGAAGGGTGGGAAATGTGGTTCCGCAAACCTCAGGGAGTACTGCCTGACGCACGTGGTGAGCTTCCCTCCAGTGGCAGAGGAGGGAACAATAATAGATGCCTCCGGGGTCTGCAGAATCAGGGTAGCAGAGAATCTTTCTCTGACAAACCCTTCCAGCACCCCTGAGGAGCTGCCCGACTGTCCACCTTTGGAGGCAGTCGGGGGAAGACTATCACTGTACCCAGAAGCCTGGCATTCCCTCACGCAAGACAAATGGGTACGGTCGATTATATCCGAGGGTTACAGAATTCCCTTTATTCACACTCCACAACAGCCAAAAGGGCCCCTTCCAGATGTTCCACCCGGTCTGAGGGATCTAGCAGCACTAGAAATTTCAAAGCTGCTAAGAAAAAGGGCCATCCAGCCAGTCCCAGCAGATCAACAAGGATCTGGTATCTACTCCAAGTTCTTTTTGGTACCAAAAAAGACAGGGGACTGGAGACCTATTTTGGATCTCAGCCGGCTGAACAAGTCGATTCAAAGAATGAGGTTCCGGACGGTCATGCTACAGTCCATTCTACTCTTTCTGGTCAGGACAATTGGATGCGCTGTATAGACCTTCAGGATGCGTTCTACCATATCAAGATGAACAGGCGCTCCAGAAGGTTTCTCCGCTTCTGGCTGGGAGCCAGTCACTACCAATTCAGAGCCCTGCCCTTTGGCTTCACCACAGCCCCCAGGGTGTTTACCAAATGCATGGCAGTGGTTGCGGCTCACCCGAGATGACAAGGATTCCAGGTGTTTCCATATTTAGACGACTGGCTCCTTACTGCCACCACCAGGCATCAACTACTCCAATCCAGAGATTACGCTGTACAAACGTGCAACGCACTAGGTATCGCTATTAATTTGCAAAAGTCTGCATTGTCACCTTGTCAGTCTATTACCTTCATAGGCGACATTTTAAACACAGTGGAGCTCTCAGCAAAACTAACCACACAAAGAGTTTCAGACATTCACAACCATGTTCAGATCCTATTACAGGAGAGCAGAGTCCAAGCCAGATTTGTACTAAAAACACTTGGTCTCATGGCAGCAGCAATCACTTTACTCCCCCTAGCGCATTTTCATATGCAGATCCTGCAGTGGATGCTATTTTCCCAGTGGTCCTTTCAGCAGCTCCCCATGTCACACACCATTCTAATCACTCAGTCATGCAAAAGACACTTTTCTTGGTGGAACCATGTTCAGATCCTATTACAGGAGAGCAGAGTCCAAGCCAGATTTGTACTAAAAACACTTGGTCTCATGGCAGCAGTAATCACTTTACTCCCCCTAGTGCATTTTCATATGCAGATCCTGCAGGGATGCTATTTTCCCAGTGGTCCTTTCAGCAGCTCCCCATGTCACACACCATTCTAATCACTCAGTCATGCAAAAGACACCTTTCTTGGTGGACAGTCTCCCCTCAGGTACTCCAGGGCAGACCTGTGGTCCTTCCTCCTCCTGTTGCAACTGTGACAACGGATGCCTCCCTGATCGGGTGGAGGGGGGCATTTTCAGGGCAGGACAGTCCAGGGCACATGGCAACCCTTCGAATGCCACTTGCACATAAATGACTTGGAAATGAGAGCGGTACGTTTAGCGTTACAGGCCCTTCAGGACTCTCTACCCACCGAGACTATTGCAATTCAAACAGACAATATGTCTGTAGTGTGGTACATCAACAAGCAAGGCGGAACCAGATCCTACCCCCTATGTCGAGAAGCACTCAGACTTTGGCAATGGGCGATCTCTTTTCAACGGTTCCTGGCAGCAACGCATATTCCCGGGAGGTCCAACGTCATAGCGGACAAACTGAGCAGAGCCATTCTCATGCCTCACGAGTGGTCTCTCAACCAGACAGTAGCGGAAAGAATTTTCAGAAGGTGGGGTCAGCCTTGCTGTGACCTTTTTGCAACACCTCTAAACAGCAAGTGCCCAGACTTCTTCACCCTCTTCCCTCTCCCAGGTCTACCCACTGAGATGCTCTAGTTCACGATTGGCCCCGGGGTCTTCTGTATGCATTCCCCCCTTTCCCTTGATTACTCAATTAATCCAGAAAGCAACTGCCTTGAGAGCCAGGATGATCCTCATTGCCCCTTACTGGCCTCGACAAATGTGGTTTCTGTTCCTGCAACGCCATCTACTGGAGCAGCCCTGGCATCTGGACCCAGTGCCAGATCTTCTGACCCATCAATCGGGCGGGCTGCATCAGTCCCTTCGATCTCTCAACCTCACAGCTTGGTTACTCCACTTCCAACCCTAGCCAGGCTTCCCCTTATCTCTCAACCAGTTCGCAATATCATCCTCGCTTCTCACAAGTCTACTACCAGAAAGACTTATGCTAGCAAATGGAAGTGCTTCTCTGTCTGGGCAGGGGAAAAACACGTGGACCCCTTTATGGCTCCTGTCTAGACAGCTCTAGAGTTTCTAGCAGAACTCATTCGATTGGGCTCCTCCTCAGCTACCATCAGAGTTCAACTGGCAGCTATTGCAAATTTCCATGTTGGCTTGTCAGAGACCAGCATCATGTCCCACAAACTTTGCAAAGCCTTTTTAAAAGGAACCCTTTTACTTTGACCCCTGGTTAAGGACCCTCCCCCACCGTGGGACTTAAATTTGGTACTGTCTTCTTTAATTCTTCCTCCCTTTGAGCCGGCGGCTTCTTGTTCGTTGAAGTTGCTGTCGTGGAAAACACTCTTCTTAGTAACCATCACCTCAGCAAGAAGGGTCACTTAGGACTAATCTGTCCTTTTTACCCAAAATAATCTGAGAAAAATCTGAATCAGACCATAGATCTTCCAGTCTTCTTCCCAAATTACACCAATAGAGCTGAACGAAAGTTACATTGTTTGGATGTTCACCGTCAATTACGCTTCTACCTGGATAGAACTAAGCAGATGAGAAAATCAAACCAGCTCTTCCTGTCTTATGCGGAAGGGAAGCAAGGCCAACCAGTCTCTAAGGTAACTTTGTCCAGGTGGTTGTCCTGTCTTATCATGTTGGTCTATCAGTTGAGGAGCAGGGAACTTCCTACTAAGCCTAGAGCCCATTCAACCAGAGCTTTAGCTTCTTCAATAGCCTTTCAGGCAAGATTGCCAATGGATTCCATTTGCACAGTGGCCACTTGGGCCTCTTCTCATACCTTCATTTCTCATTACAAGCTCAATATGGCCTCCAGAAGTCAGGCTGATTTTGGTTCCACTGTACTCGAGTTTGTTCCATTGAGCCACCCAGGATTTAGGTGCTAGAGATGCTGTCCCATCCAGCAAGAATGAAGGTGAGATTGAGAACTTAACATTGAGAAGTTATGTACCTACCATAACGTTCCAGGTTAGTTGTCTTCTTCTCGCCTTCTTTCTTGCGTCCCACCCTCCATCCCCCTAGCCTGGGAAGATCTAGAGTACCTTGTGAGAATTATTGCCACCTCAGTTATTTCCCCAGCTAGCTCCCTTGCCCCCTTTTTTTGTTAGCTCTTCTAGAGGGATTTATATATATATTTATATATATATATATATATATATATATATATATATATATATATATATACATATATATATATATATATATCTTTCTCTTTTTTGTATCTATGATTAGGTGGATTATTCTCTGTTGTGGTGGGACATATATGTCCATAGTGTTAGCTATCAAACGAGATCTGGGTATAGGACGCCTAGCATTATAGGACATAGCATAGCCACGAGCCGGTAAAAATAGCTCTCGAGCTTTAGTATTAGGCCGAGTCGGAGCCGAGGTTCGGCTCCGAACCCATCCAGCAAGAAAGAAGGTGAGAAAAAGACAACTAGCATGGAATGTTATGGTAAGTACATAACTTCTCATTCCTTCACAAGGTAATTGGGTTAATTTCTGCGACAGAATGAATTTCAGCAATCTTGGAGTATGTTTGAGTTTACCCACTATTCCTTCATGTTGAAAGGACTCAGTTTAGATGGCTTGGGTATCCCCTGGCCATCTTCCATGGGAATTGTGCTTGGCATGACCCACTAAAAGAAAACCCTTGCAGTCCTCAGAATATAGTGACAAGTTTATATCTCTCAGCTGATATAGGAAGGCTGTAAATCTCACAAGTATAACTTGTTGATGGTTCCTGGGACTAAGAAAGTCTAATCTACCCTGTCTGATATATAACTACGGTAACCCTCATCAGGAGAAGCTGTTTAGAAAATGGATGGATGGATGCATGCAAGCATGAATACATACTTAATGTAAGTAATACTTGTTTGCCTCAAGTATTTTAAAAGATGCTTTGATGTTTTCTTATGAGGGATACAGCTGGTAAGATGTGAGGGGTTAAATCATATCTAAAATAACCAAAAGAAAACTTTAACATGTTTGATTAGTATTCTATTTAATTTATTGACAGAAGTGGCATAGTGCTGCAGCAGTTAGTACTGCGGTCTCTCAGCTCACCATTCTCTGAATTCTTTCCCAGCAGGAATGCCTCCTGTCTGGATTCTCTATACCCTACCTCTGTCCATGTAGGGTTTTCACTTGATATGCCAGTTTTCTACCACATTACAAAGACATATCATTAGGCTGACAAAAAATCCTCTAAATTTGCAATAGGAATGAGTGTGTGTGTGTGTGTGTGTGTGTGTGTGTGTGTGTGTGTGTGTGTGTGTGTGTGTGTGTGTGTGTGTGTTTCCTGCAACAAACTGGTGTCAAATGTCAGACTGAAGACTGACTTCACACCTTCTGCCAATTGCTTGCCTAAACAGAATCCTTTGAACCTGATTAGAATAAAGTTGACTATCAAAAAATGGAATGAAAGGACTTAAGGATGCAGTGATAATTAAAGCCCAGGGATACCGCTGGCAGTTTAAATTTCTTTTAAAACTGACAAATAAAAATGCCTAGCCTGAGGTAGCAGTTCTGAGGTCCAGTGTGTGTTTATGAAGAGTTCTCTGCTCTGTTTCATGTAAGTCTTAAGAAATTCTGCTGATACAGTATTATACTGGGACAAAAAATTAATACTGACATGTATCACAGAAGTATACCTCTAAAAAGAAGTTGCTGAAAGACTTCAGCAAATTTATAAGGAATTTATGTGAATGAGAGATGCTACTCTAGGTTTAGGATTAATACTAAGCACACACCACATCCATGCATAAAGAGGAATATAACATTTAATGAACTGAGACTTTTAATATCTGACAAGGGATCAATTGTGTTTTCCTTATTTTGGCTATAGAAGGGAACACAGTCTTAGTGATAGGTAGATTTGCAGTATAACCGCAACCTCAAAGGAAGCACCGAGATCTGTTCAGAACTGCACCACATATACAAATGCCGTAGATATAGCAAACTTGCTGGCTGACAGATTCAGCGAAAACTTTACCCCTCTTTTCCCCCATCAGTAAATCAGGACATCCCCATTATCTGCCCCTTCCCCTTATATCTAGGGAACAGGTCATCACTGCTCTCTCAAAGGCAAAAAATACAGCCTCCATGGGACCCAATAACATCCCAGGCTGCATCCTACATGAACTCAGGCAGGACCTTGCAGCACCATTAGGCTTCCTATTCAGCCAAAGCCCAAGTACTGGTTTTGTCACAGTTGAGTGGAGGACAGCCACTGTCATCCCTTTACACAAAGTTGGAGCGCCCACAGATCTGGGAAATTATAGACCCATCAGCCTAACTAGCCTGATCTGCAAGGCCGTGGATCGGATTATCATGGAGCTCATTAACAAGGACATTGGCAACCTCCAAACTCTTGACCCCACACAGTTTGGCTTTGTCAAGGGGAGGTCATGTCTGCTAAATTTGGTCGACTTCTTTGAGACAGTCACCAAAACCATGGATAAGGGGAAGACAGTACACATCTCGTACCTTGACCTGGCCACAGTCTTTGATACTATTCCCCACTTGGGCATAATAGATGCACTCTCTCAGCTAGGCACCAATCCATATGTTACCAGATGGGCAGAAAACTGTCTCACTAATAGACCCCACCTAGTCAAAATAGAGGAAGCCACCTCAAGCAGTAGACCTGGAACAAGTGGTGTACCCCAGGGTTTGGTCTTGGGGCCTCTGTTATTTGGGATATACTTTTCTGAGGTGCAGACCAAAACCAGTAGGCTATGGCTGACCAAGTTTGCAGATGTCTGCAAGCTGGGTGCTGTCATCAATTCACATAGTGATGTGGACATCCTCCAAGAGGGTCTCACTCAGATAAATGACTGGTGCCAGAAACATGGCCTCAAGCTGAATACCAAAAAATGCATCATAAACCCCTTTGGGGAGAGTGACATCCCCACAAATGATCACATTAATAACAATGTCCTAAGCATGCAATCAGTCTTGAGGGATTTGGGTACCCTGACTTTTGACCACCATGTTGCTTCCATTGTACGGAAAGCCTTCTACATGGCACACCTCATAAGTATGGGTATCTCATCCAGGGACAAGGAGGTCATAACATCCTTGTATTCTTCCCTTATAAGGCCAATTATTGAGTACAACACCACTTTTGGCATGTACCTTGCAAAGCACATGCAGCAGCTGGAGAGACCAAAGAGGTTCCCCACCAGGGGAATCCAGAGCCTCAAACATCTACCATACATAGATAGGCTAGAAGCCCTATCCCTCTACTCAGTTTCATACAGACTCCTCAGAGGTGACCTCTGTCTGGCATACAAGGTGATCATAGACCCCACCTTGATGAGACTGCTGCATATCCACAAGTCAAGCTCCACTTGAGTAACTCACATGCGCGACCTTCAACCTGGTCTATGACATCAACAGGACTTGTTGGCAGGACAGATATGTGTCCCAGAGACTCCCCAATCTATGGAATAGACTCCCTCTGCATGTCAATCAGAGTACCTCTTTACCCCTTTTTAAGCACAACCTGGATAACTGGATGGAAAACAGAAAATATACCCCTGGGATTCCACCTATGTCCCTGCTGGACAGGGGCATTGGTTGCTGACTTGTCTAAACATGGGCTAAACTCTTGGCTATGCTTATAAGGGCCTCAGGGGCAATAGCCTAGTAACCTCCTATGATCCTATGAGTGAATAAACACAAAAATATGTTCCAAATAGAAAAGGAAACATGTTTTTGTGTTTATTTTAGCTTATCTTAAAATGTATGATCTGATGTTGTTAATCTTCTTTCCACTCATCACTGATGGGTTTGGTTCCAAGCCCTCAGAACTGTCGGCCTATTACCAAACTCTCGAGCTAAGTTTCTACCCAGAATGCCCTTCTCCCTGTTACCTCAGATCTCATTTGTCACTTTGCCGTAAAGCCGCATTTCAGCCGAGCTCTCAGCTAAGTAAAATCTTTTTTGATATGTGTGTAAACGTTTTTGGATATCTTCATATTTTACTAAACCTTTAGTATTTCTAGTGTCTCTTCTTCGATCCAAACATATATTCTCCACTCTACCCATTGTTACCATTGGTAAACTTAAGTACCATTGTTGGTACGGCCTTTTCCCATACCCTTGTGGTATTTCTTCAGTACCATAGCTGGTATTGCTTTCTCTTGCCTAACCTGTTAGCTTTTTATCTCTATTCAGGTGTTTCCCTTTCTTCACATATACAGTGTGTTGTAATATTGGTATTTGTCTTGTGATTTCTTGTGTTTTTTAAACTGAGTGATTTCATTATGGTTGGATTATACAGTTAGTTGTGGAGTCCTTTCTATTAAAATGTCAGATAAGAAGGGTAACTCTGGTTTTAAGCTTTGTACTTCTTGTAAGGGCAAGTTACCTAACAGTGACTCGCATGATGACTGTGTATACTATTTGGGAGTGGCCCACTTTTCTGTGCAGCCTCCATGTGATATTTGTCAAAGTTTCAGCCAACGGAGTCTTAATGAGCGCAAAAATAAACTCATTCTGAAGGGGTTACTCAAGTCTCCCTTCTCAGAGGCCATTTCTGCGATGCAGGTCTCAACCCCTCATTCTAAGAACAAAAAGAGATCCCGTTCTGTTTCTTCTTCACCATCACGTGATCAGAGCAAACCTGGTAAATCTAAGGTCCCCAAGTTATCGTTGAAGCATAAATCAGCCTCTTCAGCTCCACCTTCCTTGGCTCTGACCATCTCAAAACCTTTGATACCGATGCTTGTATTGGCACAGACCCTGCATCTGGCACCGATCATAGATCTTACTATGCCTATTTCAACTTTGGCTCCTGTAGCTACTTCGGCTCAGGGCACACCCTCGACTTCGACTTCAGTTTCCATTTTGGAACCGACCGTTTCAGCTCCGAGTGCCACTTTGACACTGAGTGTTGTACCAACCTTACTGGATCTGACCCCTTTGTTTCCGGTCTTGAAACTAGAGACTTAGGTGTTGGCAGACATTGCACCATGGACCCGATACTCTCCCTCAGTAGACCTGTTTCTGGGCCAAGCGTATAGCCCATTTCTCAAATATCCTGACTCCCTGTCTGGAGTATCCACTAGATTCACTAGTAGCCTTTCGGAACACAACATGGTGCTTCTTGTGAACCAGCTGTTGGTAGCCAGGAGGATTCCATCACTTTCTAAAACCCATCCACCTGCTGGACTTAGGTTGCATTATCCATGGACTCCATCTTACACTCCTCCTTCGACCATCTCCATTCTGAAGCCTTCTGCTCCGACATCCTTCTTGGAACCCACCACCTCGGCACCTACACTGCACCTCACTCTGGCTCTGAGTTTGTCCCTTTAGTCTTCAATGCCCACTGAACCAGTCCTTACTCAATCTGGGGATTGGGGAATGGGCACATTGGCCTGGGGTGCAATGCCGACTTTCTCCTCGGTTCCCTTTTTGACACTGATAGCTGCCCATGCCGATCTTGCTTGAGGCTCCACCCATAGGGGTGGGTCCATTGGGTGGGTTGTGACCCTGGTCCCAATGTTGTCTTTCTTGGTATCGGGCTCCCATCCCTCTTTGCGCGGGCCTGCCTTCTGCATGATGGAGAGGGTTCTTACTTCTGGTAGCAATCCTGTGATGTCAGAATCCCAATTTTCACCCCCTATGCTGCAGCTGTCACAGACCACTCCCCTGGGACACCAGGCAGAGAAGCCGCAGGACACCCCTGTTGAGGGTACCCAGTCTTCTAAGTCCTCCTCAGAGACCCCCATGAGGAGCCCCCTCAAAAGAAGATGTGCAAGAGGAAGCGCATGGACTCACCTGAGGAGTCCTTAATGGAAGCCACCGATTACGATGATGGTGAAGGGTCGCCACGGTCACCTTTTGATGATGTCTCCTTCGGAGACATCCTGGAAATGTTAAAACAGAGAGGTGACTGGAAGCCCTCCAACCCTTCATCTGAGGAATCCATGTTCCTGCAGGCTTTTCATGCCTGGCCATCTACCTCTTGGGTGACCCCGCCTGCCAATGAACTCATCCAGCTCTTCATGCAGCATGCATGGAATAACCCTGATTCCATTAAGGCGATCCCCGGGAGACCAAACTAAATTCTGTCCCCACCTGCTGAGAATCTACACTGGTTCAAAAAGTTACCAGTTGATGCTAGGGTGGTGGCGGTGCTCATGAAAAAGGACTTAGCTGAGGAAAGTCCTGCTGTTCACCTCCCCAACAGGGAGTCCCGGGTGGTGGACAGACTTGGGAAGTGCATTTTTGCATCAGGGACCTTTGCTATATGGTCCCTGAATTATTTGGTACATTTTACAAGGCACCAGAGGGACTTGATCTCTGAACTCTCTGGGACACTCGAGGATGAAGTCAGGGACAAAATAGCCTCACAGCTGGCAACCCTGGAATCAGTGTCCAACTTGACCATGAAGTTGTTCTCACACGCGACCAAAGGGGCAGCTAGTGCAGCGAGTTCAGGCATTGTTATAAGACGTCATGCCTGGATGCACATCTGTGACCTTGTGGATGCCTTCAAGTCTTCCTTTCTGAATGCTCCCATCAAACCTTCATCCCTCTTTGGCTCCAAAGTGAAGGACACGCTAGCCAGGTGCGAGCAAGATGGAAAAACCCTGTCTGCCATAGGCCTACGATTTTCTAACCCTCAGCGTACCTTCTCCAGGAATCAGAGGAGTGGGAAAATGTGACATAAGAAATATCAGGGTCCTTTCCGTGCCACACATGGTTATGATACTCCCCTAGGCAGAGGGGGTCGGCAGAGGAGGTCCTCGCAACCAAGGCTCCAAGGACTCTTTCTCTGGACAGCCTTATCAATGCTCCTGAGGGGCAGCCAGATTGCTTACCTCTGGAAGCAGTCGGGGTCATTTCTCTTTGCACCAAGCTGCCTGGCACTCTATCACCACCAATCATTGGGTGCAGAAGAGTATCACCAGAAGTTATACCATTCCCCTTTCTTGTCAACCAAATTTTCCAAGAAAACTTCCCGACATGCCACCCAGTCAAAGGGAAGCAGCAGCTTCAGAGATTATAAAGCTGTCTCAAAAAAGAGTCATTCAACCAGTCCCACCAGACCAGTGTGGATCCAGATTTTACAGAAGATTCTTTTTGGTACCGAAACAGATGGGACTGGAGACCCATTTTGGATCTTAGCAGCTTAAACAAGTCTGTCACCCAAACCAAATTCCGGATGGTCACGGTTCAGTCCATCCTTCCCTTTTTAAGAGAAGGTGATTGGATGTGCTCTATAGATCTCCGGGATGTGTATTACCACATCAAGGTGGGCAAATGCTCCAGGAGTCTGCTCCGCTTCCAGCTAGGAGCCAGTCATTACCAATTCCATGCCCTGCCATTTGGTCTCTCTACAGCCCCCTGAGTGTTCACGAAATGCATGGTAGTAGTAACAGCTCACTTGAGACTAAAAGGATTCCGGGTGTTTCCATATCTAGATGCTTGTCTCCTTATCACCCCCACCAAGCATCTTCTTGTAACTGCCCTACAATATACTCTCTCTCTGGCAAAATTGTTGGGAATAACGATACATTGGGAGAAATCAAATCTTATCCCTACACAACAAATAGAGTTCATTGGAGCAGTGTTCAGTACTCACTCCTGTCTGGTATCCCTCCCTCTTCACAGACTCCACCAACTGAGGCTTCAAATTCAAGTGATTCTTTCTCAAACATCAGTCCCTGCAAGTCAAGTCCTGCAAGCTCTGGGTTCTATGGCTGCATCAATTCCAATAGTACCCCTAGCAAAGCTAGATATGTGAATTCTGCAATGGTTCCTTCTGTGTCAGTGGTTCCCAAACTGTCATGCCCTGTATTACAAGATTCAAATAACCAATTCTTGCAAGCAGGACCTGCTTTAGTGGATGAGGCCAGACAAAGATCTTTGGATCCAACCTTTTCAACACTCCCAGCCCACGGCCATTGTGACCACGGATGCTTCCCTGATCGGGTGGGAGAGCCATTTTCAGGGAAAGACTGTCCAAGACACATGGTCTACCTCAGAGGCCTACCTGCATATCAGTGTCCTAGAACTGAGGGCCATGCTTTTAGCATTGCAGGCATTTCATGCAGCTGTCCCCTACAGGACAATTGCAATCCAATCAGACAATATGTCAGTGGTCTGGTACATCAACAAGCAAGGAGGAACCAAGTCCTACCCCCTTTATCGAGAAGCCATGAGAATGTGGCAGTGGGCAATAGCTTCCAACTGCTTTCTGAAAGCAACGCATATCCTGGGGAGCTCCAATGTGATTGCAGACAAACTGAGCAGATGCATCCTCATGCCCCATGAGTGGTCCCTCAACCCTGAAGTGGCGTCTGTAATCTTCAGCAACTAGGGCCAGCCTTGCTGCAGTCTTTTCACTTCCCCATCAAACACCATGTGCAGCAGCTTCTTCGCCGTACTTCCTCTGCAGGGGAAGTCATCGAGGGATGCTATGATCCACGATTAGCCCACTGGACTTCTCTACGCCTATCCTCCTATTCCTCTGATCCCACCATTTCTAAAGAAAGCTCTTCGGTTGACATGCAGGGTGATCCCCATAGCCCCATTCTGGCCTCAGCAAGTTTGGTTCCCCTTTCTTTGGCCTCACCTAGTATTCCCGCCGTGGATTCTGGACCCTCTACCAGATCTGATCACTCACCCCCAAGGGCTGAGTCACCCGAACCTGTCCACTCTCAAGCTGACAGCTTGGTTTCTCCACTTCCGCTAGTCGCCAGGCAGGCTAACCTCTCCTCACCTGTTTGAGACATCATTCTGGCCTCTCACAAACCATCCACCAGAAGACTATGTCAGAATAAATGGAAAAGGTTTTCCATTTGGTCCACGGATAACATGCTAGACCTGTATTCGACTCCAGTTACTGCAGTGCTTCAAATATCTGGCTAAGTTTTTTGATAATGGAGCTTCTGCCTCTACAGTTCATATACATCTAGCGGCAATTTCCAACTTCCACAGAGGTATAGATGGTACCCCTCTTATTTCGTTATGCCTTTGCAAGGCTTTCCTCAAAGGGACCTCTCATATCAAGCCTCCTCACAGACAGCCTGTAGTACCATGGAACCTCACGTTAGTCCTCCAGTCTTTGACTCAAAAGCCCTTTGAGCCAGCAGCTGTGTGACCTAAAGTTTTTGTCTTGGAATTCTTTGTTCCTGGTAGCCATTACCTCTGCCAGAAGAGTCTTGGAGCTGCAGGCATTGTGTATCAAGAGGCCCTACCTGGTCTTTCGCAAAGACAGAGTGTCACTTTGAACGAACCCATCATTTCTTCCCAAAGTGGTTTCTGAATTCTCTGTTAACCAGTCCATTGATCTACCTGTGTTCTTTCTTAATTTTGCCACTAGAGGAGAGTATTGCCTTCACACCTTAGACATACATAGACAATTAAGGTTTTACCTAGACAGGACCAAACCTATCCGTAAATGTGAACAGCTTTTCATCTCCTTCTCGGGACCCAAAATGGGAGAGGCTGTCTCCGAGGTTACATTATCAAAATGGCTAAGAGACTGCATATGTGTCACTTATTCCCTCTATAATGAATCCATGCCAAAAGTTAAAACCCACTCCACTAGATCTATGGCAACTTCTATAGCATTCCATTTCAGGGCATCCATGGATGACATCTGCGCAGCAGTTACTTGGGCTAAGCCTCATACCTTTATCATTCATTGCAAATTGGACCTGGTCTCCAGGGGGAGAGCTGCCTTTGGCTCAATGGTATTTAGGAAGATTCTTCCATAAGGGCCACCCATGGACCTCAAGGTAGCTTGGGATTCTGTCCCATCAGTGATGAATGGAAAGAAGATTAATAACATCAGATAAAGAAGTTATATCTTACCATAAAGTTCCATCTGTGTTGTTCATCTTCTTTCATTCATCACTTTCCACCCTTCTTCCCCCTCCAAAGGCTCCTGGGGGATGATTTGGGTCTAAGTGGTACACTAGGGTACATGCATAGAAGTGGATTCGGCTTTACTTCCTTTCTTAGCAAACTTGATCTGAGGTAACAGGGAGAAGGGCATTCTGGGTAGAGACTTAGCTCGAGAGTTTTTTTTTGGCTGGCGCAAGCTTGGTAATAGGCCGACTCGGAACCAAACTCATCAGTGATGAATGAAAGAAGATGAACAACACAGCTGGAACGTTATAGTAAGACATAACTTCTTTTTTATGCATCATGTTACCAAAAGTGAATTTCTCTACCATTAGGTGTTCTGTCTGAACTATACTCTGAAGTATTCCTAGACTTGCTGTGTATATGCAAAGGCCATTTACATGGGAAACAGCAGTGCGCATGTCAGTCTGAAATCACTAACATCCGTTGAGGAGTCGAGCAGTGGTATATATAGCAATGCATACAGTATATGCAAAATAGTGTAAGAAGAGAGGCATATGATCTCATGCAGTAAAATAATGGACTAATGGCAAGCAAATCCTGCAGATGCAAGCAAGCATTGCAGTTCATAGTCATCTGAATTGCAGCTGTTGCCCTGCTGAGATATGTAATGTGCATGCAGATAAGTGCCTGCATTTTGCATTAGATTCATTTGACTTTCAGCAGCAGTCACTGCTCAGTTGCTGTTAGCTGCTTGATTCACCAGCTTATCTTAGAATACACATGCAATGCATACACCATATCAAAGGCACTACATAATCTAGAAGTATGGCAATACGGGCCTCATAAGGGCATTTCTTGTGCACCATATTGCTAATTGTCTTTAACTTATTTTCCTCTTACCCCATGTGCAGAGACACCCCTGTTCCTGTAGTATAGAGGTAGCATCTCAGCATGTGCTAGATATATGCCCAGGCCAAAAAAGCACATATGCACAATATGCTGTCCTCCTAAGTATGCTGTACCCCTGGATAACATATAGCCTCTGAAGCAGTTTTCTTTCATGCCATGATGAATTGATCAACACTCACACATAGCAAAAGAAAGCCAACATTAAGCACTGATACAGGGCAGACACTGGACATTCTTTTACACCAAGCTGTATAATCATAGCTGACACAGGGTAGACACTGGACGTTCTGTTACACCAAGCCATATAATCATAGCTACCTCTGGAACACTTGCCTGTTGAACTTTCATGCTTCCGATGTGTGCACTCTCATTTTAAATGCCAGTATGTTCTGTGCTTACAATCCCCTGATATTTAAGGATTATCATCTATTCTTAAACATGATCCTAACTACTTTGTACAGCTCACATGGTAATTAAGACCCTTCTTATGAATGTCTCTGAATTTCTACAGTCCTCTGAAGCATACTGGATCCTTTCAGGGCATCCTGTTCTTGAGGTACTCAGTATAGGTGATATTTTCCCAAGGTTTATGCCAAAGATGCTCCCTGCTGTGCTTTATTGAATGCTGAAGTAAGTGCTGCCTGCTGCAGCTCTAGTCTAGTGTCTTTGATTAGCATAACAAAGTTGAAGAGTTTTTTTTTTTTTTTTTGCTCTATAATGCTGGAAAGGAAGACATACACACATATGTGAGCAGTTATAGCCATGCAGTTACTGGAGCTTTCCTATGTAGCCTTGTTCTGAAGCAGAGTGCATTGCTATGAATTCCCTGTCATTATGTTTGTTTTATGTATTATGATTTGGATGCGGTTTTGTGAGTTGAATTTAGAGAAATTTTAAATATAGAATATTAAGAGCAAAGTAAGGATATATGAAAAAGGATTATAAGTAAATGCACTAATACCACCAGTTAATGGAAAGAGCAATATGCACAGATTTAAATGTTGTGGCCTATATAAAATAAAAATGTGCAGGTAAGTGATACTGAAAATATACTACTGGAGAATATGTAACATCACAAACAAAGTTATATGTTCATGGGCCTTATGTCACTAATAATATTTTAAATGTGTAACTATACTTAGAGAATAAAGTGATGTTATTTAAAACTGTTCTCCTCAAATAGTATTAATTTACACATGAATGGTATGCAGTGCATGGGATGACATAAAGATGCACTGATATCAGGGAAAATTCATACTTCTTAACCACCTTTCCAAAGCCAGAAAAGTGCTTATGAAAACGTTTATTAGTATTCCTAAGTGCTGTTAAGATTGTGTCTTAAGCGTAGGTAAACAGGGAACAATGTTAGCTGGGCAGCAGCAGAATGTAAAACAACTTTTAAAAGATGTTACAGCATCACTCTGCCACTCTAGTAAACAGAAAGTCTGGCAGAGCAAAGTGTTGAACAGCTATTAAAGCTGTTTGCTCTTCAGAGTGACACTTTGTTTCCACCTGCAATTGACCGAGAGAGCTAAATGTTTTTTACCAACTTTGAATACTTGTAAAGACTTCACACATCTACACATTGTTTTCTGTAACTGGTAGAACATGGAGCAGATAAGGTTTTTGTGTATTACAAAGAATCATGATCATGCCTGACTGATTAGAGCCCTTGATTATGTGTTCTTCACTCTCAAGGTGAATTTCTTGGCATCCATATCTTGAGCACATAATATCTTGATCATGCTAGGAGATCCCAGTCATAATCCTGTTTGTACAGTTGAGCTAGGCCACAATGGGTAGTTAGAGCTAAGGGACAAGAAGACAGTGGCACACAATTAAAAAAAAGTGTATAGGTGTGTCTGTGTGATCCAAAATATCCATCTGTCACTGGTGAATCGAAGTATCATCAGCCATAAAAGCCTCAACATTGTATGCCAACCATTTTATTGAACCACTAGTGTATTGTACATGGAGTATACAACAAACATCTTATGTGTTGTACAGCTACCGTGTACAGTTATAATGAATTATGTTGCAATCATTTAGTACAACTTAATTTTGTATGTTTTATTGTTACTTGGCAAGCAGCTATAAGATGTGGATATCTAGCCTGCTATCCCTGCAATATTGTGCAGTAGCAAGCAACTCAAACTCCAGGTGGAGAAGAGTCTTTACTGAGCCAGTCTTGCACTTATTGCTGGTTAAATAATTATTCATGAGGCATCTATATAGCAAGATCTTTCCATATTGTGGAACATAGATGACATTAGGCATCTACAAACCCAGTGGCTGCAGGCAGCCATCTGATCATCCAAGACCCGCTTTATCCTAATCTAGATTGTATATGTCACTGATTAGGATAATGCAGATAATCAGGGAGAAAATGAATCATTAGAACCCTTTCTCTCACATAGTACAAAGATATGGCTAGCCAGTCCATGTTGTATTCTATGTCAGAGAGTTAAGGAGCAGTCTCAGTGCTTACCAGAAGTATCAACAGGGACAGATGGTCCAGATCTTTAGGAATGTCTTTTATTTCTTTTTCATCTTTTTTTTTTTTCCAGGTACTATGTTTCTAAAATGATGATCAGACACTCGACATATTTGTGGGAAGTGATTAACTTTACACACTGTCTGCAGATATTATCCAGTCATTTATTTCATTTTTATTTATTCACTTTTAGAGTGTTTAGGTTGGGGATAGCTAGCAGTAACATATTCAAGCTGAAATATATTACTGTGTATGAAAGCAAAAAGCAGTGAAATCAGAGAAGTGGTCATGATATGGACTGTTGTGGGTAGGGGAAACTCATAGATGCATGAAACCAACATTACTGTGGCCATCTTTTTCTCCTTTTTATCAGAAGGGAACATCAGAGTGGCAGACAAATGATCACAGTTTCTTAGGACAGAAACAGGTTCTGTGAGTAAGCACAGGGTATTTATACAAAAACTGTTGAATGATCATTGATATGACTTGTTTGTGAAAGGAGAAAGAGGCACTGTATATTTCTTTGAGAAGTATGCTGAAATATATTACTGTCACCATTTATGTCTTCCACCTTCTCCACAATCAGGCAACAGACATGTACACAGAAAGTCACTTGCTTTATTTTGGATGAGGACAGGAAGACTTATTGACTCTCAACCTGTGTTCATTGGTAAAAAGGTGTATTTGTGTACACTGGGGGTTACAGTGAGTTGCATTATGTGTGTCCAGTGACAAGAAGTTTATTTACATTACTGAGGCCATTAAATCCATCAAAGGATTAAAGTGATGTCTGTCTACAATTTGTTTTGGTCACAGTTGATATTGAGTTAGTATAATTGCTTAGTAAAGTACATGCTTAAGGGGCGCATTATATTCAATGATGAACTTTATAAGGGTGGTATAAATTTGGACTATAACTTCTTTGGGACTTGCGGAGATACCACAAAGGATAAGTTTTAGAAGGTCGAAACATTTTTCTAACCACCACAGATATATATTGGTTAAAGAAGAGTCTGCTAGCAATATACATACCCAAGTTCCTGATGACTATGTCAAATGTAGTGGAGTGTTATCTACATGGTAAGTGGTACTGATTCTAGATGTACAAAAGAAAACTGTTCTGCA
This sequence comes from Protopterus annectens, assembly GCF_019279795.1. NCBI lineage: Eukaryota > Metazoa > Chordata > Ceratodontiformes > Protopteridae > Protopterus > Protopterus annectens. The sequence continues at coordinate 95,854,012 of NC_056745.1, read as the reverse complement.
TTTCCTGACAGTGAAGAAAATCCCATGATTAATATACAGAGCATTATAATGGGATTTGATAAGTGCCCTCAGTTTGCAATAACCAGCATACTTGTTTAGCCATAGTCTCATGATAACAAATTTCATGTCAGACATGTAATATACCAAAGAAGAGTGAGCCATAAGTAATGTAAAGAAAGACATTTTTAATGTGGTCTTATGATCAGCTATTGCTGGCAAAACGCAGCTCCTTTGTGCAGTTTACTATCGTCATCCTCCTCCTTTATTTTGCATTGAACCTCAACAAGATATTTGGACTGAGATCGCTCATGTTCCACTCTCCTTCATCTTTTCCATTCACCATACATCTGCTTTAAACTCAGTCATGCCACTACACTGTTTGCTTTGACAGGAATGTATCTACACTTTTTTCATGTTGCTTGCCTACCCTGTTTACTCAGGCTTCCTTACACCATTGTTTATTCTTTAAATGTCTGAAATATCCCTTAATCATATTGCTATTACCACCTTGAAAATTCTCTTCTTGCATCACTGACTGATTTCCGTCAACATTGTAGTTTCCTGGTACTTTGTGGGAGATATCCTTTGGCTTTATTGCCAATGTGACACAAGGGAAATACTGCCAGCTCAGCTAGCTAGAATTTTGTAAATAAGTATATGTCATTTGAGAATATCAATATGATTTATGTAGAAATGTAACAAAGGGAGACACTGCCAGCCCAGCTATCTGGAATTTTGTAAATAGTTACATGTCATTTGTGAATACCAGCATTATGCATTTGCTTGTGTTACCAAATCTTTTAGAACTATATGTTATGTGTATATTAAATTACTGGTACAGAAGTGTGTGTTGAACAGGGTTGTACATACTGAGCTTCAAGGATGTGTCCACAGTGTACCCTACTGGAAAAGAACAGAAATGTATATAAACTATATAACAGTGCAAATGTATTTGTTTTAATAGTACAAACTGGAACATTTAGAGTTAACTTGCAAAAATTAAGAAAATTAAGTTGAAATTAAATTGTTTTACAATTGTACTATAAAAGTTAGTTTTGATGCAGCAGGGAGGCAAGATAAGTTTTTTATTGTTTTATGTCTTCTAGCAACTGCAAACATCTGAAGGGTCTATATATTTCACAAGGAGATGTCAAATGCTACAATGGGGGGTTTAGCTTGGGAACTTAAGTCAGGTGACAAAAACTGATGTCATCCAAGCTAACTCAGCAGTAATATTTGATATGAATATAAGAACTATCACAGAGAGAGAGAGAGAGAGAGAGAGAGACTGGTCATTTTGTACTTTGTCTTTGACCTAACAAGAGCATCCACTCATCACCACCATCTGCACTTGCCTTGCTGTAAATAAGTCTAGGGTACAGTAATTTCTCTTAGATACAGTTAGGAATATAGTGAAGTATAGGTTAGATGTTTTATTTATTTCAGACTGTCCTGCAATGTTGTTTTAAATATGTTCTGTGATTTTAAACTATGAAGTATATGTGTTTGCTTATTTAGAATTGTATTGTTTTTTATTATGTATTATTAAATATATTTGAAACTTATCTTTGTGGCTGATACTTGTATGACATATTTAAGCTCTGAGAGTACTTGCATATGTATTTGGTGACACTGTACAGGCCACTCCTAAATAGCCTTGTTCTTGGTAAGACTACCATTTGGATTAATAATAACATTACACATTAGGATTGGACACCTTTGTTAAGGGCCTTTAGCTGATAAGTAGTGGCTGGTGGCAGCTGGAACTACCTTATAATCTGAGCAAAAGGGGGCATTACTAGTAAACCTGTGCCAGCCTTCACCATGTGTGTGTGTTTGTATTTGAATTAAATCTCAAAATGTGTGTGCGCCAGCTACTTGAGAAAGGACACGAAGCATTGGTTGGACAGAGTGGGTGCTGGAGGTCTTAGCTTGGCCACTCAGCTGTGATCTCAACTCTATAGCTGTGCCAGTGAGGAGTCTTATTGGGGATCTGGAGAAAGAGGGAGAAACCAGCCCCAGATTGACTGTGATCTGTGTGTTCTCTTAAGGAAAATAACACTTTACTGTGTTTGTACTTGTCATCCTCCCACTGTATACATCCTCTAGCTGTTGCCAGTGGTGAGGATTGAGGCTCCTTGATTACTGGGCCAGTACATGGGCATCACAGCCAGCACCCTTTTCTTTAGAACTTCTGAAATGAGCTCTTTATTATTTACTTCTTGGTATCTTTAATCTCCACTACCTCAGCACTTTTTCTTCATACCTTGCTAATAAATTCTATATGATCAGATAATGTGACTATCAGGAATATTACTCCAATGAAAATTAATATAGTCTCTGATCTAATATGTAAGCAAGTTTGTAGCATGGTGGCAGTGCCATTGTCACTTTGGGCTTTTAAAGCCTGAATGCTTGAGTACATTGACAAAGAACATTTAGAAAAGTAGGATTTCCTCGGGTCTGATTCCAGAGCACTTTCTGTCTGTATAAGTGACTTACTCCATTGTAAGCCTACGTTTTAGATAGGCCTCATACTGGAGTAAATCACTTACACTGAATGCAAGCCTTTTGGAATTGGGGCAGGCTTATACTGGAAGAAGTCTCTTGCACAGAGAGCAACTATTTTGGAATCTGGCCCATAGTTATGTAATGTGTCATGTCTGGTATAGTCTTGTAAAAAGTACTGGAGTCTTTTCAAGTGTAGTAAATACTGTTGAGTTGTTACAGGTTAGGAAACAGTATTCACTTGTTATATGCTGGAACAGTGCAAGTCATGTCTTTTAATATTGCTTAGCCTTTCTTACATTGCTGAAATGAAACTCAGCAGATCTACCTGAAAACAAAAGCAGCTTTGCAAAAATCAAGACTGCTATCAACAAGACTTGTGTGGAAGAACATACCCCATGCAGTGAGCTGTACACTTACACTGCTTATTTAATGTATTCTGCTCTTAGGTTGTAGCTTACGATAATTAAAGTTGTACTCTTGCAGTGGTTGTCGTCACCCTACAAAGGGGGTTGTGGCTTGGGCTAGCTGCCTCAGCCCGTAAAACCCATAACTGCTACTGAAATAATGAGCACTGAAAGCTGCTTGTTGCCTAATGTACTACATGGTGTGTAAATGGCAGAGAGAGAGAGAGAGACAGAGACAGAGACAGAGACAGAGTACAAGCAAATTACCAGGTTGCAGTCAGTGGAAGACAATTATGTTCAGCAGCAGTGAATGCAAGTTCATAAGACATCATGCAGTTTAGCTGAGTGATGAGTGCCCCTGCTTCAGTATGTGCCTTTACCTAGGAGATGTGTTACTTAGGTAAACGTCTTTTTTGTCACATCTTTGGTTTTCTGGGACTTCTGGGAATTTTTTTGTTATAATACTTTCAGAAGAACTTTTCTACCTAAGCATTAAGTAATACTTTTTATTTGCAATCACTCTTTTCAGGTGTATTCTGATCTTAGATGAATTAAGTTTCTCAAAACATTATACTTTCAGCCTGCGTTTACAGTGTGCACATAATTCTGTAGTTGTTGATCAAAATTGGCTCAATGGACAGATACCTACCACACAAATCTTGTGTTCATTCTTAATCTGTGGTTACAAGATGTGTGGACATTTGTACAGTATCCTCATGACTTTGTGGGGAAAAAATTCAGGTTGATTCATACTGTCTGTCCATGCATATTGCATTTTTGTTGTCCTTGTAGCCTGCACTGAAAAGTAGAGAGATTGTGCATTTACCCAGATAGCAAAAGAAAAACAATGCATCATGATTTACTTAGGATACATTGTGTGTGTGTGTGTGTGTGTGTGTGTGTGTGTGTGTGTGTGTGTGTGTGTGTGTGTGTGTGTGTGTGTGTGTGTGTAGGGGGGAATGTTAGGAGGACACACTGCTGTCATCAGTGTGACATTTCTGCAGGTACATCAATCTCTGTACTGGCCCTGAACATGAGTAAGAATTACTCCTGGTAAGACTTAGGTGGACTCAGTAGACCAAGTTGATGATAAAAGGTCTCATTTGGTTACACGTTTGCATAAACATATTTATACTTTGAAAGACAATACTGTCATGACTACTGAGAACAGTCTGTTGTAAAGGACTCCACTGCTTCAGTTCCTTGAGATACTATATATTATAATGCAATGTCTTACATTTGCAACAGTTTGACTCTCTATTCTGTTGCGTAATGTATACCAGTAAAATATACCAGTCATCTACCATCCATCCATTTTTACATCCTTTCATTTGATGAAGGATCCATTTTTATTTGCACTTTCATCCAGTTTTGGGGTCATTTGGCAGGAGCCTGTGCAAGTGAGCAAAGTGCACAAGGGAGGATCCAGCACTAGATTAAACATCATTTGATCGAGTAATGTACAGACAGACGTGCATGCACGCGAGCGCGCACACACACACACACACACACACACACACACGCACGCACACACACACACACACACACACACACACACACACACACACACACACACACACACACACGCACACACACACGCACGCACGCACACACACACACACACACACACACACACGCACACACATAAGTAGGCCCTAGGGATAAAGTATCATTGCTCTTTGGAGTGTAAACGCAACCAAGAGACACTGTTAGGAGCCAATTTAAGTATAAGTATTTGCAGTGAATGCATTCCCAGTGAAAACTGAAGAATGGTTCCCAAGCTGTCTTTGCACCATCACTGTGCTACCTCATTGTGTACATGATGGCATCCAATGGCCTCAAATGATATGTTTCCAAAACTCTAGTAATGTTTTGATACACACCATGATTCATGCACTTAGCGTCTTTAATTATTTACCCTCAAAAACAGGATCTAACACTAAAAACATTTAGTTCTACTAGAACAATCTGTGGGATCTTGAGAATTTCTCTCTGCTTGTGCTTATTATCCAATACGGGTTCATTCAGTTAACATGATATAGATAAAGTCTGATTCAGAGACATGGTGTAGCCACAATGAGAAATTGAATTGAACACTGAGCAGTTAGACCTGACCATGATGATGTTCTCCCTAGCAGCCCATGTATCTTGTTAGCAAAGGCACCCCCATGCAGGCATGCATCCAGGTACATGCTCGCAGACACACAGACATATACAGATGTATTGACACCCTTGTACATACATACACAGTTTTCCAAACATTTAGACACACACATACACACATACACACACACACACACACACACACACACACACACACACACACACACACACACACACACACACACGCACACACATACACACACACATGCACACTTCACACTTAACCACATACACTCATCTAAAACAAGGCCCTCCTACAATCGCTCACACTCACAGGAACACTCATTCATATCTGTGCACATGTTTCAAAACACACACACACACACACACACACACACACACACACACACACACACACACTCAGCATCCCCTGTCTACAGTATTGACTGCCAAGGCAGACAGCAGTACACATAGACTCTCAATCCTGTAACTAACCTCCTTGGTCCAACCAATCACACATATAAACACAGGCGCACACATACACAGACACATTCTTTCAGCCTCAATCATGCACCTACAGACTCAAACCTATATGGCCACATACACACACACACACACACACACACACACACACACACACACACGGCTTCTCTGGACTTGTGTGCTATTGAGTCCTCCCCATAGTAATGAATGGATGACTACCATCTTTGGTGACACTCACTTTTTCCTCCTAGCATAAAAATTTACTCAAATCAAGTGATTCTCTGAATTGCTCAGTAGGATATTTCTGGACCTATGAACAGTCATTCCCCTGGTTGTTGCTTTAGCATGCAGCTTCTCCTATAAGACTGCTGTCTGCACAGAGGCCTCTCAGTGTCTTGGAATATGAAATACTTAGCTTGATGCAGTAACCTTCTGAGATAAGGCTTCCATATCATCTTAAGCCTTTCTTTATCCTAGTGAATATGTTTGGAAGCCATGCTTCTTTATTTCATCATTTATCCATTTAGCAATCACCTTCTTAGTATCGGTCAGTATTCTCTTGGATGTTCGTGTTTCACTGTTGCAGTCATTACATATGGGTTATCTGCTTGCAGGTAGGCCTCAGTCGGCATGATTAACAAATTCTTGGGTCCTGCATCTGTTGCTGTCCCTTCTTCCATGACGTCAGGTTGCCAGGGGTATAAAACATGCAGGCAACGCCATTACATCAGTCTTTCTTGCCATGCCGTGCCCGAAACAGAAGCAGTTTGTAATTGCCGGTTGGCTGACTCCTGAAATTTTCGTTTTCGAGTTTCAGAACCGAAGTCTTCAACTAAAGCTAAGTAACCCGTTGGGGGAAACTTTTTCTTGCTACTTACAGATGTCAGTAAAAGTTAATAATTGCATTACTTGTGGAAAGCAAATACCTCATAAAGATTTTCATTCGTACTGTATTCCTTACCTAGGCCCTGACCACGATGTACCTTGCTGTCAATTTTTTGCTTTATTTAATCAGTACACTATCCGTCGTCGGTATATTTTCACCTCTAAATATTTCGGTTCTCGGTTTAATTATCCAGAAATGTCCTGAGTTAGCCATCTGACTACTGGGGTTCTGAAAAAATGCAAAGATATAGACAGAGACAGGCCACCGAGGTCCAAAACTGCCGACGACACTTCTCCTAAGCCAGTCGCCAGTTCACCGGTACTCAGTGAGGCGCTTTTGCAGCCCCTGATACCCGCTACTTCTGATTCACAGGCCTCTACTGAGACCCATTCGGAGATGCCACGAGATGCTTCAACTATGTAACCCACAGATGTCTCTACCTTGGATGGGTCCGGAGCCACTGTGCAGGCACCGGCTTCTGAGGGTGTATTCAGGCCTATGGACTTGCATATTAAACCGACCCCTCCTTCTTCACTTAGGCCTAAATCTCGAACCATGCCTAAAAAACCCCCATGCCACATGCTCAGGCCTCTATGCCTAAAAAACAAATGATAAGAATGGCTGAAGATCTAATAACTCTAATCAGGGGTAGCCAACCCCCCCCCCCTTCTAAGAGGCCTAGGACTGAAGTTGTTTATGAATCTTCTGACCAGAATTCTGTTTTTTCTGATTCTTCTGATGATCTGGATTTGCCCTTATCTACTTATGAGGATTCTGATGCAGAGGACTTCATTCCCTCTGCTTCCCCTCAAGAGGATTTTTCTTTTGGTGAAACCTTACATACTCTAAGGCAGCATTTCCCATGGAAAGCCAGGATTTTTCTGATTCAAAAAAGAGGTTTAGGGATTTCTTACTCCTTCCTCAGCATAGGCCTTAATCTATTCCTCCTGTACTAGACTTTGTTGATGATGCTTTTTCGGAATCTAGTTTGGCCCCTGATTCCTTGCCTCCTGCTCCCAGAAAACCTGACAGATACTGCAGGGTCCCTAAGTCACACAAGTTCCTTTTTAAAAATCCTATTGCAGATCCAGAGACTATTTCACAGGGGCCCAAGGGCATTAAGGCTTCTACTGCTAAAAATCCTACCCCTTCTGATAGAGACTCCAGGGCGCTAGATTGATGGGGAAAGAAGGTTTTTCACTTATGCAAACTTAGCCATTAAGGCTTTAAACTGCCAGTTTCATATGTTAAAGTATCAGCAACACGTTAATGAATTGCTTAAATCGAAAATTATGTTGATTCCTGACTGTGTGGAAAATAAAGAATTACAGGATTTAATGCATTCTGCTGAACAGGTTGGAAAACATACTTTGCAATGTGGTTTTGATTCATTAGAGGCTTCTTGCAGGGCTGCTGTTACTGGGTCTGTGCTCAGAAGGCATGCTTGGCTTAAGGAGCAATCTTTGCCTGATCATGTTAAAGCTAAATTGTTGGATGGTCCCTTAAATCAGGACCGCCTGTTTGGCAACAAGGCTGAGGAAGTTCTTAAAAAGATGGAAGATAAAGCTAAATCTATGCAAACTGTTAAAGATTTCTTACATGTTCAGCCTCCTAGATTTAGTAGGCACTGGGCCTCTAAGAATTGGTCCTTTCCAGCCCCTTCTAGGTCTTCTCAAGCCAAACCCAGATACAGCAAAAAAAACAGGTTTCAGTCCCAGGGGGCACACGGGACTAAGCAGTGGGGGTCCTCCACTTCCAAATCTGGAAGTAATAAGACTCCCCATATGGTAAACTGTCTCAATGACTTCCTTTTAAAATTTCCAAGCACTTATCTACTGACTGCCCCTTGGGGGGGGGGGGGGATTGCCCTTCATGCAAAGAACTGGGAACTCATTACCCAGGACAAATGGGTTTTAAATAAAGTGTCCCAGGGATGCAGATTTCACTTCCACACGTTGCCAACACCAAGCGGGTGGCCGGACATACCCCCAAATCAGTGGGCAGAGGCCCAAAAACAAGTACTTTCTCCCTTAAGCATGGGGGCTATTCAGTTGGTACCAGAAGAGGAAAAGGGACAAGGTTTCTACTCGAGACTTTTCCTGGTACCCGGAAAAGACAATGCATGGCATCCTATCCTGGACCTGTCTACTCTAAACACCTTTTTGAAGATTCCAAAATTCAAGATGCTGACTCTTCACCAATTGCTTCCTATGCTAGGCAAACATGCCTGGTTGGCAACACTAGATTTAAAAGAAGCATACCTGCACATCCCAATCAGGGAATCTTGCAGAAGATACCTACACTTCAAAGCAGGCTACACGCACTGTCAGTTCTCTGTACTGCCCTTTGGCTTATCTACTGCACCCAGGGTATTCACAAAGTGCCTAGCTCCAGTTATTGCATTTTGCAGGCAAAGAAATATTCAAATATACCCATATCTGGACGATTGTCTAATTCAGGCAGAAAGCCAGGACATACTTTTGAATCATCTGGCCTTTGTACAAAGGGTTCTAACTTGTCTGGGGTACACCATAAATGAAAAGAAATCACACATGGTACCCTGTCAACAAATTATATTCCTGGGAGCAAGCTTGAATAAAACTTCCCAGATGGCTTACCTCACTCCAGAGAAACAAATTCATTTGACAACCTACTTCAAACAAGTGGCCACAAAACCCCTGTTATCTGAAAGACAAATATTGCAAGCCTTGGGGTTCATGGCCTCCTGCATTCTTCTAATTCCATGTGCAAGACTGTATATGAGGAAACTACAGTGGTATCTAAAAAGCCTATGGTGTCAACATTCTCAGGATCTAGAAGCAATGATTCCTATCATACCTTGCCTACGCCTAGAGTTCCTTTGGTGGGCAGAGACCTGCCACCAAATCAAGGGTCTACATTTCACACCACCCCCCTGCTGCCCAAATCCTAACAACAGATGCATCAGACTATGCATAGGGCGCTCACCTGGTAGGGAAGTGCATTCAGGGCAAATGTAACCCCAGTCAAATGCACCTGCATATCAATCAAAAAGAATTGTTAGCTGTACAGAATGCTTGACAGCCTTCAAGGACCACATTCTTCCAGAACAATTAATGGTAAAGACAGACAACACCACTGTTATGTGGTACATAAACAAGCAGGGGGGTACACATTCTTACCCCCTCTGCAGACTAGCCATGGCATTGGGGAACACAGCCTTGAGCTACCAAGTGCACCTACAAGCTCAATTCCTGCCAGGAAAATTAAATACACTGGCAGATGGACTAAGCAGAAACCTCATGGACCCACATGAGTGGAAACTGGAACCAAGGATTTTCAACATGTTGACAAGCAAATGGGGGAGCCCAGATATAGACCTGTTTGCCTCTCCCCAGAACTACCAATTGGGCAAATTTTGCACAAGAACTCCCCAAAAACAAGCCTGGAAAGTGGTTGCTCTGTCCTTCAGCTGGAAAAACCTATCAGTCTATGCCTTCCCCTGTCTGCCTCTGCTCTCCAAAGTACTGCTAAAAATCAAACAGGACAAACCAAGGATGATTTTGATTGCTTCAGACTGGCCACGCCAACACTGGTACCCCCTCCTGCGCAGTGTGTCATGGTTATCCCCATGGTACCTGCATCAGACTCCTTCCCTGTTGTCTCAACAGGAGAACCAGATTCTGCACCCGCAGCTTCTAACACTGAACCTTGCAACCTGGCTAATTACCTAATCTCTCCTTTACCATCCCTCAGTAAACCTGTGATGGATATCATTTTAGAGGCAAGGAGTCATAGTACTAGAAAATCTTATGCTGAAAAATGGAAAAGATTCTGTGCCTGGAACCAATCTCAAGGGATGAGAACAGCAGCACCCAATGTACCTCATATTTTACAATACTTAACTGAGATGCTTCACAAGGAACTGTCTTTTTCCTCCATTAAAATCCATGCCTCAACCATTTCAGCTCATTATAACAGAGACCCTCCCCTCTTCTCTCATCCAGTGCTCAAGCAGTTCCTCAGAGGGGCCAAAACTTTGATGCCACCCAGGAGAGCTCCAACCACAGTCTGGGACCTTAACTTTGTTTTGGAGAAACTCACTCTACCTCATTTCAAGCCAGCTGCTACTACAGACTTAAAATTTCTTTCTTGGAAAACAGCTTTCCTTTTAGCAATCACTTCAGCTAGAAGGTTATCTTAATTACAGGCCGTTATGGCAGTGGAGCCTTTCATCATCTTTATTGCGGACAGGGTGTCGCTCAGAAGCAATCCATCCTTCATGCCCAAGGTGGTAACCAGTGTGGCTCTTAATCAGTCCATTCATTTGCCAACCTTCTTTCCCAATCCACAGAACAAAGGGGAACGGATACTGCATTCCTTAGATGTGCACAGACAACTTATATTCTACTTGGACAGGACTAAACCTCAAAGGAAATCTGAACAACTGCTGGTGGCATTTGCTGCAGGGGCAGAGGGGAAGGCTATTTCAAAGCAAACCATTTCTAAATGGCTAGGCCATTGCATTCATTTCTGCTATAAGCACCATGGAAAACCTATCCCCCAGGGGATCAGACCTCACTCCACCAGGGCTGCATCTACTTCTACTGCCTTTCTCAGAGGTGTTCCCTACAAGGGACATCCTAGAAGCTGCTACCTGGAGTTCTGCACATACTTTCACCAAGCATTATCATCTGCCAAGTTTCTCTAAATCCAGAGCTGGCTTTGCCACTGCAGTCTTGCAGGGCCTTATAGCTGGTCCTAATGCTATCTAAACTCCTTTTCCCAACTATAGCTTTGGGAATCTACCCAAATGTAATGACTGCAACAGTGAAACACGAAGAACATAGTATACTTGTGTACATTTACCATACATGTAGATGTTCCAGTGTATTGCAGTCCTGATTACCCTCCCTCCAGCCCCCTAACTTATTTTGGCTATACCTCTACTTTCCTTTACTATGCTTAAAAGCCTTTTGGTGTATTTGCTTTTTTGTTGGAGGTATATCATTGTACTTTTATATTTAATTGCTTCCCATTAGGGGGGCACCTGACGTCTGGGACAAGAAAAACTGATGTAATGGCGTCGGCTGCATGTTTTATACCCCGGCCCTGATGACCTGACGTCATGGAAGAAGGGACAGCAACTGACGCAGGACCCAAGACTTTGTTAATCAGGCTGACTGAGGGCTACCTGCAAGCAGATAACCCAAATGTAATGACTGCAACAGTGAATACACTCAAACATCTACATTTATGGTAAGTGTACACAACTATACTTTACTGCTGATCAGATAAGATGTTAAACTTACGGAATGATGACAAGCATGAACACTGAATTTGCTACCTGTATATGTAAGTGAAATATTAGCTTCATTATAGAACTAAACTAAATTATTTTCTTTAAAAAAGTTTCAGATGATGTTATCTAAGAAACAATGGATAGAACATTTTGGGCCTAATAGTTTACTTTTACAAAAGGAAAAAAAAAAAGAAATTATGCATGATGCGGGCAGAAAAAAAAAAGTTCCTGGAATATGTAGTGATTAATATGCCTGCAGTTGAGTAACCAGGATGAACTTTAACTTTTAAGTCTAGCATTTGTCTTAGCAGCATCCTTTTTCATTGCATTGCTTTTGTTAAAATTTAAATATAATAGAAAATAAGATATTATTTATAAGATTACCAGTTTATTAAAAAATGATAAAGAAAATATATCCAACAAGACAGTGTTTTATTAATGTTCAGTCCTGTCCATTTGGCTTATTTTTTTTTCAATAGTCAGTCAGTGAAGGAAGTATCATGAAGTAACTGGTACCTGTTAGCATTTGTGCTTTGTGTGAATGTTTCTGGTGTCTTAGCTACATTTCAGTCATGTATACTCAGAAGCTGTGCATTATTTTATAACAAACACATCTCATTTAATTGTATCTAAGTTGTCAGCCATACGTAGTAATTAATTACATGAGAAATAATACTCACTTTGTTATTCAGAGGTCTGACAAGCACAGAATAGCAATATTATGAAATATACTGGATTTGCTGTAAAAGACAAAACAAGCATTAAAATAGCTATATCAGGGAAATAATCTCAGGGACATCCTGAATTTTATATATATATATATATATATATATATATATATATATATATATATATATATATATATATAGTTAGTGGATGTTTTGAGTTGCTGCTCATACTGTAAGATCATATAAATCAAAGCAGAGAAGTGTTTCAGTATCATTTGAGGGTTATTTTGTCAAAAAGAGCCTTAATGAAACTTGTGTTAGAAAAACAGCTGTACCAAAAGAAGTCTTGCTGAAAGAAAAATATTCTTATATAAATAATATAAAGTAGTTTAGGACAGAAGTTATGACTTTTTTGGAGAAAAAAAATGTTACATTTTTCTCTGCATGAGATGATGTGAAAGTTTTATTTTTAGTTCATAACAAGATTCTTAATAATAAATGGGAAGAGTTAATAGCAGTAGTGGCTGGAGTTGTGTAGTGGAAGGTATAGCTTTACTAATTAGGGCTGACCTCCATACATTCTTCACTGTTTTTTAAAAGATCAAATGCAAAATACTTGCTATAAGCATGTTTATTGATCATACAGTTTTGACCTTGTTTGGTTTTGGCTACAGTCTTGGTCTTAATTCCATGGCAACTAGCTGCTTACTATCTGTGTAAATGCCTACATAAAGGTACATTAATTTTCCTGAAATTATCTGGAATACCTCTATGTTATCAAGAAAATCTAGTAATGAAGCACTTAAGAGTTATATTGCACATGTCCAAACATCCATTGTTTATGAACATTCTCGTACAATCTGCATTAGCTGTAAATTATCTTGATTGTTTATAAAGGCAATACAGTGAAGCATCCATATCTCAGAAATCAGGTAAGAAGTTGTATAAGGCCAATTAGAACATAGTCTAAACTAATCTAAAGAGCTAGGACTGGGTGTCGGAAAAGAAAAGCTGAAGCTCACTTTGTAACTTATTGTATACAGAACTTTAAACATAACTTGATAGATTTGTTCTAGTAGCTCAAGCTTCAGGGTCTAAAGAGAATATTTCTTGTTAATGGAACAAGAAAAGCAAAACAATACCATAGTAAAAAAAGCTCAATTGTAAAATATGTTCCTTATATGCCAGAAAACAAAATAATACTGGTCTTTGGGCTACGTTTAAATCCCTGAGTGGAGTAATTAAGCTTAGAAAATCATTACTTAAAGTAAAACTGACAAACAATATGCACATTAATGACAATGCTTTTATATATATGTAGTTCTAAAACCAGTTGTGCTGTTAATGATGATGTCAGGTTGAACACAAATGAGGAAACAAATCACAAATAGTGTAGTAATTTCATTCAGTTTTGGTGGAAATTTTCCTGCAGTTTTGCTTAATTCAAATCACTTGAGGTAGTTATAATGTGCGAATTAGATGACCCTTGCTTAAACTTGGAGCAGGAGAATATAAGAGAAGCCTTCAGTAATATGAAAGCAAATTTCATTATGGACTCAGATTCTATGCTTGTAATTTCATCACAAAAATACTGTTCAAAAAGTGCTGCTGTTTTAACACAGCTGTTAGAAGACACATTAGCTCAAGGTTTTGTACAATGACTATGCACACAATATTTGTGGGTGAGTCAGTGCTCCCTGTCCTATTATTCACCAATTTGTTTAACAGCAGTGTTTGGGGAAATGTTTCAAGGGTGCACTTTTAAAATGCCTTCAAACACGTTATTTAATGATCAGACATCCTAATCAGAATGGCTTTACCAGCCAGAGGTACGGCATCCAACTTCTTCTACTTATATAGGTTCATAGGTTCATAGATAGGTACTAGGCTATTGGCCCTAGGGCCTATATAAGCCTAGCCAAAAAGGTACCCTGACCTTCGCCACCCAAAAAAATTATTTTCCTATGCCTCTGTCAAACAGAGCCACAGAAGTGATTCCCCCGGGGTGAATTTCCTATTTCCTATCCAATCATCAAGAGTTTTCTTGAAGAGTGCTAATGAGAAGCTTTGTTTGGTATAGATAGGTAGTTTATTCCAGAGTATGGGAAGTCTCTGGGAAAGGAAACTATCCCTCCAGCATGTTCTGTTTATTGTGGTGACAAGGTTTAGGTCCCTAGAGCGTGTAGCTCAGAGGGATTGGGATTTCTTTAAGTGGAGCATGTCCAAAAGCTCTGGGTTTGACATAGCTTTGTATGTTAGGCAGAGATTGCCTCTGAGTAGGCGATATGCAATGGAGTAAAGCTGGAGTTTTTTTAGACAGTCTGCATAGGGCATCTGTTTGAGGCTGGTAATCCTCTTTGTGTGGTATTTCTACGGCTTTTCCAGTTGTTGTAGATGTCTTGTGAGGTACATGCTAAAAGGGGCGTTGTACTCTATAATGGGTCTAATGAGTGATGAGTAGAGGGGAGCAATGACCTCTTTTTTCCTGGACGAAAACCTTTTGTGATGGTGTGCCATGTAGAAGGATTTCCTGGATACTGTGGAGATGTGATTATCAAAGGAGAGACTACTGTCCACCTGTGTCCCAAGGTCTCTTATCATACTTTCTGTATTAAGTAGACTACCGCCTATGTGGTAGTTCATGGGTACAGAGTTTTTACCAAAAGGGATGACAATGCACTTTTTGGCATTGAACTTGAGGCCATGGCTGTGACACCAGGCATCTGTCTCAGTGAGGCCCTTTTGTAGGATGTCCATATCATTAGGAGTTTCGATTATGGCTCCTAGGTTGCAGTCATCTGTGAACTTCGTTAGCCAAAGACCTTCTGTGTTAGCCTTTACTTCAGAGAAGTAGATACCAAACAGGAGAGGACCCCGAACTGAACCCTGTGGTACTTCAGTTTTCACTAGTCTGAAGTTGAATTTGGAGTCTGCTACTTTCATAGTGTGGGTTCTGTCAGTGAGCCAGTTGGCAACCCATCTTGTGACATAGGGATTTATACCTAGTTTAGTGAGTCTATCTATAATTCCAGAGTGGGGGATGGTGTTGAACACCTTGGCAAGAACTAGATAGGCTCGTCTATGGCTTTGTTGACTGCTTCAAAGAAGTCTGTCAGGTTTACGAGACATGATCTGCCTTTTACAAACTTGAACTGGGTGGGGTCCAGAGTTTGGAGATTACCATTGTCTTTGTTTATAAGTTCCATGATGATACATTCCATGGCCTTGCAGACCAGGCTCGTGAGGCTAATGGGGCAGTAGTTATTGGGGTCTGTGGTGGCTCCCCCTTTGTGGAGTAGGATAACATTCGCTGTGCATCATTCAGTGGGTACAAAGCCTGAGGTGAGGCTATGATTGAACATGGTACTTAGGTGGTGTGCCAGTTTGTTCTGTAGTTTGTGCAGAACGCAGCCTGGGATGTTGTTAGGTCCCATGGATGCTGTGTTCCTGGCTTTGGAGAGTGTGGTTTTTACCTATGCAGCCATGATTACAGGAACTTTGCATTCTTCCAGTATAGAGATGAGCCCTTTAGGAGGTGGGGGGGGGGGGTAAAGTTAGCACTGAAGCTATCTGCCAGGATGTTGGCAATATCAGTTGATTCTGTATATTTAGTGCCATTGTGCTGTAACTCAGAGCAGATATGAGTATTGCCATTGAAATTCTTGATATAGCTATAGAATGCTTTGTGGTTGTCTTTAGAATCAGTGACAATTTTGTTTTTGTATGCTAATTTTACTGAGATCTGAAATGACAGAAATGGGATTTACAACTTTTTTTAAATACTTTTATTAAATTATCACTTAAGACTCAGGAAAACAAACATTAAGAGAATAGACAAAAGACATAGTAACATTTTTTTATTTACACACGTTATACATTATATGTTTTCTTTCTTTTAACAACTGCCATTCAGTCCAGCATTACATAAGCTGCTCAGTTCCTGCCTTTCCTTAAACCTTGCCTGTGATATAAATAGGACCTGCTGGAGAGACATGTATGTATCCAAGAGACTACCCCTGTTCTGGCACAGGCTTCCCATCCATGTGAAGCAGAGTTCCTCCCTAACCCAGTTCAGGTGTAACTTGGACAATTGGATTGGGAACAGGAAGTATATTCCTGGTATGTCAACTATGTCTTTAATGGACAGAGGATGCCTGTAAATGGTTCACCTCTCAAGCCCTGCTTGTAAATGTTTCATCTCCCAAGCCCTTAATAAGGGTACCAGAGCTTTTCAGAGATTTGGGATGCATGGATAGACTTAAAAAAACTTAGTGGTCATAGCATACCACACATCTGTGAACCTATGAACCTATACTCTATCAGTCCATGGTTGGGAAGACAATTTGATTAGAAATGCCTGGTCTGTGTGTATAACTAAAGCTACTTAAAACATTTTCAATGATTGTATCTTACTGTCCTTATCCATAAGCGATCTTCCAGTTTTTCAGTTTTTGTATTATCTTTTTAGTCTCTTGTCACATATACTTAGCTGCCACAACAGAAACCATTTAATCCATACTTGTAAATTTTTTAGCTTACTGTGTCCCCATAAATATGGCTATTGCTGAATCAATTTGTGTGTGGGTGCATAATTTATGGCTATAGCCTTTGTTTTATCTTCATTAATTTTATCTCCCAAAAAGGCTTTAAACTGTCTCAAAATGTACCACAACACCAACATGTCCTTTTCTCAATTTAGCAATTACATAATAATAATAATAATAATAACAATAATAGTAATAATAAAAACTTTTTCTTGATTACAGTGCCAATTATATCCTTGAATTTCTGTGTCCCTGATTTTCCTTGCCACTGCTGTAAATATAAAGCAAATAAAAGAGTGGGAAGAGGACATCCCTCATAAGAAGGGTACATATAAGAGTAGAGGCTGTAAGGCCTGTTCCTATATCTTAGCAACAGATTCCTTTATACATCCTGTTATGAGGAAGATTTATTATATGAACCAGTATGCGGATTGTAGAACATGCAATGTTGTATATGTTGCACAGTGCCAATCATGCATTTCCTTCTATGTAGGGAAGACAAACCTAATGCTAAAACAAAGAATATTGAAATATTTATCAGATATTAGGTTAGGACAGTCACATAATGTTTTGTTTCAACATATTAATGAAAACCCTGGACATGGTTTTAAGTTCTCAGTGCTGCAGATTATGAGAAATAGCATAAGAGGTGGAGTCTTAGTTAATTACACTGAATTTAATAAGACTAAGTGGATTATAGAAATATCAGAGGACAGAGTCCCAGGCCTGAATGGGTTAGTTCCCTTGAAGCCAACTTTAAAAAGGAGGAGCGTACATAATTGAAATCTGATTGGTCACTACTTCTTTTAAATACTGTGATGTAATGTAGTTTTTTATCTGAAGAAGAGTTTATACCCGAAAGGGCTAATCTTATTGTTTACTGCTACATCGTTTTACTGCTACTTTGTTTTATTGCTTTATTAAAAGTTGATGTTATGTGATCCTATCTCGCCTACATTCTGTACTGATGGGTTCGGAGCCGATCCTCGGCTCCGACTCGGCACGCTATACTATAGAGCGAAGTCTCTAATTGGCTGAGCTATTCTACATCCCAGGATGCACCACCACTACTTCCCCAGATCTCGTTTGCCGCTTGACAGCAATAGACGTGGTCTCGACTTGGCTGGGCTAAGTGCTCTTTACTGACAAGTTTTCTGTCAGAATTTCTCTAATTTTTCACCCAAAAGCTGTTTTAACAGCTATTTATCTCTTGTTGAGTGTTTTGTTGTAAAAAAGTTGTGTGTTATTTCTTGGTGTTAGGTTCCCGCTTTAACTGGTGGGGGTTCCCTCGCGCTCTTCTTCGGGCTTTGTTCAGGCCTTGCTGTTTTTAAAGAAATTGTAAAATTGTTGTAAATTTGTTGTAGTTGTTTTGTGTGGTATTTGTTTCTCTGAGGTCCCGTTTTAGTTAGAGGGGCCTTGCCCTCGCGCTCTGTTAGAGCGTAGTTATAGTTCCCTTGATCGATCCTGCTTAAGTTAGAGGGATTTGGCTTGTGTGTTTAATTTTTGTCCCTAGTTGGTTTTTGGTTGCTTGCTAGTGATGTCGAAGGAACACAGACCTTCAGGTTTTAAAAAATGTACCAAGTGTGGGTACAAAATGTCGATAACGGATGATCACTCTCTGTGTGTTTATTGCTTAGGGCCTAAGCACCTTCAAGAGTCGTGTAGTGTATGCCACGCTTTTTCCTCCCGTGTCCTCCAAGAGAGGAAAAACAAATTGATACTGAAAGGGATGATCTCCCCTTCCTTTGAGGAGGCTTTATCTTCTTCCCCCTCTCCCTCCAGGAAGAAGAAGTCTTCAGCTCCGACCAGTCCGTCGGAGCGGACAGCAAAGAAATCAAGGCAGGCTTCTCCGTCGGCTCCATGGACTTCGGAGCCGAGGTCGGAACGGTCTGCCTCGGTGCCTCCAGCCTCGACTCCTCTGTCCTCAGAGCCGAGAGCTCTAGCATCGAGAGGTGGATCACCTTCTTCGGCTCCAATGGTTTTGGAGCCGAGAAAGGTCGCACACTCAGACTCTTCTACCTCGGCGCCGAAGTCCCCGTCAGCTCCGAGGGAAATTGCTGTACTGGTGGAATCTCCCTCGGCGCCGATAATACTTGAGACTATTCGGAGCCGGTCCCCCAGTCTTTCGGAACCGGCGGAGAAGTCAACTCGGGCCCGATCGGTCTTTTCTTGGTCCTCGAGGATGTCCGATTCGGATATTGACAGGGTACTTCAAAGGCTGTTTCAGTCTCCAGTCTTTCAAAAGTTAGTATCGGCTCCAGCCCAGTCGGCTCCGGAGCCGATTGTCCACCCTGTTGTTTTGGTTCCTCCTCCAACAGCCTCGGCACCATTGGAGTCGGTGCTGGTGGAGCCAGTGGAGGTTTTCGGGTCGGCTCCAACCCTTACTCCAACCCCGACCTTCGGGTTGGAGTTCGGTACACGGACCTCCTCGGTCGGCCCCGGGGATGACGTTTCAGGTCCGATGCTTTCGGTTCCGAGCCTCCCTCTCGGTGCTTCGGCTGTGGGAGTGCCTTCTACTGTTGTGGCCTCGGGGGTCGGACCGTCCCAGGACTCTGGGGGTCCGGCCTTCAGGGCCATGAGGAGTGCTTTAGCCAAATCTTCCTTGGCTACCTCCACCATCTCTCCGGCACCTTCCCTTGGCATGAAGACTTGTTCCTTTGTTGTCCCCCTGTCTCAGGACAGCGGAGCCCTGGAGCCTGATGTCACCCCCATTGGGGATTCCTCCCTTCCTGGGGGTCCTTCCGAAGCTTCTTCGGAGGAACCTCCCAGGAAGAGACAGTGTAAGAGGAAGCACGTCGACTCGCCTGATGAGTCTCTCACCTCAGACACCAACCTCGATGACGGGGAGGGGTCCCCCAAGTCGTCCTCGGACGATGTCTCCTTTGTGGACATCTTAGAAATCCTCAAACAACAAGGCGACTGGCAATCCAAACCCCCTTCCACTGAGGAGTCGGTATTCCTCAAGGCCTTCGGGGCTCAGCCTTCTGCCTCCTGGGTGTCTCCGCCCTTCGATGAGCTCCTGGATTTGATCTCTTGAAGGGCGTGGGAGCACCCGGATTCTGTGGAACCGGTGCCAGCTCGCACGAATAAATTTTTGTCAGCCCCCCCAGAAAAGGAATTCTTATCCAAAGGTGTGGCCGTAGATGCCCTGGTGGTGGCATCTGCTACCCAGCAAGATGTGGCAGAGGCTTCAACGTCCATCCACCCTCCTAATAAAGAGTCCAGGAGTATGGATCGGTACGGGAAGCGCACCCTTACTTCAGCGGCCTTTACTTTAAGGTCTCTGAATTACCTTATGCACTTCACCAGACTTCAGAGGGATCTGGTCAAGGAGCTGTCAGATACCCTCTCTGGTAACCTACCTGAGCAGTTGGCCCAGACGGTTAGCTCTCAGTTGGCTACCCTGTCATCTATATCGAACTCGTCCATGAGGCTCATTTCATATGCGGCCGAGGCGGCGAGTAGAGCGGCGGGTACAGTTGTTGCTCTACGGAGACAGGCCTGGCTCCACCTGTGTCATTTTGCGGAGGCCTTCAAGTCTTCCTTTGCCGACGCTCCCTTTGATGGGTCCTCCTTGTTTGGACCCAAGGTAAAGGACACCTTGACCCGCTGTGAACAAGAGGGTAAGACTTTGACTGCCGTAGGGGCATGGTTTTCCACTCCCGGCCTTATCCCAAGGCTAGAAGAGGGGGGAAAATGTGGTTCCGCAAATCTCAGAAGACTTACCCCTCACAGCAGGATGATCCCCCTTCTAGAGGCAGAGGAGGGGGAAATTTTTCAGGAAGACGCCGTCCCAGAGGCGGCAGGGGCCCCCGCAAAACTGGAGACCGCGAGTCCTTTCATGGCTCCTCAACCTTCCAGCATGCCTGAAGGATTGCCCGACTGCGCCGCTCCGGATCCAGTTGGGGGTCATTTTTCGAGGCACCTAAAGGCCTGGGAGAATATCACCCAGGACCGATGGGTGCTCCGAATCATTGCCGGAGGTTACAACATCCCCTTTTCGCAGCCCCCCCCCACCATCCCGGAAAATCCCGGACCCACCACCCAGTCAACGGGATCTCGCAGCCTTCGAAATTTCAAAGCTGCTTCAAAAAGGAGTCATCCAACCGGTCCCCGAAGACCAGACCGGATTAGGGACTTACTCAAGATTCTTTTTGGTGCCAAAAAAGACCGGGGACATGAGGCCCATCTTGGATCTCAGCAAGCTCAACTGTTCTGTCAAGAAGTCCAAGTTCCGGATGGTCACTTTACAATCCATTCTCCCGCTGCTGGAGAAAGGTGTTTGGATGTGCTCCATAGATCTCAAGGACGCCTGTTATCAAATCCTGATAGATCAGGCATCCAGGAGACACTTGCGCTTCAGCCTGGGAGACAGTCATTTCCAGTTCCGTGCACTGCCCTTTGGTCTCACCACAGCCCCCAGGGTGTTCACCAAATGTTTGGCAGTGGTGACTGCTCACCTGAGAAGTCTAGGATTCCAGGTGTTTCCATATCTAGACGACTGGCTCCTAACTGCCACCTCCAGGCGTCTACTCTTACAAAACCTAGCAGCCACTATTTCTCTAGATGACTCCCTAGGAATCACCTTCAATTGGGCAAAGTCCATGTTGCTGCCATCTCAGCACATACGGTTTATCGGAGTAGAGATAGACTCAAAGCAAATGCGGGTCTATCTTCCTACAGAGAGGATAGAAACATTACAATCTCTAGTCCGAGCATTGCTCTTCAAACGCCGAGCCCCAGCAAGGATGGTCCTACAACTGTTGGGTTCCATGTCGGCTACCGTTTTCCTAGTTCCCTTAGCAAGATTGCACATGAGGATTCTCCAGTGGCTCCTGTCAGTCCAGTGGTCGTATCAGGATCTCCCTCTCAGTCACCTCATTATGATCACGGAGACGTGCAAACAGGACCTCCGTTGGTGGCTTCTTTCCTCCAACCTGGATAAGGGGCGACCCTTCGTTCCTCCACCTCCAGTGGCCACTTTGACTACGGACGCCTCCCAGACGGGGTGGGGGGGACATTACCTGGGCAGGTCAGTCCAAGGCAAGTGGCACCCCGACGAGAGTTCCCTACACATCAACATACTGGAAATGAGGGCGGTGCTTCTATCGCTACAAGCACTACACAGTTACCTCCCTCAGGGCATGATTGCCGTTCAGTCCGACAACATGTCAGTAGTCTGGTACCTGAACAAGCAGGGAGGGACCGGGTCCTACCCCCTTTGCAGAGAGGCCATGAGAGTATGGGATTGGGTTATTGCAACCAACCGTTTCTTGGTAGCAACACACATTCCGGGGAGATCCAATGTGATAGCCGACCGACTGAGCAGAACTATTTTCTCCCCTCACAAGTGGTCTCTGAATGACAGAGTAGTAACTCAGATCTTCAGAAGATGGGGAACTCCTTGTTGCGACCTCTTTGCAACTCCTCACAACACGAAATGTCTACAGTTCTTCTCTCTCACCCCAGTTCCGGGGGGGTTCCCAAGGACGCCTTAGTCCAAGCTTGGCCCACTGGCCTACTGTGCGCCTTCCCACCAGTTCCCCTTCTTCCCAGGGTGATCCAGAAGGCGATCCACTTGCGGTGCAAGATGATTTTAGTTGCCCCATACTGGCCTCGTCAAGTCTGGCTGCCCTTTCTTCGGAAATACGCACTGGACGGTCCATGGTTCCTGGACCAGGCTCCAGATCTCTTGATTCACCAGTTGGGACAGCTTCATCAGTCCCTTCATTCGTTGAGGTTAACAGCTTGGCTCCTCCACTTCCGACATTAGTCAGGAACCAGGTTTTGGACTCGGAAGTCATACATATCTTGTCCTCGGCCCACAAGAATGCAACTAAAAAAGTGTATAACAGCAAATGGAAGAGATTCTCCATTTGGGCCCAACTCCGGGGATTAGATCCTATTACTGCCCCGGTGTTTGAAGTTTTGAAATTTTTAGCTTCCTTATTCAATCAAGGTTTTTCGGTCTCTACCATCAAGGTTCAATTGGCAGCTATTTCTAATTTTCATGAAAGTATAGACCCACCTTTGATGAGCAATAAGTTGTGTATAGCCTTCATGAAAGGTGCTGGGCTGCTACAACCTCCGATTTCTCATCCCGCTCCACCGTGGGATCTTAATTTCGTATTAGGTGCTTTGACCTCTTCCCCCTTCGAACCGGCAGCAACTTGTGACTTGAAATTTCTTTCTTGGAAGACTGCTTTTTTGGTGGAAATTACATCAGCCAGAAGAGTTTCAGAACTTCAAGCCCTATGTGTCAAACCACCGTACCTGGTTTTTCACAAGGATAGTTTCCCTCAGGCCTAATCCATCCTTTGTTCCTAAAGTTTGTTCTAGTTTTTGTCTTCAACAGTCATTGGAACTCCCAGTTTTCTTCCCCAACTACTCAGACAGAGCGGAATATATCTTCCATTCATTGGATGTTCATAGGCAATTGCGTTTCTACTTAGATAGGACGCACCAAACACGGAAAACAGATCAGTTGTTTGTGTCCTTTTCAGACAACAAATTGGGCAAAGCCGTCACGAAGGTCACTATTGCTAAGTGGATCAGAGACTGTATCAGTCATACTTACTTTCTTTCTAATAGAGAGCTTACAACCACTGTGAAAGCTCATTCTACAAGGGCAATGGCTACTTCGACAGCCTTTCATTCCAAGCTTGCCATTAGTGACATTTGTGCTGCGGCTTCCTGGTCTTCTCCTCACACCTTCATTTCTCATTACAAATTGGATGTGGCATCTCGGGGGCGAGCTTCCTTCGGTTCCACAGTTCTCAGGAGTGTTTTTCCAGTGAGCCACCCAGGAATCAGGTGCTAGGGACGCTGTCCCATCAGTATAGAATGTAGGCAAGATAGGATCACATAACATCTTTTAGTTATGTACTTACCATAACTTTAGAATAGATGTTTGGGATCCATCTCGCCTACATTCCTAATAACCCACCCTCCTTCCCCCTGCCTTGGAGATCAGAAGAGACCGAACGGTTCAGTTTAGCCGTTTCATCTTGAAACACCTGGCAATGTTATTTCAACTGTCTATGACTGTGTGCATGTGTGCGGACAAACAAGATCTGGGGAAGTAGTGGTGGTGCATCCTGGGATGTAGAATAGCTCAGCCAATTAGAGACTTCGCTCTATAGTATAGCGTGCCGAGTCGGAGCCGAGGATCGGCTCCGAACCCATCAGTACAGAATGTAGGCGAGATGGATCCCAAACATCTAAAGTTATGGTAAGTACATAACTAAAAGTTATACAGCCTGGTGATTTGACTGTCTTTTTGCTCCATAACACTGTTATTATTGAAGGGTATTCCTAAAATGAAATTGTATTTAACATTCTAATGCCATAATAACTCATTATTCGGATACCTTTATCTACAGTCTTACTGAGATACATAACAGAGTGTAGTGGAAGATTTTGTTGTTATTTGGCAAACTGTAGAAAGGATTCAGAGATTTTATACAAATGCATTCCTTTTTTACTGTTAACCAGTTCTGTAGTAAGGAATGGTGGGGGGGAGGGGGGTGAACAGTGAACATGTCCTCCTTAGTGGCAGCAAGTAAGAGATACTGATCTGGAAGAACATTTTGATAGTTTACAAGATGTCATTAAACACTCATGACTTTGGTTAGTTATAGCTAGCTTTTTTAGGGTAGCTGATGGATGTTCACTGTGCTGTTTGTAAAAAAATCATACTGGCAGTTGGTTAATGACAACTAGTAAACTATCAAACTGCTTTTTTTTCAAAGTGGCACTGAGTTACTAGCTTTCTTCACTACATTTTGTGATTTTTCTATGTTGTCATTCATTAAAGACTAGGAAGTACTATCTTTGAAAAATTCATTCAGAATTGATTGCCTTGGGGACAGCATAGGAAGTAAAAAAAATATTTATTTATTTAGCAACCTAATATCTGGTTGCTATAGTATGACAGTTTACAAGGTACCATTTACTGATTGTGTTATAGAAAACACAGGGTTGGCAAGTGGGTCTTATGCATATGGTGCCAAAATCCTGTGCTACGATTCTGTTATTAACACCAAATCATCTGCATAACTTGATATAATGTGATCAGCATCCTCATACCATATCACAGTACAACTTCAACTGCTTCTTATTTCTGTATATAAAAGTTACATATGTTACCAAAACAAACATTAAAACACTTAATGAACAACCCTTCCTCACATTATTCCTCATTAGAGTATTTTTATAAATCATCCAGTTGATGAAAGGCCTTTTCTAATGACATTTATAAAACTTTTTTCCAAAAAAGAACAAAATCCTTTCATGTAACCCATCAAATTTTACACATTTTACCATTTTCCATTTATCAAATTCTTTGCTTATATCATACAATATTACACTACTTTCAACATCTTCATTAATCATGTTTACAGGCTCCATAAATAAAAGTAGTAATCCTCTTAAATGTTTCCCCTTGCCTAAGATGTACACCCCTGTTTCAGTCACAGAAGACAAGAACCTTACTTACAACACCTTTGTTATCAACTTATAATCAGTCCCTGAGATTCATTAATGTCTACACTAAGTGTACACTGCTCTGAGTGAACAGACAACACAAACATAACTCACACCTTCTTCCTCCTAATTTTAGTTTTCCTACTGATGTTCTTGCAGTTTTAAATACTGAGAGGGTTCATAAGGGTTATCACAAAGTGTAGACTATATGTACACATAGTATAATGTTTCTGAGTGACAAGTAAGTGCAAAGAATGTGGTAGAGATGTTCTTGAATACCGACCGTGTACACTTAGTGTAAGTATTATTGAATCTGGCCATGTATTCAGTAAAGTAAGGACGTAAGGGATCTACATTTTTGATGCCCTTCTTTTTTATACATTATTTTACACAATAAACAAAAATCTTTCCATTTTTTCAGTCTGTAAATACAAACATGTTATGGCATTCATACCTCAGGTAATATTTATCTTAATATCTCTTAAAGCTTTCCTAATCTCTTGCTAGTTATTTTCGTTTGTAAATCAAGAACATTTTATAACCTTACTATCCCAGCTTCCAACTCTTTATTATCTGATTATCTTATCACATCAGTCACTCCACATAACTCTTCTAATATTTCTCCAAATTCTAAACTTTTTATAATTTACCCTTTGACAAAGAACATTGTGTTTATACTGCTTCTCATCCTTTCAGCATTTCTTGTATGTATTTTTTTTTTTTTAAATAAACATATCCTCATAACCCTCTGTTTTGGCATTTAGCTTCTGCAGCAAACAACAGTAATCCAAAAGAGATGGCTCCACCAGCCTACTCTTAAAAGACTACTAAGGAAAAAAATAATCAGTGATGATCTCTGTATCACCTTTTGTCAGTACATTGCGTACTGTTTCCCAAAATAAATATTTTCACCTCCAAGTGTGAAAATCCTTATATTCCTTTTTTCTGTGTTGTACTTCTAATCACCTACCCAACATAATGGATCAGGAATTAGCAAATACATAAGTAAATGGGTTTGTTTTGCTAAATAATACCCCTTTATTTTTCCTTTACTGGAACATGCATTTTAATAATTCTAACATGTCTGTTGTCATCAAACGAGAAATCACAGCAGAACAGTCATCAACCTCAGCAAGAAAAATATATAAAATCCTGAAGTTACTCTTTGCAGAAATCATAATATAGGCGTCCTTACATTTTTGTTCAACAAGTCCATTCTGATTTGTCTGAATCCTTTCCCAATCTTTTTGTTTCACAAAACCAATATATTAGAAGCAGAACATGCTGAGTTCATACTTAACCACATATTCAAAAACTAAATGCCCCTCTACATCTCTCTTAAAGCCATTCAGATTGAGTGAATTTGTCAAAAACAACCGTCCCCATCTATTTCAGCTCTTGTACATATCTGAGCTATTTTTTTATGACAACGGTCTCTTTGAAGGGAGCAGTGTGCAATAATTTCATAGTTTATAATTTAGTACTAAGCTAACTGCCTTTGCGAGCCATTTTAAGCCTAGCCAATTATCCCTTGTGAGACTCAAACCCTGCACCTTGTGTTTATAAGGCAAACACCTTAGCCATTAAGCCACCTTCCCAACCCTTGTACATATCTGGGGTATTTTTTGATGACAACAGTCTCTTGAAGGGAGCAGTGCAGTTTCTTCCCATATCTGCTCTAAGAGCTCCTAATCTACCAGTGGTGGGGTCTTAATATTTCAAAGTATTTGTCCTACAACTTGTAAAGGTGTTTTTCTATAATTGGTGGCTGCTACTTGCTTTGGCTGACTTTCAAATGTTAAACAATAACTAACCTAGCGAGCTGTCTCCATGATCATTGCACATACTGCCTCTATTATGGAGAATCATGGGAATCTGTTCATTGCAGAATACCTACATATTTTTGTTTCATTTGTACTGGTAGACTGGTAATTCATATATGTATTGGCTGCTAAATTTATTTCTGCAGTTTTTGTTGCTGAGAAATAAATTCCTAACTAACTGTAGAATTTTATTTTGTAGTTTAACTACTCTGTTTGAATTACATGAAAAAATAGCAAACAACTATAAATGTGGTGTCTAGGTTATATTTAAAGATGTGATGGAAAATCTGTTTTTAAACTCAGGGGAGAACTGGACTGATATTGTTTGCATACTGTAATACTTGTGTTTGGCATAACTGAAATGAAAATTTGTTAATGATCATGCTATTCTGTTTGATTACAGGTACAAGGCCATGGAGTTATCTTTATTAGGGTGCATGCACCTTGGCATGTCCTCAGTAGAGAAGCTGAATTCTTGAAAATTAAGGTGCCTACAAAAAAGGTATGTCATAAATATATAATAATTAAACTTAATAAATTATATTAAATTTGTAGAGCTTGAAGTAAGCTAAACTAGAGGTAGAAATGCGTGGCTAAATGCTTTCAAAATATAGTTGCATAAATAAAACTTAATGAAAGAAGATATGACATGCAGAACAAGAAGAGTGCGAGAGAAATGAGCCATGTGCTTAGCATGCAAAGCAGTTTGGTTTGAGTATCTTCGAGGTCATTGGGAATATGGGGTCTACAGGAGAAGCTGTGGAGCTTGAGTGGGTAGTAGATTGTCTAGCCATGCGAGAAAGGACAGAGTAGGAAGGGAGAGATGGAGCAACTGAAAGCTAATAAGCTGGGTGAGATTGAAAGAAGTGGCTGATTCAGAAGTCAGAAAGGTATGTACAGCTGCTGTTAGAGGAATACAGGGAAGTTGTATGCCAGAGAGAAATGTGAATAGAGAAAGTCGAAGATGCAACTATGAAAGAGGTGAGAGTGAGAGGAAATATGAAGAGATGGTACAGATAGCAGTGATAAATTGAACAAGGGGAGACACAACCAGAGGTAGACATGCAGGAGTTAACACCATAAGGAAAGCAGGAGGAACTGAGTCAGGTGTGAGGATCAGAGGTCAAAAGAATGAAGCTTTCAAGAAGGACTGCATAAATAGTAAAATGAAAATGGGAAGAGATCAGACGCAGCAATTGGATAGACACAGTCAGTACAGACAGTAAGTAGTACTGGAGATATCAGATGTTGAGGGGATGTACACAGTCAGTACAGACAGTAAGTAGTACTGGAGATGTCAGATGTTGAGGGGATGGACACAGTCAGTACAGACAGTAAGTAGTACTAGAGATGTCAGATGTTGAGGGGATAGACACAGTCAGTACAGACAGTAAGTAGTACTGGAGATGTCAGATGTTGAGGGGATGGACACAGTCAGTACAGACAGTAAGTAGTACTGGAGATGTCAGATGTTGAGGGGATGGACACAGTCAGTACAGACAGTAAGTAGTACTGGAGATGTCAGATGTTGAGGGGATGGACACAGTCAGTACAGACAGTAAGTAGTACTGGAGATGTCAGATGTTGAGGGGATAGACACAGTCAGTACAGACAGTAAGTAGTACTGGAGATGTCAGATGTTGAGGGGATAGACACGGTCAGTACAGACAGTAAGTAGTACTGCAGATGTCAGATGTTGAGGAGATGGACACAGTCAGTACAGACAGTAAGTAGTACTGGAGATGTCAGATGCTGAGGGGACAGACACAGTCAGTACAGACAGTAAGTAGTACTGGAGATGTCAGATGTTGAGGGGATGTACACAGTCAGTACAGACAGTAAGTAGTACTGGAGATGTCAGATGTTGAGGGGATGTACACAGTCAGTACAGACAGTAAGTAGTACTGCAGATGTCAGATGTTGAGGGGATGGACACAGTCAGTACAGACAGTAAGTAGTACTGGAGATGTCAGATGTTGAGGGGATAGACACAGTCAGTACAGACAGTAAGTAGTACTGGAGATGTCAGATGTTGAGGGGATGGACACAGTCAGTACAGACAGTAAGTAGTACTGGAGATGTCAGATGTTGAGGGGATAGACACAGTCAGTACAGACAGTAAGTAGTACTGGAGATGTCAGATGTTGAGGGGATGGACACAGTCAGTACAGACAGTAAGTAGTACTGGAGATGTCAGATGTTGAGGGGGTGGACACAGTCAGTACAGACAGTAAGTAGTATTGGAGATGTCAGATGTTGAGGGGATGGACACAGTCAGTACAGACAGTAAATAGTACTGGAGATGTCAGATGTTGAGGGGATGGACACAGTCAGTACAGACAGTAAGTAGTACTGGAGATGTCAGATGTTGAGGGGATGTACACAGTCAGTACAGACAGTAAGTAGTACTGGAGATGTCAGATGTTGAGGGGATAGACACAGTCAGTACAGACAGTAAGTAGTACTGGAGATGTCAGATGCTGAGTAGCAAAAGAGGGCAATGGCATAGGGCAAGAGCTGAAGTTGGTGAGAGCCAGTGTGGGGACAAAGACAAGAGTTCTAGTAATTTCATACTAACTGACCAAACTGAATAAAAGGCTTGGTTAGAGAAAGAGGAGATTAGATGATGGCGAAGTTGTCTCAGACCCTACACTTAGCAACAGATGGCACAGGGTGACCAAGGTATACTTTGGGGGAAGAGTGGATGCAGGTTTGGTGCACATAAGGACTAATGACCTGTTAGAGGGAATAGATAAGGAAGCAGCAAGCAAGGCTGGGAAAGTTGTTGACAAATGTCTGGAGAGAGGGTTGGGATTAACATTCGCAATAGTGCTACCCAAGTCAGCAGAAACCAAGAAGAAGAAGAAGGAAAAGTACTGGGGCTATAGTGACTAACTGTAGCATTTGACAAGGAAGGAGGCTGACATAATAAGAAGATGTGCGAGACTTAACAAAGAGGACAGCTCTGCATCAGGGACAGGTTCCATCATAGGCCCAAAGGGACAGAAGTGTTAAAAGCTGGGTTTTTGAGGTGCATCTTAAGGACTGTACAGTTCACCTAAGATGAAAGCAGGGGGTGGCACAAGAAGCGTTTGTGCTCTGGCAGCAGACAGAAGGAATAAAATACATGAAACTTAACAGACGAATAAACATAGATGACTCAGATCAGGGTTAGGTAGTATCACTTTACAGTTTAAGGTGTTGCAGTAGGGAGGTGTAGGAGCTGTTGGCATTGATGCAGGAGGGGTGGGTGGGTGTAGTTGGTGTCATAGAAGCATGGGAAGTAATATGATGGAATTAACACAGAGGTGCTTCAGGACTCATTGTTTAGGCATGACAGAAGGGTAGGATGAACGAAGCATAGAGATCTACATAAAGTAGGTCATCAACTGTAAGAAAGAAGAGACACCACTCTTTGAAGGGGTTGAGGGACTGGGTAGAGTATCAGAACAAATGTATCTATTGTGCTCGTGAAGGTAGAGGAAAAGGGGAGTGATAATGGACTTCTGCAGTGTATCAAACCCAGCAATATCAACGGAGGAGGATGGGAAACTGAAAGAGAGGAAAAAAGAGTGAGGAATGAGGAAGAGTGTTGTAGCTGTGGGCACCTGAAACTACCAGAAGCATACTGGGTGGTTCCAAGTTCCAGTTTAGAGATGGAGTGTGAATTAATTGAGGTCTGGCATCATTAGGAGTTCAGCCAGCTGGTACAGGAATATACTAGAAATTATATAATTCTGAATGTAGTCCTATCCAAGGTGAAGGGGGCCATGATACTACAGTGAAAGTAACATTAGTGACTATAGATCAGGCTACTGTGTAGTTTAGAGAAAGTCAATGGATAACAATAGAAACACAGTGGTGTGAGATTTTAGAGAAGTGGATTATTCTAACTTGGGAAAGTGAAACATTAGTAAGGAGACTGGAAATAAGTAGAAAGCGAAAACAAGCCATGAAGATGGGTCAGGGATGGATTACACATGGCTCAGTAGAAAAACATAAGGAAAACACAATGTTAAAAATAGAGGAAGCCCAATGCAGCTACATGTGAATATAAGACTATTATAATGCAAATTATGGGCATAAAGGTCATAGGCAGGAAAGAGTGAGAAAGCAGAGGAGGAAACATGGAAGTAGACTACAGAAGGGCTAAAAATCTCATGAGGGTAACAATTGTGCAAGCTGAAATGAAGTTAGACAAAGTCATGAGGAGCTACAAGAGCTTTTTTTTGTTTTATTGCAGTAAGGTAGAAAATAGAAACAAAGCTGTCCAGGATGTGCAGAATGATAAAGATCAGTTAAGACTGTGAGAAACAGCTGTGAAAGAACACAATGTGAGGTTGCCATTCTGAGATTTAGGGCAGAGTGTAAAGAGCAATGGGCTGATGGCAGAATGGAGGGGGATGATGTTTTGAGTGAACTGGATGCCAAAATCTAGTAGGAACTAGGTGGGCTGCCTCCATCTTTCTTGGTGATCTGGGAAGTGTGCTGGTGCTGGCCAGATTATATTGGCCAGGGTAGAAATGTCTGAGAACAGCAAGAATACTTTTCTGACATATGGACACAGCAGGAAAACTACAGAAAACAGCAGGCCTATTAGACATCTAGGAAGGGGGTAGGGAAAGCCATGAAAAGAACCTTGAGAGAAAGGCCATTTTCTTTCCTAGAGGCCATCAGTCTCCGGGACAGCAACTAACATGGTTCATGCGTTAAAAGAAGCTACCAATTAAACTTCACTCTGATTTATGAAGGGTGTATATAACTGAACTGAGGAATAACAGTAGATGTGCTGTGTCTAGACTTCATGAAAGCTTTCACTTGGTCATCACCAGGTGGCTACTACAATAAATAAAGGGTTTAATGGTAAGTAAGAATCAGTGTCCGTTCTTCTACATGACTGAAATCTACAGTGCAGAGGGATTTAGTGAAAGAGGTAATGGCAGGGGTTAGGAAAAAAACAGTGGACTATAGCAGGGCTTGGTCCCAAGTTCAGTACTCTTCAGTTTGCTCATTTCAGACAAACCTAAGGGAATACAAATGGGACAATTCTGCTTGTTGGTAATCCAAGAACAACTACAGAAGTGGGGGATGTGATGAAGGGGTATAAAGTTGCATTCTGAAGATTGATTACATTGGCAAGAAGGTGACAGCTGACATTCAGTGCTCACAAATACAAAGTGCTGCAAAGAGGTATGGTGACCCTGGTGTGAAGTACTAGCTGTTGGCAGTGAAACTTGTGGCACAGAGCAGGGAGAAGAATCTCATCATGTTAACTGTGCCTTGAGTGAAATACCAGTAGCAAAGAGAGCAGAAGGAGCAGTAAACATAATGCTGGTGTGTATCTTCAACGGAGATAGTTTGTATAAGCAGAGAGGTAGTGCTTCCAATTAACCAGACCATGTCAAGCCATTTTTGGAGAAGGCTATCAGGCCACTAGATCTGGCTGTTAGAAATGTCCCATTGGAAAGCTCCAAGAATGTTGCATCAGATGACTGGGAAAGGATGTCACAAGGATCTGCTGAAGTTGGAGCTCTTCTCAATACAGACCTCATAAGACAGGTAGGGAGACATGATATGGATGCATAAGGTCATGCCAGGGAGAGAAATAAAGGGGTCATCCTGAAGAGCAGGATGGAAGGGCAGATGGGAGCATGAACAGCAGAGTGTAGTGACAAGCTATTCATTAGATATGAAAACGTGCTTCTTCTTAGACAGGGTTGTGGATACACAGAATGGACTTCATGAATACATGGTGCTGATGGAATACACTGAGGCATGCAACAGGCCATGGGACAAATTGAGAAAGGGAGATAAACATTTAGGATATTTTATGCAATTAAAGTGCTAGAAAAGTTTATTGTCTTTTCTGTCATTAAGTAAATGTAATGTAAACTGACATTGATAAATGCATCATACAGCTGTAACAATGCTTTATCTTATAATATGGATAAGATACATTGTGAATAGAACTCCATGCCTTATAAGGAATCCTTGTACAACAGAGAATATACAGGTAAATCTGTTCATCTCACAAAATAGCAAAGAAATACTGTTCTGAATCAGATTTTATAATTATCTGTATCTCTAAGGTATTGTAAATCTTTGCAAGGGGTTAAAGAAGGATGCAGGGAGCAACAGACAGGTTATTTTCCATGTTATTTGGATAATCGTGTTCACAGTAGTGTTTTTCCAGTATTCCATAATCCATGTAGGAATTACTGATGGGCGGCCACGGTGGTGCAGCAGTTAGCATTACCGCCTCACAGCAAGAAGTTCTCTGGTTCAATCCTCGGCTGGGGTGCCTTCTGTGCAGAGTCTGCATGTCCTCCTTGTGGTCGCGTGGGTTTCCTCCAGGTGCTCTGGTTTCCTCCCACATCCCAGAGACATGCTGTAGGTTGACTGGACACTCTAAATTGTCCATAGGTGTGAGTGTGTGCACGTGTGTGCAACTCGACACTGTAAAAACTCCACTGCCAATCATGAGTGGACAAGGTGATCTGCTGTGGCGACCTCTAACTGGGAAAAGCCGAAAGAAGAAGAAGACTGTAGGGTAAGATACTGTAACACCATAACAATGTTGCCGAACAAAGAGATGAAACAGGAATGGAATTATTCAGTAAGAATGTAAATCACAACAGAAAAGTATAACATGGATCTCATTCATTTATTCAAACTTATTACATACAACAGAGAAGCAATATGATTTCTGAAAAGAGTGTGCATTTATTTATAAGGATGCATGTGACCACTGTTAACACTAACATGACCTATGATATAGTGATGCAAGTAACATTATCTTCCACTTCAGCTTCTTCTCCTCCTTGAAGAACAAGCTGAAACAAAGTGTTCAAAGGGGGAACCTCAGGGAAAGAGGCATTCCTGGTTAATGCCTCCCCCAAAGCAAAGAGGCATTCCTGGTTAATGCTATCCCCCAAAGCAAAAACAAAAAAAAAACTCTAGGTAGACAGCAAACGAGGGCAAGCTCTGGCTACAAAAAGATCTGAAGAAAGAGACATGGCTTGCTGAGAGAGAAACATTGTTTAGTTTTCTTATATATCTGTTCTGTATTATGAGAGTGAATCATTTAGCACAAATCATTTCATTAACAGATTGGGAGTTACCAGCTGCTAGCCATACAGATAGAGAACAGGATGCTATGTGATTTAATAAGATTATTTGTAGTAGAGATCCAAGCAAAATGAGCTGTCTGACTAACATCATGACTTCAGTATGTACATTAAGGTATGGATACTATTTCAAATGAAAATTACTGAGTCATCTTGTATTACAAACTTTTAAGACACAGTCTAGATGACAGTTCCTACTTTGTGTACTGGAGTTTTTCACATAAGTATATGCAGTTCCTTTCTGTGATGACCCCCCCCACCACCACCACAAAACCCGTGTTAATTGGCAACCCCAAGATTCACTGGGCTAGGTTTTCACTAAGTAGTTTTTGACATGTTGTGATTAAGATGGTTAGTATATACATACATATATATATATATATATATATATATATATATATATATATATACACACACACACACACACACACACATATATATATATATATATATATAGTGTACGTGTGTGTGTGTGTGTGTGTGTGTGTGTGTGTGTGTGTGTGTGAGTGAAATATATAAGGACATGCACACACAATCACACATTTACATGGATATATATGAAAATAATTTAACTTCATAATGTGCAAATTTAGTACTAAACAATTCTGAGCAGAGGGAAAATGAAAGAAGTTCAAAAAAGCTGTTCACACTTTTGATGGCTAATAGTGAAACAGTTACTGCCTGTGGTAAAAAGGCTCTGTTTCCTAAATTTACAACTCAGCTACATATTAGCCTCAATGAGTAAAGACCTAATATTTGGCTAATTTGTATGTCTCTGAATTGCAATTAACTACCGTGGAGTGCGGATTAGCATATCCTGCAGTATTTAACATTGCTGGCAGCCATATGGTGTAAGCAGAGGCACAGCCCCCAAATCCTAACACACACACACACACACACACACACACACACACACACACACACACACACACACACACACACACACACACACACACACACACACCCACTGCATACACTCAGATGCACATCCCTTAACATTTCCTTACTACTGAACTCTCCAGTACTTACCTCTGTCGTAATGGATGAACATGATCCTTTTGGCTAAGTTCATTATAATGCAGTGCAAGGAGCAGCTGTTTTTGTTTGCATGGCCGAGCAAGTCTGTGAATTGCTTGGCTTGTAGGTGCCATTGAATTCAAATTATATCAAACATGTAATTGCAATTCACCCAGAGTGGTTTACTTAGCCTTTTGTGACTTTTGTCACCAGTTTTATACTGGTAAAACTGAATGTCCTCTAAAAAAGCACATGTACAAGCTTTAGTATGATATTCAAACATGTAATATGAATAATGTTCTTTATAAACATAAAATTACTTGCCAGAGAGTAAGAAGTTTTTATTTTTTGTTTTAGAACAAGTGGGGGTTAATATGCGTGGAGGGGCATAGGAACAAAGACTCAAATACCGAGAGCTGGTGTGGCAACTGAGATTAGAATCAAATGTATTTCCAGGATTAAATGACATGATGTAATTTAATAGTGTGTTAAGTAGTTGCGAGTAGCCAGGTTGTGAAACCAACAAACTTAGTGATATTCTATTATTGTTTTAATGTAATATTTTTTATTTCTAATTTCTATAATTCAAATGTTTTATGGTGTATTGTGCTGTATTTTACACCATTTTTGTAATATGTACCTGCTAAATGGATATAATTAGCTTGTTTTAATTGTGAGACATTTACATTTATTGATTTTATTATTTCATCATTCAATTTTGGTAGTGATTGGTCACTTTATGTCATGTAATTAGTGTTTTTTTGGTATAATTATAGTCTAAGGCATTTATTTTCAGGTTCTGATGATGTCTTGATTGGGGAGGAAAGCACTTAACATTATCCTGTTGTAACAATAAATGTTGTTTCACTGGATTCTATATTGCTTTTTTCCTCATGAACCATCCCGGACTATCTTGAGGATGTGTGTTGGTACTTAGCTTTAGTCTCTTCCACAGACTGCCTAATTAGCATTTAGCATGGCCATTGCTACTTAGCATATGCCTTTTCCCCAGAATGCCTTCATTAGCATTTAGTATGGCCACAGAGACAGCCTGAACCCGTGCTGCATGTCTTTGTACAAAAGCATTGTTTTAGGGCTGTGTCTGAATACCAAAAGGTTACTGCAAGGTGTACACCTGCTGTACACCTCGGAGTAACCTTTGTGAATCTGGCCCAGTATCGATGCATCGACTTTCTAATTAAGACAGTATTAATGAAGAAGAAAATAAATTTGTCAGCTAAAAGCCATAAACTACATCTTCCATTAAATTCTAAGTAAATGCCCAATATTTCTGACATTGCTTCAAGAACGTCTCAGTAAATCTCTAAGCAACTGCCACATAGCTCTAACGGAACAACCATTTGACTCAAGTGAAGTGCAGAAAAGATTAAATGAATGCACAGAAGAACAGAACCTGGAGCAACAATGTGTTCCAAGGCAAATTGTAAACAAGTCATAAAATTAGCTTCAAAGAGAAATTGTTACAACAACTCATTAAGGCCTTGAGGGAGTTTTATTGTATGGAATGATGCTTACAAAGCAGTTTGTACAGTCACTTCCTCTAGTTCCAAATAGCTGCAGTGAATTGATTTCTCAGCATAGATGAAAACAAGACTAAGACCATGTTTTAAACCTGCAAGCAGTGTTGTGTTTGATAAGGGAAGATGGACAGAATCTGTAACGGTCATGAATACAGTGGAACTGGTCCTATGACATCCTTTTCTGTGAAGTCCTGTCAGCAAAAATACACAGGGGACTTCATATGGGACTGTAATTTAAGATGTAAACAGTAACTGGTGAGAATGGGGATTTGAAAGCAACTACAGATTAAAACCTGACTGTTTTAACACTAGTTTATATGGTCAGAATATGTGTTGCTTACTTCCAGCACACAGTAAATAAAATAAAATATTCCCTAGACAGTAAAACAAAGCTGTGTGGACTGCTGCTCCACAGTCTGGTATGTGTGGCTTGGTGATACATCCACTATGAATGACTAATAGAAAATCCCCTGAAATTAAAGCCACTGATCACAAATGTGTGAGAAACACCAACCTGAGTATAGCATGAAATCGTTTTTTTGTTAAGGGCAAGCCTTATTACTTTCTTTCCATGTGAGGTGGGCATTGGCTGGTATCCTTTACCTTAAATATACTAAATTCACAGTCACACAGTTGTTAGGAAATGAAAAACAGTGGTGGACACAATCCTCTCACAGAATGCAGCCTTTCAGCTCAGATGTAGCAGTATCAAGCACAGTCAGGGCAAATGGAAATAAAAATATGTCCAAGCTTGCAATGTACTGAAAATGCAAAACCTTCACAGCAGTAATGGAGACATATACTAAATACAAGATCTACATTTCCTTTTCCATGTCAGCATATCCTCAAGGAAATTTGTATGTGACCAGTTGGTTGATAGAATGGATACTCTCGAAAACGATTTAAGTAGCACTGGCACAATTTAAAAAAACTAGCCATATCTAATGATGTACAGTCTCCTTCTTCTTCTTTTGGCTTTTTCCCGGTTAGGGGTCGCCACAGTGGAACACCTGTCCGCTCATGATTGGCAGTGGAGTTTTACGGTGTTGAGTTGCCAGCCCGGCGCCCAACCTTCCACAGAAGGCACACACACGCATGCACTCACACCTAGGGCCAATTTAGAGTGTCCAATCCACGTATAGCATGTCTTTGGGATGTGGGAGGAAACCAGAGTACCTGGAGGAAACCTACCCGACCACAGGGAGGACATGCAGACTCCACACAGAAAGCACCCCAGCTGAGAATTGAACCAGAGAACCTCTTGCTGTGAGGCGACAACACTAACCTCTGCACCACCATGGCAGCCCAATCTAATGATGTACAGTGATTACCTTAAAATAAATGAAATGCATTGCTTTACAGAATCACCATCAAAATGTCACTAGACAAAATTCTCTAACAGTCAGCACTAAAACACGATGGAGCTGTCAGTGCATGATTACATGAATGGAAAATAGATTTATGGTTATAAGTTACAAGTGAACACACACAAATGCTGCTTCAGTTTTGCTTTAAATGTTCAGTTACTTAAAGTTAACTTTAAAATCAGGTTTACATGAGTGAACTTAATGTAATATTGTCACCCTTTACATATTAACATTATTTTGAGTTTTGTAGTGATATTATAAAAACGTTTCCTGGGTATATTAATATTAGAGTGCATTTTAAATCTCATCTCACTTTTTGTTTGATTGCTTAAATATAAACACTTTACAGATTAGTAACACACACACACACACACACACACACACACACACACACACACACACACACACACACACATTTTGAATGTATGAAAACAAAAAAAAAAGAAAGAAAAAATAATAGTGTACAATTCAGGATGAATAAGACTGATCAGTAATGGCAGCTATGAAATCTAATGGAATAACTGGTGAGAGCCATAAAATGTAACCAAAACTGTAACTGATCTAACAGCAGCAAATATTCCTTAAACAAAACAGAAACATGAGGTGGTCTGTCTGTAAGAATCCATATAGCCATCCTAATAAAAATCCATATAACCATCTAACAGGTGCTTCAGCATATTCAGACAATGGTCAAACAGGCCAGTTCTCCCAATGCACATTCCAGAGTTTGCTAGCGTGAGGCCACTGCAGATGTTACGGCAACAGACAACACATATTTCTAGAGTCCTCAAGTGATATGATCAAATTAAGAATAAAATATATTCAGTACCAAGTAGCAACAAAGTTACCAAACAGTAACAGTGAAGGAGGGGCAGCGGTGTATCATATTGCTGTGCCACTGATGACTCAATTTATCTGTAGAGCACAAAGTTACTGCCAACCAGTAAAACTATATATCTAAAGTAGGAGATTCATTTGTCTGCAACCTGTGGGTTATGGATCCGATATCGGATCCGAACCGGCATGGTTTACCAGCTATGGATCCAAGCTCTCAGCTCCTCCCCTCGCCCATAATGCCCTGCTCTACCCTCATGACCTCAGATCTCGTTTGCCGTGCATGGTGACCAGATTGTGTTTTCTAAGCTCTCCAGCTAAGTGTACTTTTTTAAGTCTTAAAGTGCTTATTTTTGAAAGTTTTGTGTGAAAGTTGTGTGGAAGTGTAGGTTTCCCTTTTATATTATTATACTTTTAGTGTCTTAAAATTTAATTTTACTTATCCCTCCCCTCGCTGGTAGCGTAGTGTGTGTTTGGGCCTGTTGAGTGGTTTTGTTACTTTTCTTTAACTAGTTTAAGTAACCTTGTTTTTGCTTTTGGGATGTCTGAACAGCCCAAAGCTGTATTTTCTAAGTGCTCCGAGTGTGGCCATAAGCTTTCCCCGGCTGATGGCCACACTCGGTGTGTTAGATGCCTTGGGGTTGAACACCCCACATCTGGATGTTCCATTTGTGCAGGGTTCAACCCCAGGGCATTGAAGGAGCGGAGGTCCAAGCTTGTCTTGGCGGGTCTTTTGCCACCGGACTCGGCTCCGGCCTCCGCTCCTTCGGGGGTAACCGTTTCGGCGGTTGTCTCCTCTCCGGCTCCCCCTCCTCCTCCTGGGACTCAACCTCCCTGTAGTGGTTCGGAGGAGAGGGAAGCTAGGAAGAAGGACCGGAGGGAGAAGCACCATAAGCGGCAGGCCGAGACCTCTGTTTCGGCCCCGCCAGCCAAGCGGGCTTCTCCTCCGGCCTCCTTGTCTGCTGGCTGTCCCCCTCCTCGGCTCCGGTCTCCAGTGTGTTTCACCGGGACCTGAGGAGGAGGAGACCCGATCTCCATCGAGGCTATTGAGGAGGCACTCAAGGCCTACCTCGGTAGCCTCATCGAGATCAACTTATAGCCTGTCAGACGCTGATCTGGACCGGATGATGAGAAGGTTCATCCAGGCCCAGATGCAGATGGGAGTGCTCTTGCCCCCCCCCCCCCCTCTGGGGGGGAACTCGACCCCTTTTTTTCAAGCCAATTGCTCCTTCTCCGACCCGCTACCCGGGTTCGGAGCAGTTGGAGCCGAGCAGCTTCGGAGCCGGGGGTGGGTCGGCGCCGATAGTACTTGGTACTTCAGACCCGACCCTGCCCTCGAGTGCTTCGGATCCGACCTCTCGGAACCTGGATCCGAGCTTCGGATCCGGGAGGATCAGTGCTCCTTCGGCGCCGTCTGTGTCGGAGCACACTGTCCCTTCGGATCCTTTGTCGAGGTTGGCTCCCCTTCGGCATTTGATGTAGTGGAGAGGGCCCTGTTGAGGGTCTCTGGACCCCCGGCACTTGCTTCGGCTCCGTCCCGTGCTCCCTCTGCACTGGGTCAGGCTTCCACCATCCGGCCTTTGGGACAGCCCGCTCCTGTGCCCCAAGCTGTTCCCCTGGAACAGGTTACTGTTTGCGAGGAGTCCTCTGACAGCCCCCCAGAGGATGTTCCCCGCAAGCATACGTGCAAAAGGAGGCACATTGACTCCCCCGAGTCTCTCACGGAAGACACGGATTTGGAGGAAGGGGAAGGCTCCCCACGGTCACCCCCCCGAGGATGTCTCATTTGGAGACATCATGGAAATGCTCCGCATAAGGGGGGGGGTGGTCTGCCCCCAAGTCTTCCTCGGACGAGTCCGTGTTCTTGGAGGCATTTGAAGCGGGCCCGTCTACCTCTTGGGTGTCCCCTCCTGCCGACCCCTGGTGGACCTCATTACCACCAGGGCGTGGAAGGAACCGGACACCGTGGAGCCAATCCCTAAAAGGCCCGACCGTATTCTCAGTCCTCCGGCTGACCGTGCCCATTGGAGTAAGGGGCCTCCGGTAGATGCCATGTTGATGGCGGCGGCCACCAAGAGGGAACTGGCTCAGGAGAGTCCCTCAGTCCATCCCCCGAGCAAGGAGTCTCGGATGATGGACCGCTTGGGGAAGCGGATGTTTAGTTCAGCAACCTTCTCTGTAAGGGCGCTGAACTATCTGGCACATGTGATTAGGATGCAGCGCGATCTTATTAAAGAATACGCTGCATCCCCCCCAGAGTCCATGTCGGAGGAGGACAAAGTGCTGCACCCCACCCGCATGGCCACTCTCAGGTCTGTTACCAATACCTCTATGCGGCTACTCTCCCATGCTATGGAAGGCGCCGCTAGAGCCGCAGGGGCAGGCCTAGTTACTAGACGTCAGGCCTGGCTCCGTCATTGCGATTTCTCAGAGCCCTTCAAAGCGTCATTTGCGAACGCCCCCTTCGATGGTTCTGCCCTCTTTGGCAAAACTGTTCGCGACACTTTGACCCAGAGCGAGCAAGGACGGGGAGACGCTGTCTGCCGTCGGAATCCACTTCTCTGCACCCCAGAGGCCCTATTCTAGGAACCAAAAGGGTCAGAAGAAGATGTGGTTCCGGAAGTCGCAGCAATCCCAGACTGCTCCGGACAACCAGTCCTTCCGTGGCAGAGGAGGACAGGGAGGACGCCGCCCTAGAGGCAGAGGGGCTCCCAGGAACTTCGGGTCCAGAGAACCCTTCTCTGAACGGCCCGCGCAGCAGCCCTGAGGGGTTGCCCGACTGCTCCACTCTGGAGGCAGTCGGGGGACGTTTTTCGGAGCACCTGGCGGCATGGGAGTCCATAACATCAGACCGCTGGGGTCTCCAGATCATATCCAGAGGATACCGTATCCCCTTTCTTCACTTGCCAAAATTGAAGTCCCTTCCCGACGTTCCACCCGGTCAAAGGGAGGCCGCTTTGGCAGAAATTGGCCATCTGCTAAAGAAAAGAGCCATCCAGCCCGTCCCCCCAGACCAGATCGGATCAGGGTTCTACTCCAGGTTCTTTTAGTGCCAAAAAGACGGGGATCTAAGACCAATTTTAGACCTTTCACTCTTGAACCTGGCAGTTCCCAAGGAGAAGTTCCGAATGGTCACGCTGCAGTCTATTCTCCCCCTTCTGGGAGAAAATCACTGGATGTGCTCCATAGACCTCAAGGATGCGTACTACCATATACTAATGGACAGGCGCTCCAGGAGGTTTCTCCGCTTCCGGCTGGGAGCCAGTCACTACCAGTTCCGGGTCCTTCCCTTTGGTCTCACCACAGCCCCCAGGGTGTTCACCAAAGTATTAGCAGTGGTAGCGACCCATCTGAGGCTTCAGGGGGTACAGGTCTTTCCCTACCTGGACGACTGGCTCCTTACCGCCCCAACAAGGCATCTACTACTATTGGCGCGAGACTCCTTTCTCCATCTTGCTCCCCATCTGGGCATCACTATAAACACAAAAAAATCCAACCTAGCACCCACGCAGTTCATAGATTTTATAGGTGCCAGGTTAGACACAAGGAGATTAAAAGCCTTCATCACTGCGGACAGAGTTCAAAATCTGCAACTCCAGGTGCGGGCCATTCTCCACTCAAGCTCAGTTCCGGCGGAGTTGGTCCTGAGGGCTCTAGGGTCCATGGCGGCTGCTATAGCACTTCTTCCTCTCGCCAGGTTCAATATGCGCATCCTCCAGTGGACACTCCTAGTACAGTGGTCGTATCTTGCTCTTCCTATGCATCATCCCATTGCGATCAGCAAGGCTTGCAAGCGGTCCCTCCTGTGGTGGCTACACTCTCCAGATCTCCACGGAGGCCGCCCATTTTGTGCTTCTCCCCCTCTCGCCACGGCGACCACGGACGCCTCCCGCCTCGGGTGGGGGGGGGCATTTTGCAGGCCGGACCGTCCAAGGCACGTGGAACGATTCAGAGACCTTACTGCATATCAACATTCTAGAGATGAGAGCAGAGCTCTTAGCGTTGCTAGCACTTCAGCCCTTTCTTCCCTTGAGAACAATTGCGATTCAATCGGGCAACATGTCGGTTGTCTGGTATATCAACAAGCAGGGAAGAACCAGGTCTTATCCTCTTTGTCGAGAAGCCATGAGAGTTTGGGAATGGGCAATCTCCACCAACCGCTTTCTCATAGCAACGCACATTCCGGGTCGGTCCAACATCCTGGCGGACAAACTCAGTCGCACCATTCTCACCCCTTACGAGTGGTCTCTCAATACTCAAGTAGCGGAACGCATATTCGCACAGTGGGGAACTCCTTGTTGCGATCTTTTTGCCTCTCCCTCAAACACCAAGTGCGACAGTTTTTTCGCTCTGATACCTCCTCCCGGAGGGTCCCCAAGAGACGCTCTGGTGCATGCTTGGCCACCCGGTCTTCTTTATGCTTATCCCCCCTTACCTCTGATGCTCCAAGTTCTTCAGAAAGCCTCTCGGTTGGGGTGCAGAATGATTCTCATTGCTCCGTTTTGGCCTCAACAGATCTGGTTCCCCTTCCTAAGGTCTCACTCTGTGAATCCTCCTTGGATTCTAGATCCCATTCCGGATCTGATATCTCATCCATCCCGCTTATCTCCTCCAAACCTGGACAACCTGAAGCTGACCGCTTGGCTGCTCCAGTTCCTCTCTTGATCAGGACTCCCGGTATTTCGTCCCCTGTTAAGGCGATCCTGGTGGCAGCTCATAAGCCTTCCACTAGGAAAGTCTACCGTAGCAAGTGGAAACGGTTCTCGTTGTGGGCGGAGCGGCAAGGCCTAAACCCCTTCACAGTTCCTCTCCCTTTGGTGCTTGATTTCTTAACCACTCTTTTTAACGATGGTGCCAGCAGTTCCACGGTCAAAGTACAACTTGCGGCAATTTCCCATTATCACATTGGTCATGATTCCAATCCACTGATGTCAGCCAAGTTGTGTAAGATTTTCCTTAAACGTACTTTTCTTCTCAGGCCCCCTGTAAAGCAAGCGGTTCCTCCTTGGGACCTTTCCTTAGTTCTCCAGGCCTTGACCGCCCCCCCCTTCGAACCGGCGGCTACGGTAGATCTGAAATTCTTGTCTTTCAAGACCGCCTTCTTAGTAGCCATTACTTCGGCCAAGAGAGTTTCAGAGCTTCAAGCATTATCAGCTAAACCTCCTTACTTGGTCTTTCATCCGGACCGTGTTTACCTCAGGACCAACCCGTCCTTTCTTCCTAAGGTAGCTTCTGAAGCAAACATTAATCAATCCATTAACCTCCCTGTTTTCTTTCCTAA
The DNA here is from genome assembly GCF_019279795.1 of Protopterus annectens. NCBI lineage: Eukaryota > Metazoa > Chordata > Ceratodontiformes > Protopteridae > Protopterus > Protopterus annectens. Next base: position 95,809,658 of record NC_056745.1, on the reverse strand, counting down.
ATATGAAAACAAAGGTGAATACAAGCTTCACTCCTTAGATGTTCACAGGCAACTTAGATTTTATCTAAACAGAACGGCTGGTCATAGGCAATCCGACCAGTTGTTCATTTCCTTTGCTAAATTTAATTTGGGCAAACCAATTTCTAAAGTCTCACTATCTCGATGGATTTCACAATGTATCTTATTGGCTTATCAAGCTTCAGGAAGGCCCGCACCGGAGGGTGTACATGCCCATTCAACCCGGTCAGTCTCTACCTCGGCAGCCTTTAAGGCTAGGATTCCTCTAGATGATATTTGTGCAGCAGCCACGTGGGCTTCATCTCATACTTTTATTTCCCACTACAAGTTGGATCTTGCATCTAGGGGTAGAGCATCCTTTGGCTCCGCGGTGCTCCGGAATATCCTTCCATGATGGCCGCCCAAGATTCAGGTAGCTGGGGACTCTGTCCCACAGGTTGCAGACAAATGAATCTCCTACTTCAGATTTAGAAGTTATGTACTCACCATAACGTTCCATCTGAGTAGGTGTATTCATTTGTCTGCAACCATCCCGCCCTCCTATCCTCCTGGCCTTTCAGTTTCCTGCATATGTTGTGTTACCTTTTTCAGGGTTTTCTTGCTGTTGGCAAACTTGATCTGAGGTCATGAGGGTAGAGCAGGGCATTATGGGTGAGGGGAGGAGCTGAGAGCTTGGATCCATAGCTGGTAAACCATGCCGGTTCGGATCCGATATCGGATCCATAACCCACAGGTTGCAGACAAATGAATACACCTACTCAGATGGAACGTTATGGTGAGTACATAACTTCTAATTTTTATGAGGACTCCATAATTTGATAGGCCAACAAACCTGAAAGATATCCCTGATTCACATCACAATCCCAAAGGAGGGATGGGCATAATGGTTAAGGTGTTTATACCTGACAAACACAGCATGCATAGTTTGACTCTTACCTTTGAGGGCAATTGGCTAGGCTTAAAATATCTCACAAGGACAGTTAGCCTAGTATATCTCTATGAACCTATGAAGAAAAATCCAATTGTGACTTTAATAGTCAATTTGTAAATTGAAAGAATATTATAGAGGATAATTCCTTAGTCTCTCACAATAAACAATGATGGTGATATTGTAGAATGTTAGTAAGATGGTACAACAGAACTACCAGAATACACCTAATGTTTCATAGATGAGCATTCAGTGGTAGATGACATCTTGATTAAATGCACAAATATTAATGAAAAAGTTGACTGTACCCATCTTCTTCTTGGACGGGCAAATTAAGTATAAGTACATGAACCTACTTCAAAGAGAGTGTGGGGGATTGATTAGTATTCTTCTTTACCTCTTACATCACTGTGTGTTTGGGGTGTTAATATTTAATCTGATGTAGTCAATCATCATCTATTCTTGACAGTTGGGTTACGGTTCTGATCCTCACAGCTAAGTAAAATCTTAAAAGTTATTTATCTTTCAACCTTATCTTTCCAGTCTATGTATTTTTCTTTAATATCACATGATATCCTATATCTCCCCACCTTTCTTGTGCGAGTGTGTGAGTGTATTTCTCATTGGTATCCCTCCTATACCTGTTGGTATTTCTCTTTTATCATTGTTGGTAGCTCCCCCTCTCTTTTCCTAACTACTGATTGATAATTCTTTCTACCATTGCTGGTAGAATTCTTTTCACTTTTTCTTCTCCTGTGAGTGTGTGAGTGTGTGTGCGTACCTTTTTGACTGGGTTTCTGCCTTCCTTTCTTTCAAAAGGACAGAAGAGTCTAAGAGTACCACTGGATTTAAGCAGTGCCAGGAGTGCAGCAAAAAAATGCCTAACTCTGATGGGCACAATTCTTGTGTTTATTGTTTGGGTGCTCCTCATTTGGATTTAGAGTGCTCTATATGCCAGGGCTTCAGTAATAGGGACTGGTAGAGCATCTCAATAAACTCATTCTTAAAGGACTTCTTAAAGCCCACTTTGAAGAAGCTTTGCCCAAGTCCAATAAGTCTCCTAAGGCCTCTGGTTCCAAAGCTAGTCATTTGGTGCCGATGTCTCCACCAACATCTAAGAAATACAAGTACCCATCTGTTGGTTCCTCTTCAGAACAGAAACCAAATGTTCTGAAACTCACAGAAGAGACTGATTCCTCAGCACCATCTACTTTGGTGCCATCACCACTGGCTACAGCACTGGTAATGACACTGATGTCGGCACCGGCTTCCTTAGTTTACATGTCAGTGCTGACATCTCAGGCTGCTCCACAGGTTATGCCTCCTACTTCATTGCTGAAGACTGAAACTTTCGACATGCCCAGGACAAGATATTCCCCATTTATTGACCCCTTCCTGGGTCAGCTTGCTAGCCTATTTACAGAAAGGACAGACTCTCCCTCTGTACTATCTGCTTGCTCCTCCAGGACTCTTACTGAAGTAGACAATGAGGTTGGTGGATCAGCTACAGACAGCTAGGGGTCTTCCAATGTCTTCACAGCCCCCTCTCCCACCTGGAGCAGGGGAGTATTCACCTAGCAATCCAACATATATTCCTCCTCTGACCTCCCAAGATGCATTAGAGTCTTCAACTCTAACCACTCAGGCTCCTATGGTTCCATCTCTGACAACATCCTTGTCTTCGGTTCTGAGCACATCTCTAACTCCCTTGGTATCTTTGGAACTGATGGGTCCCCGTAATTGTGCCTCCACCATCTGGTCTGGAGGGTTTGAGTCAACTGCTGTTTTTTATTCAGAATCATCCTTACCTCTTTGGACTGTGGCAGCTTGGGGTCTTTTCTGGACTCCAGCTTTGGAGGTGGGTCTCTCATGATGGGACGTGACCCCAGGAATGAGTTTGTTTGCCTCAGTTCCTGGCTCCTATCCCTCCTCAGTGAGTCCTGCCTTTCAGGCTATGGAGAAGGCTTCGGCCATGGCAGGTTCTCAGATGGCTCCTGTGTTACCAGAGTCTCATCGCATGACCCCTACTCACCTGGAGCTTCCAACAACCTCCATGCCCGGACAGTGAGCTCCAAGAATGTAAGATATTCCAACTAAAGATCACCCCTTTTCTGAGTCCTCTCCAGATATTTCCACTGAAGAGCCCAATTGGAAGAAGCTGTGTAAGAGTAAACACCTGGACTCCCCTGAAGAGTCCATAACCGAGGACATGGATTTTAATGATGAAGAGGGATCCCACCGACCACCCCCAGAAGACAACTCCTTTGGAGACATTCTAGAGATCCTGAAGCAGATGAGTAGCTGGAAGCGCAAAGACCCTACCTCTGAGGAGTGTGTGTACTTGCAAGCCTTTGGAGCTCACCCATCTACTTCCTGGGTGACTACTCCCACTGATGATCTCATTATGTTGATTGATCAATGAGCTTGGAAGTCCCCTGACTCCATAGAACTGATTCACCGGAGACCAGATAAATACTCTCTGCTGCTGAGGATCACCAGCACTGGACGAAAGGATTAGCAGTTGATGCCATGGTGATGGCAGTGGTGGCCACTAAAAAGGAACTAGCTGAGGAAAGTTCCTCTGTTCATCCCCCTAACTAAGAGTCTAGGGTGATGGACATGTTTGGAAAGTGGATTTATGCATCATCGACCTTCACCCTTTCCTTGAATTTCATGGCGCATTTCACTAGGCTTGAGAGGGATCTGATCAAGGAGCTATTATACACCCTAGCAGGAACTGTATCTGATGAGGTCCAAAAAAAAGTGGCCTCCCAGTTAACTACCCTGGAGTCTATTTCTAATTTGTCTATGAGGCTCATTGCACATGGTCAGCCAGTTCAGGTGTTGCAATTAGTCGACATGCTTGGATGCACCCGTGTGAGTTTGTGGAGCCATTCAAGTCTTCCTTTGTCAGTGCTTCTTTTGACGAATCCTCGTTGTTCAGCCCAAAAGTCAAAGAAACTCTAGCAAGATGTGACAAAGATGGAAAGACCCTGTCTGCAGTTGGCATACATTTTTTCTGCTACCCAAAGATCCTATTCTAGGAACCAGAGGCGTGAGAAGATGTGGTTCAAAAAGTCCCAGAGGCCTTTCTAGGACACATGGTGGAGACTCCCCTCAGGGCAGAGGGGAGAGCTGTAATGAAAGACATCATCCTAGAGGCAGGAGTGGCCTGCAGAATCAGGTTTCCAGAGATTCCTTCTCTGGCCAACCATACCACCGATCCTGAAAGGGGCCCAATTGCTTACCTGTGGAAGCAGTCGGGGGAAGATTTTCTTTGCACCCAACAGCCAGACAACAAATAACCACAGATGCCTTGGTGGTGAGAACTATTACCAGAGGTTACCTTATTCCCTTCACTCTTTATCCAAGAACTTGAACAAGACTCCCCGATGTTCCACACAATCAGAGGGACCAAGCAGCCTTAGAAATACAAAAGCTGCTAGAAAAAAAGAGTCATCCAAGAATTACCACCAGACGATAGGATCCGGATTTTACTCAAGGTTCTTTTTAGTGCCAAATAAGACAGTGGACTGGAGACCAATTCTGGATTGCAGCCTTCTAAACAAATTTGTTCATCAGTCCAAATTCTGGATGATAATGGTTTAGTCTATATTTCCCTTTCCAGAGGAAAATGATTGGATGTACTTGATAGACCTTCAAGATGCATATTACCACATAAAGATGGACAAACGCTCAAGAAGGTTTCACTGCTTTCAGCTTGGAGCCAGTCACTTTCAGTTCAGAGTGCTGCCCTTTGGTCTCACCACAGCCCCCAGGGTATTCAGCAGGTATATGGCAGCAATAACAACTCACTTGAGACTGCACGGATTCCAGGTGTTTCCATATCTAGACAACAGGTTAATCAAAACTGCCTCAGACAACAGAATATACTCTACAATTGTTTCTGCATCTTGGTATCATGGTCAATCATATGAAGTCTCAACTGACTCTCTGTCAGGATCCGTAATATATTGGAGCTTTTCTAAACACCTTCTCATGTATAAATAAAAAAAAAGAGGTTATAGTATAGAAAATGTAGAACAAGCTAAAAAGAATCTGAGTTTAAAAAATCAAACTAATAAGCAAGTAAAGTATAGGGGCAAACCAGATAAAAATATACATAATGAACAAGTGGAAAAAATATTCTTTGTGACCACGTATGGAATATATACAGAGAAACTAGTTAAAATAATTATGTTCTATTGGAAATATTTGATACAAGATCCTTTTTTAGGAGAATTAATACCTCAAAAACCTATGGTGTCATATAAGCGTGGAAAGAGTATTAAGGATATGTTAGTCCATGCTCATTTTATTTTTCCTGCTGTAAGATTAACCAAATGCATATCTGATTGTGGTTTTAAAGCATGTGGACACTGCAGTATATGTAGCCAGACAATGAATTCTTTTGATCGAATAAATGGAAAGAAATTTAGTGTGAATGATAGTTGCAGTTGTAATACAGAAGGTATTGTTTATGTGCTCAAATGTGAGTGTAATTTATTTTATATAGGAGAATCTAAAATAAGTTTTCGTGTTAGATTTTTAGAACATCTGAGAAATATTAGAAATGAAAAGGTGGAAAGCCCATTAGGCTTTGCTTGGCTGGATCATGGACTGTAAGATGAAAAACAACACTGATATTACCATTCTTCCTGCGGACAAGGGTGGGGCCATTGTGGTGATGAATTCCAGTTATTACTGGGCTGAAGGATTAAGACAAGTGTCCAACACTCAGCATTATTTACAGATGCCCATTGACCCCACGCCCAATTTCAAAAAAGAAATTGATGATTTTTTGCAACTCGCAGTTGATGAAGGCATCATCAGTACTAAATCCAAATTTCATCTTACTGTCCAGGATCCAGCCAAGCAATACCTGTATTTACTCCCCAAAATTCACAAATCATATTCTACACCTCCAGGGAGACCTATAGTGTCAGTTATTGGTTCATTGATGGAACCTCTGTCTGCCTTTCTTACTCAATATCGCAAACCTTTGTTATGTTATATTAGGGCCAGATTACAGGACACTACGGAGTTTCTTCAGATTGTTTCTGAATCACAGCTCGAAGAGCACTGGATGATGTGCACTTTAGATGTTACATCATTATATACCAGTATACCACATTGGGCAAGATTAACAGCACTTGAAATTGGTACAGAAGATTAATATTTACAGTCCTGGATTTAACACCCTATTGATTTGCATGGCGGAACACGTTCTTACCAAAAATGTGTTCTATTTCAAAGGCAATTGTTACTGGCAGATACAGGGTACTGCGATGGGTGCGTCTTTCACACCCATTTATACAGATCTCTTCATGGGATATGTGGAAGATCAAATTATATACAACAAATTGCACAACCTATTTCTGCCAGATATGGATATCTGGAGATGCTATCTTGACGATTGCTGGCTAGTTTGGAAAGGAGGAATTGAGTATCTCCAAGAATTTGTTGAATATTTGAACAGCAACAAATGGGGTGTTAGATTTACAGTCAATTATGATACACAAGAAATGGATTTCTTGGATGTACACCTTCTCGAGAAGTAGATAATACCCTATGTACCACAGTACACAGGAAATATCCACAATATAACAGTTTACTACATGCTTCTAGTTTACATCCCAAGCATATCATCAAGAACATTCCCAAATCACAGTTCATTAGGATTAAGAGAATTTGTTCATCGAACCATGATATTAAATGTTGTCAGGATGATCTTTCCAACAGATTTACACAGAGGGGTTATCATATTTCAGACATTCACTCAGCAGTTGGCATGACTGCCAACTTGTCCAGGGATTCCCTGTTATGTTACAAACCTAAGGCTGTTCAATCACCTGATCAGACACCGAGATTAGTTACTACTTTTGGTAGAAACACCTATCAACTACAAGACATAATTAATCATCACTGGAACATACTAACCAATAACAAACATCTAGCAAAATGGCTAGATGACAGATGTCTTTTCTCTTACAGGAAAGGTAAAACCCTGGAATCACATTTTTCGCATTTTAAAAAAATCACTTCCTTGGAAGTTTCCAAGATTCAGACCACCATTTTAGGGGACAAACTAACAGGTTGTCACCCTTGTGGTCATTGTGCCTTTTGCAAATTTGTTTTTACAACCAAAAAATTCACTAGCAAAAACACAGGCAAGATTTATGATATTAAACATTTTGCCAATTGCAGCACGGACTGGGTGATCTATTTAGCTACATGCACATGCAGGGCCTTCTATATTGGACAAACATCCAGACAGTTTCGTATTCGCATTTCTGAACATTTGGAGGATATCAGAAATGCCAGGCAAACCAATGCATTATTTAAACATTCCATTATACACAAAACGGACCATTTTTCCTTTATTTGTATTGACAGAATTGTTGGCAACAGGATGGCACAAAATATTGGATAACAAAGAGACCAAATGGATAGTGAAATTAGGTGGCTTATTCCCACCAGGTCTTAATGATAAATTACAATGATTTACTCAGTGTTATTCATCACGTTATATTAACAATTGTACCATGTTTAAAAGTTTTTTTGGTCATTTTTTTGGTAAATAATTATATATTTTGAATGCTTGTTATTATATTTACTAGCATTTACATGGTATTTCACATTATTTTAGTATGCATGGTAGTAGTCAAATAATATATTTTTGAAATACAATCAATTATTTTATTTTTGGGACATATTTACTGTCAAATGCTAATTTATTCTTATTTTCTATTTTTTGTGGCTATATTGTGAATATACAGGAAGTGATGTCAGGTCACCTAATTTATATTTCCTATATATATGACTCATGGTGATGTTTTAAAATCAGCCACTGAAGAAAGCTAGTTGCTGAAACCAGTCTGGTTCATAATAAACTTTATGTTTGCTACTCATGCTCAGGGTGCTGGATTTTTTTCGCTTTTAATTAAGTTTGGTTTATCCGTGCATCTACCGTACTTGCTAGCCTGCTTTGTACTCATGTCATCATACAATCACTGGTACTTACCCCCTTTGAGCCAGCGGCAACATGTGACTTAAAGTTACTTTCCTGGAAAACACTTTTCCTCATAGCTATAACTTCTGCAAGATGAGTGTCTGAGTTGTAGACCTTATGTTCAAAACCCCCTTACTTAATTTTTCATAAGGATAGAGTTGCACTCAGAACCAATCCATCCTTTCTTCCGAAAGTGGTCTCAGAGTCCATCATTAATCAAACCATAGACTTGCCTGCTTTATTTCCCAATTTTTCCAACAAAGGGAAATATTGTCTACACATGTTGGATGTTCACAGACAAGTATGTTTCTTCCGCAGAATAACTAAAGAATTTAGGAAATCAGAACAGTTGTTCCAGATGACATACCTGTGGAAGCATGGAGGTGTTTAGGTGAAATGGCAGTGGAGTTTTTAACTAGATTGTTTAATGAAATCTTGGAAAGTGAGAGGATGCCTGAGGAATGGAGGAAAAAGTGTTTTGGTACTGATTTTTAAGAATAAGGGTGATGTGCAGAGCTGTAGTAACTACAGAGGGATTAAATTGATCAGTCACAGCATGAAGTTATGGGAAAGAGTAGTAGAAGCTAGGTTAAGAAGGGAGCTGATGATTAGTGATCAGCAGTATGGTTTCATGCCAGGAAAGAGCACTACAGATGCGATGTTTGCTCTGATAGTGTTGATGGAGAAGTACAGAGAAGTTCAGAAGGAATTGCATTGTGTCTTTGTGGACTTAGAGAAAGCATATGACAGGGTGCCTAGCAAAGAGTTGTGGTATTGTGTGACGAAGTCGGGAATGTCAGAGAAGTATGTAAGACTGGTACAGGATATGTACAAGGGTAGTGTAACAGTGGTGAGGTCTACGGTGGGAGTGATGGATGTGTTTAAGGTGGAGGTGGGGTTACATCAAGGATCAGCTCTGATTCCTTTCTTATTTGCAATGGTGATGGACAGGTTGACAGACGAGATCAGACAGGAGTCCTCGTGGACTATGATGTTTGCAGATGACATTGTGATCTGTAGTGAGAGTAGGGAACAGGTGGAGGAGACCCTGGAGAGGTGGAGATATGCTCTAGAGAGAAGAGGAATGAAGGTCAGCAGGACTAAGACAGAATATATGTGTGTGAATGAGAGAGAGGATAGAGGAATGGTGTGAATGCAGAGAGCAGAGGTGGTGAAGGTGGATGAGTTTAAATACTTGGGATCCACAGTTCAGAGTAATGGTGAGCATGGAAGAGAGGTGAAGAAGACAGTACAGGCAGGATGGAGTGGGGGGAGAAGAGTGTCAGGAGTGATTTGTGACAGACGAGCACCAGTAAGAGTGAAAGGGAAGGTCTACAAGAGGGTAGTGAGACCAGCTATGTTATATGGGCTGGAGACAGTGGCATTGACAAAAAGGCAGGAGTCAGAGCTGGATGTGGCAGAGTTAAAGATGTTAAGATTTGCACTGGGTGTGACGAGAGTGGGCAGGATTAGGAATAAGTATATTATAGGGTCAGCCCAGGTTGGAAGATTTGGAGACAAAGACAGAGAGGCAAGATTATGCTGGTTTGGACATGTGCTGAGGAGGGATGCAGAGTATATTGGGAAAAAGATGCTAAGGATGAAGCTGCCAGGTAACAGGAAAAGAGGAAGGCCTAAGATAAGGTTCATGGTTGTAGTGAGAGAGGATATGCAAGTGGTTGGTGTGACAGAGCAAGATGCAGAGGACTGGAAGAAATGGAAACAGATGATCCATTGTGTGACCCTTAACGGGAACAGCTGAAGGAAGAAGGAGAACAGTTGTTCATATCTTTTTCTGGCCCAACTTTAGGGAAATCTGTTTCCAAAGTTACCTTGTCAAAATGGATAAGAAATTGTATTACTTACATTTATAATAAAAGGAATCCCAGGTTACCTATGCCTGTGAGAGCACATTCCACCAGATCAATGGCCACTTCAGCAGTTTTCCTTTCCAAAGCTTCCATGAGTGAACTATGCACAGCAGCACAACATGGGCTACTCCACATATCTTTATTACTCATTACAAATTAGATCTGGTCTCCTGAGGAAGAGCTTCTTTCGGTTCTGTGCTTCTTAGGAATATCCTTCCATAGAGGCACCCAGGATCTAAAGTAGCTGGGGACTTCTTAAGAATAGATGAAGATTGACAACATCAGATAAAAAAGTTATGTTCTTACAATAATGTTCCATCTATGTTTTCGATCTTCATCTGTTCTTGGCATCCCACCCTCCTTTCCCCTCCTTTGAATTCCTGGAGGAGTGAACCTTGTTCCTGGATGTCTTGTTAGGACACACCTTAGATATGGTTTCTTCATTTTGGTTAAGTTTCTTCTGCACTTCTATAAGTCTGCAAACTCAATCTGATTTAGTTTAGAGAGGGGAATTGTGGGTAGACAGCTTGAGAAATGTTTGGCTAGTGTGAGCTGTGTAAAGGCCAAACTGGTTTTGAGGATCGGAATCGTAGCCCAACTGTCAAGAATCAATGAAAACTGACAACACAAGTGGAATGTTATGGTAAGGACATAACTTCTTTTTTTTTTTTCCCCTTTGTTGATCACGTTAGTCCCACTAGCCTAGTAGCTTCTTTTCAGGAGTGGTATTTATAATACTAGGCAAATCTAGCCAAAGCATCAGGAAACTTCCCCTACTTGCTGGGTTGTACTCACAACTGACTGTATGTGAGTTTATGTACATGGCCTTTTCCTAGTGCATTGACATCTGGGAGGATGGTGCATGAGATGGAGGCAATATCCATTAGAGTGGAGATGAATGCCAGCTCTGAAACTGAAGTTAATAGTGTGGAGGGCTCAGAAACCTTATTTCAGAAGGAGTTATTTGAGTTAACGGAGACCATTGATAAAGACAAATGTATTGTAATAACCCTCCAGTGTGGAGGGCTGTGGGCTGATTTACTAAATGAAATGACTGCACAGAGTGAACCAGAGAATGATGGGGGGGGGGGCATAATGGAGAGTGTCCTAGGAGAAGAAGCTGACATTATTTTAAAGGAATGGTTGCCTATAAGAAAAACATATGCAAAGACTGTGGCTAGTTGGAGTGGAGAACAAAAAGAGAAGAAAACAGAATATAATTTTAAAAGAAGGTTTGTCATAAGGGTTTAAAGTAAATGGAACACTGGTGTAGACAAATATGAGGTATGGGACACAATTATACTTCCTTTGGGTAAGAAGGCAAATGAGGTAAGAGACTCACTATAGTGGATATATGGTGGCAAGAGAAAGTTTATAGGCTTATAGCCATATATGCATATGTCACTACAAAAAATGGGAAAATGTATTCCATTAATTATTAGATTATGCAGTATTAAACATGAACATTATAAAAACAGAATATTTTAATTTTTATTTAAGAGAAAATGGAAGAATTAAAAAGATATAAGAAAAATGAGACAAACTATGAAATGTGGTAAATTGGTATATAGAAGAGGTACACTAAAATCTGAAATTGATTATTTCATATCAGAAAGGATAAGTGTAATGGAAGGTCAATCAGATGTAACAAGATTTACAGATCATTTGGGTGTATAAATAGAAATAAAGTAAAATAATAAGAACATTAAACTAGGTTTGTTTTGTCTGCTGCGGTGGTGGTGCTGCGGTAGCGTTGTCGCCTCACAGTTAGACGTTGCCCGTTCGATTCTCAGTTAGAGCATCTTCTGTGTGGCGACATGCGTGAGTGGGCATTCCTTCAATGAAGGTTGTGTGTTAGGCCTGGCTAGCCAGCACGTCAAAATCTACTGCCAATCATTAGCGGACCGGAGTTCCGCTGTGGCAACCCCTAACTGGGAAAAGCCGAAAGAAACAAACTAGGTAAGGATATAAAAAGAATAAATAAAAAAGTATGGAATGAAAAGGGTAAAGAGATAATGACACATTTATGGTGAGACCATGTTATTATAAGCGATTTCTGTAATAACTGCTAAGAATGGTGGATTAGTTTTAAAAGAAAATACAAAAGATTTTTTTTTACAATAGCAACAAAGAAATAAAGGAAATGAGGATATATCAAAACATATGAAGCTGTGTTTCAAAATTTAGAAAGAAATAAAGAGTGTTATAATAAAGAGAAAGAGTTATATAAAATAAATTATGAGAAAAGTAAAGAATCTTTATATAAACAAAGGTATTTAATACAAGGTAGAAAAGAAGATGTATCAGCTTGTTTAAGAAAAATAGTAAAAGAGAAAAGCAGTGTGATGAGAAAAATAAAAGACAAAGAAGGAGCAATAAAAAAGCCAATTTCAAATTATGGAAATTATCCCCCGGATTTTCAAAAGCTTGCACGGCGTGCAAGATCGGTGCAGGAGCCCAAACAGGCAATATGTCTGCCGTGCGATCCAGGAACAGCCTGCAGGGGCGTGCACGAGTGCTCCTGCACTAATCTTGCACAGATGAAGCCCCTGTATGCAACTCACCCCATTTGCAGGAGAAATCCATGCAAATGAGGTGAATCTACGATCCAGGACGCTTGCGACTGTCTGTGCAGGACTATTGCAATCAGCAGAAATGTACTTGGTTAGTAACTGAGTACATGTTTGCAAAATCCAAAACAGAGCCATGACAACCCTAAATAAAGGCTGCATATCATGTAGTAAGCATGCCAATGGCCAAATATAAGGTCATTGGCATTGCAAATGTACAAACATTTAAAAAATCAACTTTTAACTCCTATTAGCAGATCTCGGCTGTTTAAGCGTAGAGCAGCGGCATGCAAACGGGTTCAGGGGAAAAATAACAAAACGAACCTAAATTAAGCAGTCTAACTAAAATCAGCATTCTGCCATGCAAGTCAATGGCAGGCAGAAGACAACCTGGCCAGTGAGTAGTGGTTGCTAATGGGGGAGGCTCAGTGTGAGACATGTAACTATGCATTAGCAGGCAATCCTATGCAAATGAGGGGAAGGATAGTGAATCACAGTTTTCCCCAGGATGTGAGGCAGGTCCCAACAGTGTAAGAGTATGAATAACTGGGTGCAAGCCTAGGAAGTAGGTGACATCATGGGGAGTGTGTGTCAGGCTAACTGTAAGCAGATTGGAGCCCTGTGGCCCGGGGTTGCTCGTAGCATAGCATAGCACAGCTAAGCTAGGGGGTGTGTCTAAACCTGCCTAGCAGTCATTACAAAGCCTAACCGGGTGTGTGCACTGCACACCGGGTCATACAGGAAGAAAAAAGAGATTAAACCAGGAAATAGCAGCAGTGTGCACATATGAGCACTCTGCGTGGCACCCACATGGGCTGAAACAGGAAGGCAATGGGATCAGAAAACAGCAGTAGGAAGGTAATCAATGAGTACTAGCTTAGCTGGCAGATGAAATGTATCAGAACCAGCCAATTACACAGGCAGCAGACCAGCGCAGCCCAGAACACTACTATGAACTATGCAAACACCTACCCCTCAGTTTTTTCCCACACTCTACACCATCGGTGTAAACAAGCAGGGAACTTTTAACACTCACAACTGCAAAATGTTAGGGGCTGCAATAGCTACCATACAACTACTTGTGGAGGAGGCTGAGGGTGGTGAGTGAGGGTGGTGAGGATGTGAATGCTGCCTAGCAACCCACAGTGAGGAGACGGAGAAGAGTGTACAGACCCAGGGTAACCTATCAAGGGCTACATGAGCTGGAGATAGTGGAGTGCTATAGGGTGGACAGGGACCTCCTACAGCAAATTGTTGAGCTGTGCCGGCCACACCTCACACACAGAACTAACAGAGGGGAACCCATCCCAGTGGATACAAAGGTATGTGTAGGCCTAAGAATACTAGCTACAGGTACCTTCCAAAGGCCAACTGGGGATATGATGGAGATCTCACAGGCATCAGGATCCAGGGTACTTCACCAGTTCCTGGATACCATGTCAGCACATGTCGGTGAGCACGAATATTTCCCCAACACTCGTGAGGCATTGGCCAGCAATATGCAGCTGTTCCACAAAATAGCAGAATACCCTGAGGTAGTGGGTGCTATAGACTGCACGCACATATGCATCAAAGCACCACCCGGTGAGCGAGGTAGGGTCTACATCAACCGCAAGGGCTTCCTCTCCATCAACTGCCAGGTCGTGTGTGATGCTCAGGGCATAATAATGAACATGTGTGCTGGCTGCCCTGGAGGATATCACGATTCCTACATCTGGCATCTGATGCATCTGTACCACAAAATTTCCATTGGGGACATCCCACATGGTCACTTAGTGGGGGATGCTGGATACGCACTGGAGCCGTGGCTGATGACACCCATCAGAAGTGCGCACACACCCGAACAAGAGCTCCACAATGAGGCACAAGCACAAACAAGAATCATAATAGAGTGTGTGTTTGGGATGCTCAAGTCACGAATCCGATACCTGGACACATCCGGTGGAGCTTTGCAGTACTCACCAGCTACATGTATGCAAATCGTCCTTGTATGTGCCATGCTACACAATATAATCCTGTGGAAACAGCTGCTGCAGGAACAGCACAGGGCAGGGCCACACAGCCCCCCCCCCCCACCATTGCCAAGGCCTGCACAGGCACAGAGTGACTTGAAGGAGGAACAACCTGAGCCTGCCCTAGTAGGCAGAAGGAGGCATGCCCAGTATGCCCTGGCCTTGGCAAAGAGGCAACACATAGCACATACACTGACACAGGAGGAACCCAGGGAATAACACCTCTTTCTGACTCTCACATACAGTTAAAGGGATGCCAAACATTTCACTATCTGTGCCTAACCATGTGTAGGGAGTGTACTATGTGCATCTGACTTAGGCAGCCCTGCAGCAGCACCCTCAATACTGGGACACCCACAAGGTAAGTGACTCACACATGTCACTCGGGGGGGGGGGGTCACATACCCAGCAACATTCACAGCCAGCAGGACAGGTGTAGACAAACACTAACAAAGGCTGTGCTATGGCATATGAATGAGGCCTATGGGCAACCCCCAGGACTACACAGGCTGAATACAGCAGGCCAGGCAGTTGGATGTCAGTTTGTGAAAGCTAGGAAGTCAGACACAAATATGTAGGTAATTATAAGCTAAGTTCTGTAGTACACTCGTATGCCTCTAGCCAGTGCGATAGGTAAGACCACAGACTGAAGTGGAGTACTCGACATACCAGTACAGTCCTAGCAAATGTGTACAAGTGTCAGGTTGGCCCCCCCCATCCTATGTAGACATATAGTAACAGTCAGGTGTGCCCCCCCAATCCAGTGTAGAAAGCTATAAATAGTCAGGTTTGCCCCCTCCCCGGCTATGCAGAAATGTAGTAACAGTCAATGCCAACTGATCGATGGATACCCTGCTGAGACAGCATGCAGCCTGTCAGTGTACAACACAAACATCAGCACTGCAGTACAAACTACCTGGACTTGACCTACACATGCAATACAGACGGCCATACTGGACATGCTTATACACATAGGGAAATGAAGGCAATGTAAGTCAACAACATACTGAAAGGTCACACTGGGCATGCTCACACACTTAAACACATGAAGGCCATGTCTACAAACACCAATGGACCAGACATACCTGGCAGTCGCAGTTGTTAGTGTAGACACTCATCAGTATGCACCACTCATGCCTTGCACACACAGTGGATAGGAATACAGACATATATGTTAGAACAACACACTATAATAAGCTAAAGGTGTAGATGGACATAGATTTGTGGAAGAGGATGACTGTGACAAGGAGCCATCCAGGCCTGTCCCACCTAGCACACAGCCAAAGGGCCCCAAACACATGAGGTGCAGATGTCACTCACTGCGGATACTAGCCACCAGTATCTGTCAGCAGTACAGACTATGTGGAGCATGTGCCAGCTGTGCAACATGACTGTGCAAGGAAGTAGTCATCTAGCAACTGCATACACTTACCTGTGAAATATGACACTGTGTGTGCCCGCATGTGGCGTGTCAACCCATAGGTGAATAGGTAATGACCCATGCACACACACTGCCCCCCCCATAGCCCTACTATGACAAGGCTGCTAAGGTCATCCAATGTGAAGTACACCTTTCGGAGGGTTGTGGCCTAGTAATCACCGTGGTGTGTCCCATAACTGCTTACTGCTGTAATGTGATAAGCTAGCTAGGTAGGGGTTCTAATCCCAGACTTGCCAACTGTGTGTGTGCCTGTCTGTCTGACTGTCTAGACCGCAATGCCTTTTAGGGTAGTCACACCCCCCAACAATTTTAATACACAACTTCAGCAAGGCTGCTGATGTCATCCACCTAGAAATACACCTCTGTGAAGATTGTGGCCCAGTAATCACTATAGTGCATCCTGTAACTGCATACCGCTGTTGTGTGATAAACTAATTAGGTAGGGGTTCTATTCCCAGACATGGCAACTGTGTTTGAGTGTATGTGTGTTCGTGGGTGTGTCTGTGTAGAGAGCAATGCTTTTAGGCCAGCCACGCTCCCCGCAATCCAAATTCTCAACCTTTGCAAGGCAGGTGATGTCATCCACCTAGTAATACACATCTAGGAAGCTGTAGCCCAGTAATCCCCATAGTGCATCCTGTAACTGCATACTGCTGTAGTATGATAAACTAGTTAGGTAGGAGTTCTATTCCCAGATATGGCAACTGTGTGTGAGTGTGTGTGTGTGTGTGTGTCTGTCTGTCTGTGTAGAGAGCAATGGTTTTAGGCCAGCCACACCCCTCACAATCCAAATGCTCAACCTTTGCAAAGCAGTTTATGTCATCCACCTAGTAATACACCTTTGGGAAGCTGTAGCTCAGTAATCTCCGTAGCGTGTCCTGTAACTGCATACTGCTGTAGTATGTGTGTCTATCTGTCTGTGTAGAGAACAATGTTTTTAGGCCAGCCACGCTCCCCACAATCCAAATGCTCTACCTTTGCAAGGCAGCCGATGTCATCCACCTAGTAATACACCTCTGGGAAGCTGTAGCCCAGTAATCTCCATAGCGCTTCCTGTAACTGCGTACCGCTGTAGTGTTTTAAAATAGTTAGGTATGAGCTGTATTCCCAGACATGGCAACTGTGTGTGAGTGTGGGTGTGTGTGGGTGTGTGTGGGTGCATGTGTGTGTGTGTTTGTGTGTGTGTGTGTGTGTGTGTGTGTGTGTGTGTGTGTGTGTGTGTGTGTGTGTGTGTCTGAGTAGAGAGCAATGGTTTTAGGGCAGCCACGCTCCCCACAATACAAACGCTCAACCTTTGCAAGGCAGCTGATGTCATCCACCTAGTAATACACCTCTGGCAAGCTGTAGCCCAGTAATCTCCGTAGCACGTCCTGTAACTGCGTACCACTGTAGTGTGCTAAACTAGTTAGGTAGGAGTTCTATTCCCAGACATGGCAGCTGTGTGTGAGTGTGTGTGTGTGTGTGTGTGTCTGTCTGTCTGTGTAGAGAGCTATGCTTTTAGGCCAGTCACACTCCCCACAATCCAAATGATCAACCTATGCGAGGCAGCTAATGTCATTCACCTAGTAATACTCCTCTGAGAAGCTGTAGCCCAGTAATCTCTGTAGCACGTCCTATAACCGCATCCCACTGTACTGTGATAAACTAGTTAGGTAGGTGTTCTCTTCCCAGACATAGCAAGTGTGGATGTACGTGTGTTTATGTGCGTTCCTATGTCAGTGTAGGGAGCAGTGCTTTTGAGTCCATTCACAGACACTGCAACCTCCAATGGTTCACTTTGACAAGTGTGCCGATGTCATCAACTGTGTAATACACCTTTGGGGAAGTGATAGGCCGGTAATATTCATGGGGCATGCCGTAACTGTGTACTGCTGTAGTGTGATAAACTAGTTAAGTAGGAGTTCTAACCCCAGCCTTGGCAACTGTTTGTGTGTGTGAGTGTGTGTCTGTCTGTCTCTGTCTGTGTAGAAAGCAATGTTTTGTAGGGTAGGCACACCCCGTACAATTTAAGTGCTCTACCTTGGTAAGGCAGCTAATGTCATCCACCTACTAATACACCTCTGGGAAGGTTGTAGCCCAGTAATCTCCGTAGCACGTGCCATAACCGTGTACTGGTGTAGTGTGATTTAGAACTCTGGTAGAGTTCTATACCCACCCATGGCAGTTCTGGATGTTTTGTGTGTGTTCCACTGTCTGTGTAGGGAGCAATGCATTTTAGGCTAGTCACACACAGTACATGTCAAATACCTTACATTGGAAATCCTGGTGATGTCAGCCAATATCATATACACCTTTGGGGAAGGAGTACTGCAGTAATCACCATGGCTCGTACTATAACTGTGTAGTGCTGTAGTGTAATAAACTAGTTAGGTAGGGTTCTACTCCCAGACATGACAGGTCTGTGTGCGTGTGTGAGCATGTTTGTTTGCACCTCGTATCCTGTGTGGAGGAGGGTGTGTGTGTGTGTGTGTGTGACACCTGGGCCCAATGTGTAGCAGGTTTGCAATTTTCTTATATGGCAACCCTAGTACATATCACAATGTCCACTGTACAGGGAAAACAGCTGTGAAATAGCTGAGAGGCTGATGTGCATACCCATACCCATATATGTGACATCAAGGCAAGGCAATCACAGTAAGCAACCCCAGTATTACCCAGAGCACACTCACAACCCATGTCACATACACACACACACACATGGTGAGCCAACAGCCATGATGTGTGTAGTACACTACATATTGACGACCGATAGTAACTATGGTGTGAATGCAGTGGCCTACAGAGGCCATGGCACCCTGTCCATCAGAACAATAGGCACATAATTGCAGACAGAGCACCTTCATTATGTTTCCCACTGGATGCCTGCAACAACTGTGGTTCCATCACGTGATCCACAAAGGACATAACATGCCTTACACACATGCCCTGTATGGACAGATGCCACTGACACCAGGGAATACCTGTAACATGCTATCAGTGTAAGTGCAGGGTCAATCTGCTGTCCATTACCTGGCCCCGCCACATGAGGAAGGGACTGTCACATCTGATGGTGACATTCCGTGTACACAACATGGGCCAGTCAAACCAGGTACACTTCCACATGCCACTGTACATGAATGTGGGACGTATGCACATCCCAAACACCGTCTATGTCAAGGCATATAGAACATACATGCCAAGCATTGCACAGCACTGGCCATGCACAATGGCAACCCAGGAGACTAGATGGTGAATACTATACCCACATGTGTGGTCTATTCTGGATACTACACCCATTAGCCATAATACAGACCATTCTCATGTGGCCTAATGCCAAGGTATACCCCTCATCCAGCCTTATACAGCCATCTGGCACCGTCAAGCATTACACACCCTTGAAGCACTGCACACATGCATGCCGGTACTAGCACCCTGTCTCTGTGTGTGTGGTGTATGGTGCTTCCGACCACATTCACACCCAGTACCACCCCCATTGGCATACTGAATCATGCTGTCTAATGTCAGACACTGTCACATACCCTTTGACCATAGAACCCTAGGATAACCCCTTTGGGCCAATTGATACCTATGCATTTCTGTGTTGTAGCAAGGTAAGTGGTTAGGAAGTGTATTTGTTACCCTGCCAAGTGTGGCAATGTGCATGAGTCCCTTACAGAGTGTGGCTGTGTTGATGCCGACACCTGTTCATGTGGACAAGCCCGTGTGCTACACCTGCTGTATCGTAACAGTGTTGCAGATGTCACTCATCAGCACATATGCATCTGGGCAGCTCACCAACATGTAAGCTATGTGGCACATGCAATAACTGCATACACATGTGATAGCTATGCATAGTCAGTCAGATGTTTGAAACCCCGGACTGGTAGGTGTGTGACACACACATGCTTAGGTTTTACACACCCACACCTTCCCTGACATACATTGTCTCTGTTTGTCCCACCCACACCCTCTCTGGTGGATGTGGGATGTACACCTGCTTTGCTAGGCAGCAGCCTGTGTTTTGTAAGTGATGGTCATGATCAGCTGATGGCCTCTGCACCAATTGCAGTCCTCCTCTAGCTGAGTGCATGTGGAACAGCTGTAGTAACATTCCCATAGCTAATTGCATGGTAACACACACCATTAACTAGGAACAACATTTTGGTGTTGGCCCTTCACATCCACTGTGGGCAGGAACTAGATCTGTCATTTGGCAAAATGCATCTCAGATGGATTGGGGATTTACCTCTAACAACTCACACTGTGGGAACAGGGCAACACACAGGAGGGGGATGTGCCTGACCTAACTACAGACTGTAAGTGCTGTTATACTGCATGTGGAGTAATGCTGGTTTAACAGAGTGTGTGTGTGGATATGGCTGTCCTACATGTTGTAATACCTGCCATGTCGGTACTATGTGTATGAGGAAACTGCATTAGCAGACTGGGCAGTGTGTTGTGCCTTTGGTGTCATGTGATACCCACTGAGCACATATCTGTGAACTGCAGAAGGTAGTGTGAGGATTGCAATCTGTAGATGGTGAAAGCCCTGACAGGTACTGACTTCATATCCCTCATAGGACACATGTTGCAACAAACCCTGTTACAACAGTACATGTATGAGGTCATCACATTAACATTTCAATATTGGCCCTGTGTATATGCTTCCAGCCACATCTGTGTCACCCCCCACCATATCAGCTTCAACAGACTATACACAGACTTCATTAGGTATGGTTACAGCTTAACTACCAATGTTAAGTTGTCAATCTCGCCTTCATTCTTGCTTGATGGGTTCAGAGCCGATCCCTCGGCTCCGACTCGGCACTTGCTAAGCTCGAGAGTCACTTTTACCAGCTCGAGGCAGCCCCATATCCCATGATGCAAGGCGGTAAGTACCCAGATCTCGTTTGCCGCTTCGCTTATGAGGTCCTCCTTTTACCAGCTCCTGGTAAGTGATTCTCTTTTTGGATATTTAAGCCCAAAGGACAGAAGGGCGGGAAGATGTGGTTCCGTAAATCCCAAGGAGTCACGCCGGATTCACGTGGTCAGTTTACCCCTAGAGGCAGAGGGGGTAACAACAACAGACGCCGCTCTAGAGGCAGAGGGGGTCCGAAGAACCAGGGAAACAGGGAGCCTCTCCCTGACAAGCCCTTTCAGCATCCCTGAGGTGTTGCCCGGCTTTCCCTCCTTGGAGGCAGTCGGGGGAAGATTATCACTGTACCCAGAAGCCTGGCATTCCCTCACTCAAGACAGATGGGTACAGTCGATCATATCCAAGGGTTACATAATTCCTTTCGAGGAAAGTCGCTTCCCCTCAAGTTCCCTTCCAGATGTACCACCCGGTCTAAGGGAGATTGCAGAGTCAGAAATCTCAAAACTACTGCAAAAAAGAGCCATTCAGCCAGTTACAATAGACCATTCAGAGCCGGAATCTACTCAAGGTTCTTTTTGGTCCCCAAAAGACGGGAGACTGGAGACCAATATTGATCTCAGCAGACTCAACAAGTCTGTCAGGAAGACAAGATTCGAATGGTCACTCTTCAGTCAATTCTGCCCTTCTTACAGAAGGACAACTGGATGTGCTCAATAGATCTTCAGGATGCACTATCACATCAAAATTCACAGACGCCCAGGAGATTTCTCCGCTTCGGCTGGGGTCCAGTCATTTCCAGTTCAGAGCCCTGCCCTTTGGTCTCACTACAGCCCCCAGAGTGTTCACCAAATGCATGGCAGTGGTCACGGCTCACCTGAGACGTCAAGGATTCCAGGTGTTTCCGTATCTCGACGACTGGCTCCTGTCAGCCACCACCAGGCATCAGCTTATACAAGCCAGGGATTACACAATAGACCTTTGTTCTCATTTGGGCATCTCAATCAACTTCAAAAGTCATCCTTATCGCCCTGCCAGTCTATTACCTTCATAGGCGCAAACTTAAACACTGTTCGGATGTCAGCTACCCTTACAGAACAAAGAGTTTCAGACATTCAGACTCATGTCAGGATCATTCTGGCCAGCAAGAAAATACAGGCCAGAATGGTTCTAAAGGTATTAGGTCTCATGGCTGCGGCCATTACTCTTCTTCCCTGGCTCGATTCTACATGCGCCTTCTTCAGTGGATGCTGTTCACACAGTGGTCATACCAGCAACTTCCAATGCGTCACCAGATTCTGGTGACACAGACATGCAAAGAGCATCTTGCTTGGTGGATCACATCGTGTCAGGTTCACCAAGGCAGGTACTTTGTACCCCCATCCCCGATAGCCACTGTCACCACGGATGCCTCCCTGATCGGGTGGGGGGTCATTATCAGGGCAGGATGGTTCATGGGACGTGGCAGCCGTTCGAGTACCATCTGCACATAAATGTCCTGGAGATGAGAGCAGTGCTTTTAACGTTGCAAGCCCTCAACGACTTTCTTCCCGTAGGGACAATTGCAGTCCACACAGACAACATGTCTGTAGTTTGGTATATCAACAAACAGGGCGGAACCAAGTCCTACCCCTTGTGTCGAGAAGCGCTCAGACTATGGCAATGGGCGATCTCCTCTCATCGGTTTCTGGTAGCAACGCATATCCCTGGGAAAACCAACATTATAGCGGACAGATTGAGCAGAGCTATCGTCATGCCTCACGAGTGGTCTCTCAAGCAATCTATAGCGGAAGAGATTTTTCTGGAATGGGGTCGTCCATGTTGCGATCTTTTTGCTACTCCCAAAACAGCAAATGTCCAGACTTCTTCTGCCTCTTCCCTCTATCAGGCCATCCCCCCAGAGACGCTCTGACCCAGGATTGGCCCCAGGGACTTCTTTATGCCTTCCCTCCATTTCCTCTGATCCCTCAGGTGATCCAGAAAGCTACCGTTTTGAGAGCCAAATTGATTCTCATTGCCTCTTACTGGCCTCGACAAGTTTGGTTCCCGTTCCTCCATCATCACCTTTTGGTGCAGCCGTGGCATCTGGACCCAGTGCCAGATCTTCTGATTCACCAATCGGGTCAGCTGCACCGGTCAATCCCTTCTCTCAACCTCACAGCATGGTTGCTCCACTTCCTTCCTTAGCCAGGCTTCCTTTGATCTCTAACCCAGTTAGAGACATCATAGTAGCTTCGCTAAAATCCTCTACCAGGAGGATTTATACAAGCAAATGGAACGTTTCTCTTATTGGGCTAAGGCCCAAAATATTGATCCTTTTACTGCCCCTGTTCAGGCAGTCCTGGACTTCTTAGCAGAGATTTTTCATGCAGGCTCCTCTTCTTCCACAGTCAGAGTTCAATTGGCTGCTATTTCCAATTTTCATGTCGGGATAGCAGATCATAATATTATGTCCCATAGGCTCTGCAGGGCCTTCTTGAAAGGAATTTTCCTACTAAAACCTCCAATCAGGAATCCTCCTCCTCAGTGGGATCTAAATTTAGTGCTGACATCCTTGATTCTTCCCCTTGAGCCAGCTGTTTCTTGTTCCCTGAAATATCTTTCTTGGAAAACTTTATTCCTAGTGGCTATTACATCTGCCAGGAGGGTGTCTGAACTTCATGCTCTTCGGTTCGACCCCCTATTTGGTTTTTCACAAAGACAGAGTATCTTTGAGAACTAATCCAACCTTTTACCTAAGGTCGCTTCAAAGAACAATCTGAATCAATCCATTGATCTCCTGTATTTTTCCTAACTATTCAGATAGAGCTGAACAAAAGCTACATTATCTTGATGTCCACCGTCAACTTAGATATTATTTGGACAGAACAAAAAATTTAGAAAATCTGATCAACTTTTTGTTTCCTATGCGGATAATAAAAAAGGCCTTCCTGTTTCTAAAGTGACCTTGTCCAGATGGCTTTCTTCGGTCATCTCTGAAATTTATATGCTCAGGGGAAAACAGCTGTGCTCAAAACCTAAAGCACATTCAACTAGGAGCTTAGCTACTTCTACAGCCTTTCAAGCTAGACTTCCTTTGGACACTATTTGTGCAGCGGCCACTTGGGCTACTCCTCATACTTTTGTTTCCCATTACAAATTGGACTTGGCCTCCAGGGACAGAGCCAGTTTTGGCTCTACAGTCCTCAAGAGTTTGTTCCATTGAGCCACCCAGGATAGAGGTGCTAGGGACGCGGTCCCATCAAGCAAGAATGAAGGCGAGATTGACAACTTAACATTAAGAAGTTATGTACCTACCATAACGTTCCATGTTAGTTGTCTTCTCTCGCCTTCTTTCTTGACCCTCCCTCCTTCCCCCTGGCCTGGACAAACCTTGTATAAGAAACTGTTATGCTGAAGACCATTCAGACCTGGTCCTTCTTCCATCTGTAAGTTTTCTTTCTTCCTTTGGGAAGTATTTTATGCTTGGTGCTATTGCCCTTTGTCAGCAAACGAGATCTGGGTACTTACCGCCTTGCATCATGGGATATGGGGCTGCCTCGAGCTGGTAAAAGTGACTCTCGAGCTTAGCAAGTGCCGAGTCGGAGCCGAGGGATCGGCTCCGAACCCATCAAGCAAGAAAGAAGGCGAGAGAAGACAACTAACATGGAACGTTATGGTAGGTACATAACTTCTTATTTGGACAGATTGTGTAGTGTACCACAGCTTCTGCTATGTGATTGTAGCCATGTCCCTAACATTGCTGGCCTGGTACAGACTATTCATTTGCATGCCGTTGTCAGGGCCGCTATGGTTACATATATGCCAGTGGTATGGCTGCTCTGAGATTGCTGCACATGTGACAGTCTTGCATTACAGAGGGGTACTATGCATGCTGTTGGACATGTACCGGGATTGTGAAGACTATTACTACCAACATAAGTACTATGACAGTGACACAATAACATGTATATATTCCATTGGCCAGATGATCCACCTGTCCACACCCATCTGACCAGGATACCTGGCCACATCACATGTGTGTGCCAACCTGGGGTCTTCTCGTGTACTGTTAAAGCCATACCATCAGGTGGAACCACCCAGGGGGATGTTGACCCACCCCCCTCGGGCACACACTAACATGTCCCTGTGCCCTGAGCTTAGGCCTAGGGCCTGTTCCATACCAGGCTCCACAGACACATGAGGGATGTGCTACATCCATCTGAGGCACCCAGTACACATTCACACAACCAACATGCTCCTCCTGCTCAGCCACCAGACCTGGCACCTTCAGGACATGGACTGCTGTTGTGTGTGGGAGTTGGTGGGAGCCTTGATCCCATTGTGCCCATATTGGGGACCATGGTACATCCACATCACAGACCATACACACCATCCACTGTGTTTACCCACCACATGTGTCACATACCACCCCTGTAGACTGTCCTCTATATCTACCAGTCTTGACCACCTCCACGTGTGTATATGCCATACTTCCCCATATTCCCATAGCAGACTTCACAGGCTGGGGCATTGTGGTGCTAGGATGGGACTAACATCTGACATACCTGTCCATGCTGCACACACTGCCAGCTGTAGATATCTGTCTGTATTGCTATGTGTGCTGCTGCCTCGCACATAGCACACATCACTGTGGTAGTGATATAGGGGACATGTCTTACCATACATATCTGTTAGTGTGTGTGTTTGTACAGATGCAGACATTTGCATATCAGTATTTATCTATATGTGTGTCGATATATGTGACTTCATATATATGTGCACATATATATGTCTACACATGGGTATATGTATATTTCTGGACATACATGCTGATATACATATATATCTTTAAATATTATATATGTGACATATGTACACATATGCATACCAATATGTGGGGTACATTCAGACATCAGCTCCACAGTCTCACAACACCTTCCTGCACAGCTGCACTGTTCTGCCTTGCTACAACATAGACAGGTACCACATATGGACATGGCCTGACATTAGGGGGGTATATGTAGGAACCGATTGCAGGTAACCCTATTACACACCTATGGCATTCCAGCATGCTACATTACAGATTCACCTGGGTATCCTGCCAGTGGTGGGCCGTGCCTCCCACATGTCCATCATAATGGCATTACTTCCACCACCAGCTATTGGCCACATAATGTACATACTTCCCATTACACTACACACACTATGATGGCTTACAACTTGTCTGCCAGTGCTGACCTGCACAGTTAACGTCTATGGCCCACTACACACAGGGACAGACACTATTGTCAGTTGTTCATTTGAACATCATCACAATAACACCTGATGGCACATGTAGCTCATTCCACATCATCTATCCCATTATGATGGACCAGGTACTACATGCTATTAGATGT